>NC_089232.1:8978137-9286574 GCF_963924675.1 Phocoena phocoena | reverse complement strand
TGCAGAGTTTGACTGGGGGGCGTGGGGAAGGGTGGGTGTTTGGAGACCCGGATTCTGTCCCCTGTGTCAGTTTGCCCTCTCTTACCCTCCCTGGGCCCCGGTGTCCCCGTGTGTAAAATGGGAAGCCCAGATGGGCTGGTCTGTGGGTCCCTTCCAGCCCCCACGTGCCGTGACTTTGGTCCTGGTGACCGTTGCTTGGCCCCAGTTGACTTCAGAAGATGTTGCTGTGAGCCTGGACCTTCTTTTCTACACCAAGCCTTCTGCCAGCCTCTCTAGAAACTGGCTTCCAAAGGTCAAAGGCAAACTGGTGAGAAGTCAACAGCCATAACAGGGAGTCCACGGTTGATGGTCCTGTTGGCCCAGCCTGAGGGATCTGGGCTCAGGGCATCCCCTTGTCTCTGGGCAGCGCTGGAGCCAGAGAGCCTGCCTCTTCCCCTCCCCCTACCCCACCAGGTCTCCGCCTGTAGGGCTGGCTGCCTGCCTTGGGTGGGCTGGAGGCAAGAGCCGCTTGTTGATAAACTACATTCCCATCGAAGAGACAGTTATGGAGTCTCATCAGGGAAATCAGACCTTGAGCTTAGCCCAACAGGAAAATTACTGGACAAGCTGCGGACATCATGCTGCCCAGTGCCAGCAGGCCGAGGTGGTCAGGACCTCAGCTGGGTAGGCGTTCTAAGAACTGAAATCCAGGGGATGGGGATGCCTGGGATGCCCCTCCCGTCACACACTCCACCATTTATTTATTTAACAAACACTACTGTTCTAAGTCCAGTGCTGTATTAACTTGCCAATCCTCATGGCAACTTCTTGAAAAGGTTCTATTTATTGTAGTCATTCTCATTTTATAAATGGGGAAACTGAGGCACAAAGAGGTGAAGCAACTTGTTCACAGATACAAGTGACAGACCAGGGCGTGGCCCAGGCTGTTTGGCTGGAGAGCGTGTGCCCTACCCGCCATGCTGTACCGCCTCCACCGTCCTCTTTCAGGCCACGGCTCCTCTGGGCATTTTAACGTCTTCCCCGTTCAACTGACACTAGTAGGGACAGTTGCTGACTGGTTGCCCGAGTGTGAGGCAGAGTCCATCCCACGATGGAGACTGCACCCTACTCTCCCTTCCAGGCCACCCACCTGGCCGCAAAGCCTCTGCAAACGTTTGTTCCTGGAAGGCAATGACTGGCCCTCCAAGAGAAGGGCAGGCTCTGAGGCTCTCCCTGCTGGCTGTATCAGGTACTGCAGGAAGTTCGAGCCCGTGAGCCCTCAAAAATAGGATGGGTGCCCCCAGGACCAGAGGTCAGAGGGGCTGAGGCTTCTGAGACCTCTGCCCCTCTTCTCCCCACCTTGAAGGTCCCCACAGTCCCTCCCTCCCCACCCAGGGTCCCCTCACTAGCAGTCAACCCTCAGTTTGCCCAGACCCCCATCATTACAAAGGGCTGTCCTACAGATCATCTCCTAAGATGCCTCAAGTGCTCTGAGAAGCTTCTGGACAGCTGCTTCAGCCTCCACCACACAGCCGATGGAGCTGAGCTCCTGCCCAGGGTTCACGCCAGCCTGCAGTCAAGCAGAAGTGGGAAGCCAGTGGGAATCCAGACCAACCTGGGACCCCGCTAGGCAGCCCCTGGTGTCTCCTGAGGCCCCTTGCCTGTGCTCAACTGTTCTCTATCAAGCCGAAGTTTCGGACGGCAGGGGGCTGCCAGGCCTGGAGACCAGCCCCTAGAACAATCAGGGCCGTGTGCACAGGAGGCGGTCAGCAAGGATTTGTCAGTGCCAAACAGTGCAGTGTTGCAGTTTCTTTAAAAATTGTCCATCAGCTTACCTAACAACCCGGCAATTCCATTCCTGGGTGAATACCTGACTCTGATTTTGAGTGAGCTGCTGAATGGTCCTGCATCCACACTCCCTTGGAAAAACCTCCGCCCTGGAAGCCAGAGGGCTTGGCTAGCACTGCCACTTGGTGGAGAGAAATGGAACTGACCGTGGATCTAATACCCTGGAAGGAAATGGTTGGGACCGCAGTGGCTCCCAACTGTGTCCCCCCCAGTGGCTCTCTCCGCCCACTCGCTTCCTGCCAGTGAGCCCCCTAGCACTTCCGGGGGTCAACCAAATCCTCTTGGTCAATAGCTGGACCCGACCCAGAGGTCCAGAGGTCAGAGAGGGAGGGAGGCTAGGGTGTGCCCGCAAAGTAGCCAGCCCCGAGTTAGGTCTGTGCTCTTACGTCCACACACTTCTGCCCCGTGCAGATCTTCCTGGGCCCTGAATTTGCTACAGCTTCCACTGCCCTGGGCCCCCTGGCTCCTGCCGTGCCGGCACTAGAGCACCCTCCACCCTGTGAGTGTGAAGCCTGCCGGAGAGGGGAGCCGGGGTGGGGACGGGGGAGAGGAGGCACCGCTGTGAGGCCAGTGTGGCAGCTCAGAGATGAGGGAAAGGGGGAGGGGAGAGGCATGCCCTCTCCCCTTTTGGTTTCCTGTTCTCCTTCTCCCTGTGCCTACCTTGGGGCTGACAGGAGCACTGAAGTGTGAGTGCTTAGCCCAGGCAAAGGAACTGTCAGTAGATATCAGCTCTTACCATTAAAGGAGCAGTAAGGGCCTCCCCTTACTGGAGGGGACATCGGTGCCTTTCCTGGGGCCTTGCGAGTGCCCTACGGTCTTCCTGCTGCGGGGCAGGGTACCCAGAGCCCCATGTGAGCTCGCTGGGGAGTGAGTCACCAGCACTGTGCATCTCCAGGGCCCTGAGGACCTCTGACCCAGCAGCCCCTGGCTCGACCAAACCTCCCAGGCAGGAGCCCCAGCAGCCCAGGCTGGTGGATCGGGAAGGGAGATATGTATGTGCCAGGACACAGCCGAGCAGGAGGGCGAGGGCCAGCCATGCGCCCCACAGAGATGACTCTAAGGAGACCCAGCCCCATTTTGGAAAATTAAAAAAACATAACAATTGCTGGCGCAGAGCAGTGGCCCACATACATTTGCACGAGCCCAGCGTACGGCATGGGCAACGTCCAGCCAGGAAAAAAGGCCTGGCTTGGAGTCTGAGTAGACAGGACCCCGCCGCTCAGCCCAGAAATCCCCCCTTCCATTTAGAAGGCCAACCTAGCCCTTAACCCCAAAATGATCTCAGACAGAACTTTGGAGAAACCAACATGTCAGGGACAAACACAGGAATAAAAGCCCTCAAAGGACACGGAGAGGGACATCAGAGACACGGGAGGTGCAAGGAGCGTGACATCCCGAAGCTAAGGATGGGTGAGGGGAAGGAGCAGGAGGCTGCCAAGCTCACCCCAGGTGTCCGGCGGGATGGCAGCTGGGAAGAGGCCATGGGTTTGTCGGGAAGGAGGTGAGTGGTTGGAGAGGAGGGGTGGAGGCAGAAGCCAGGGGCAGCTGCTGGAGACATGCGTTCGTATGTGTACCTGTATCTGTTAGGCTGTGAGGGCAGCTGCCCGTGACAGAGGCTCAAAATTGCTCAAGACTGAGGTTCATTTCCTTCCAAGTCCAAGTCTGGAGGGTGGGGACTCCGCTCTATGAAGCCGTCATACGGGCCAGGCCACTTCCAACTTTTGCTTATCCTCCCTGGGGTCCTGCTCTCTCCACGTGGCCCAGAGTGCTTGCCCCATAGCCATGGGCCAGCAGCAGGAGGAAGGGGCCCAGGTAGGGCACAGCTTGTTCCTTCCCTTTTAGGGCACAGCCAGGAAGGTTCACACAGCCCCTCTTACTTCAGCTCACCTCCCACTGGCCACATCCAGCTACAGGGACTAGGAATATAGCCTTTATTCTGGAAAGTTCTGTGCCCATCTAGGAATGGGAGCCAGCCATTATCCTAGGAGAGAAGGAGAGAATGGATATTGGAGCGGGGGGGAGCAATCACAGGGTGCAGGGAAAAGGGGGTGGCAGCCAGGGGGAGGGGTGAAGGGAAGAGAGAGCTTTGAGCATGGAACACCTGCGAGCAAGGGTGCAGAGATGGGACCCCAGAGGTCTGGCACCAGAGTGGTCTCCGGCCTATCCTACCTCCCTAGGGGCCTGTCCACCCTCCCCTTGAGCTTTCAGACGCAGGATAAGAACTGACCCATTCCCCCCTCCCCGGGTATGAAGGGGTTAACAGCAGGGTGTCTCTGCCCTCGCTGGGCTGTGCCCACATTGACTTCTGCCGCCTCTCTCAGCTTCCCATTATGGGTGAAAACATGCACGAGGGAAGGAAGACAGGTCCTCGAATTCTGTCTTGTGGGTCTAGCTCATCCTGAGGGTTGATTCTGAGGGCGGGGTGGAGGGCTTTTTGGTAACAACTGCAGACAAGTGCTCCGGGCATCACCCTGCACTTCATTCTCTCCATCTGTGAGAGGACGCGCATCCCTCGCATCCCTCGTGTGTGCGGCCTTACCAGGAACTTCGTTAACTCATTGAGTCCTTCGGTGGGACAGTCAGCAGACCTTCCCAGGGTCCTGTGCTAAGTACACAGGATAGCTTAGTGCCATCACAGAGCTGGGTCTCTGCCACCACTGGCCGTGTGACCTGGGTGCGTTTCAGATGGGGAAACTGAGGCTCAGGCTTGAGTAGCTAGTAGAGGTTACACCGGAACTGATTCCAAAGTTCTCCACCCTTTAATAATTCTAAAATAAAGATAACTGGTCACCTGAGTAAATGTCCCAAAGGCATTTGAAAAATGTGCCGAAATTCAGTGCATGGAGGGACTTCCCTGGTGGTCCAATGGTTAGGACTCTGCGCTTCCACTGCAGGGGGCCCGGGTTCCATCCCTGGTCAGGGAACTAAGATCCTGCATGCTGCACGGTGCGGCCAAAAGAAAAAAAAAACCAAAAGAATGATGCTTTCAAAAGTAGAAATGTGTACAATAAATTCTACTATCAAGTGAAATATTAAAAAAAAAAAAAAAAGCTCAGTACATGTTCTTGGCACCATGTGTATTTTTAACCACATTTCCTTGTTCTCAGGTCTGCTCCGGAGAGATGAGATGGCTAAACCTTAGGCTTCTGGATAAGCAAGTGTTGCCTCTGCGGATGGAGCCTGTGTTTGTGGGGCCCATCTGTGAGCTCCCCCAGGCCTCACCCAGTGGGCTGTGCTACTCAGAGCGGAGGTAAAACTCCTGAGCCCTCTCTTTAGGTCCAGAGAGGAACCCAGTGCCTCCCCTCAAAGACTCCAGGGACCCCCAGGGAGAGGTTAACAAAGTACCCTCCCCCTCCCCCCAGTTCTTGTCCATTGCCTCCTTCTGCCAAATCCTCCTCTCCTGTCTCCTTTCCTGTGGAGGCTTTCTTCCCTGTAGCCCAGCACACCCCAGATAGGCTCTTTTTCTTTGATTTTACCCGGGTACCACTGACCCAGGCATTTGTGAGCGACGTGAAGTTAGCAGTCACCGGGTACGTGAAGGGGGAGCGGGGATTTACAGTGCTGCTTGGTACAAAGAACAAAGTTAAATCAAAGCCCAATCAAATAGTATTTTCACGGTCCTGTTTCTGCCCCTGGGGTGTCTCACTGTTCCTACTTTACAAGCCTCGACCTCCCTTCGTACACCAGGCCTTTCCGCCCACTCCCACACCTGGCGGCCTGAGGGATCTTAGCTCCCCGACCAGGGATCGAACCCATGCCCCCAGCAGTGGAAGCACGGAGCCCTAACCACTGGACCGCCAGGGACGTCCCTACCCCCAGGCCCTTGATTCTTCCCCTCTCCTCACCCTGCCGTCTCTGTTTATTTCTCGCGCAGAGATGTTCAGCTCTCCCTCTGAACCGATACTCTCCCCAGGACCAGTTTTTCGGGCCCCCAAACCCCTCCACCAGGTGCTCCGCCAAACACCAAGACCACTGCTTTCAGGTTCTGGCAACACCACGGACGGAAATAACACTGAGAAAACACTGAGAAATTCAGAATAGACGTTCGAACCACAGGAGAATTTGTAAAAAGGGTGGGGAGACACCCTGGTATTGAGTGTACAGAGAAGACTGGGTGTCAGAATTGAGATTTGACCCTGGCCACACAGGGTCAAGAGGTATGGCCTTAAGAAGAAAAGGAACTGTGGGACTTCCCTGGTGGCTCAGTGGTTAAGAATCTACCTGCCAATGCAGGGGACACAGGTTCGAGCCCTGGTCCAGGAAGATCCCACATGCCGTGGAGCAACTAAGCCCGTGTGCCACAACTACGGAGCCTGCGTGCCACAACTACTGAAGCCCGTGTGCCTAGAGCCCATGCTCTGCAACAAGAGAGGCCACCGCAATGAGAAACCTGTGCACCGCAATGGAGAGTAGCCCCTGCTCACTGCAACTAGAGAAAGCCGCGCCCAGCAACATAGACCCAATGCAGCCCAAAATAAATAAATAAATAAATTTTTTTAAAAAAGAAGAAGAAAAGGAACTGAGACCGCTACATAAGCTAGAACCCTGGAAAGGCTGCCTATCAGGAAAGAATCTACTCAACAGCCTAGGCAATGGACAGTAAATCTGGTTTTGCCTTATGGCTCTGGGCGGGAGAAAAGATTCCTGGGAAAGATCAGAGCTGAAAACGCAAACTATCCATGGAGGTGGCATCCAAACTTACACTCTCCATGGGGCGAAGAATTCCCAAGCTGAAAAATTTACACAAAAATACTCCCCTGATGAGCCCTTGGAGCAGTTGGCATGAAAAAATACAAAACAGACCTCTGAGGCCATTGTCACAGCCCAGGACACATAGGACTCCCACAGAGCAAAACAATCTCACTGAAGAAGAGCTCACAAACACCAATTAAATTACACAAAGAAACTATCTACCGTGAAAGAGAGTCAGCAGTACAGCAAATAGGAAAATCATCTCTGAGAACTTGGGGTAACAGGACAAGCTGAAAGAGATCAAATCGGTATGTTAAAAATTAAAAGTGTAAAGGGAGGAATAAAAATGACAGTGAAAGAGCAGGATACTATGAAAAAGATTTGAAAAGGATGAAACAGATTTGAAAAGGAAGCAAGGAAATGAAAGACGTAGACACTGAATTTGTAAACAGATTGGACAGGCAAGCCAGCAGAATAGACAGAGTCGAATTGACTGGAAGGCAAACCTGAGAAAATTAATCAGAATGCAACACTCTGGCAAAGGACTAGAACGTTTGAAAGAAAGGTTGAGACATAGATGATAAAATGATATGGTTCAATATACAACAAATAGAAGTTGCAGAAGAAAAAATCAGAATGAATGGGACAGGAATAATATTTGCAATATTCAAAGCAAAAATGGATGAAAAATTTCTAGAATGGAAAAAAAGGCATGAATCTTCAGATTGAAGAGGCACACTGAGTCCTAGGCAGGATCAATAAAAGTCAATCCACATAGGAGAAAAGGGGACCCTCCTGCACTGTTGGTGGGAATGTAAATTGGTGCAGCCACTATAGAAAACGATATGGAGGTTCCTCAAAAAATTAAGAATAGGGCTACCATACAATCCAGCTCTTCCTCTTCTGTGTTTTTATCCAGAGAAAACAAAAACACTAATTCCAAAAGATATATGACCCCCATGTTCACTGTGGCATTAATTACAATAGCCAAGATATGGAAACAACCTAAGTGCCCATCAATGGATGAATAAAGATGTGGTTTATGTATGCAATGGAATATTACTCAGCCATAAAAAAGATGCAACCTTGCCATTTGCGACACACGGATGACCTCGAGGATCTTATGATAAGTGAAATAAGTCAGATAAAGAAAGACAGGTACTGTATGATTTCAATCCTATGTGGAATCTAAAAACAAATTAAATGAATAAACCAAACCAAACATGTAGATACATAGAACAGACTAGTGTTTACCAGAGGGGAAGTGGGGCGGGGGAAGCCAGGGGCAGGTGAAATGGGTAAAGGGGTCAACTGTATGGTGACAGGTGGAAACTAAACTTTTGCTGGCGAGCACACTATAGGGTAAACAGAAGCTGAAATCTACATCGCCATCGCCATCGCCATCGGGTGGGCTGTGTGGAGCGAGAAGTGGAGAGACCGGGACAGACTGAACTGGAGGGGCACCCTGGAGGGACTGAACACAGACGAGGATTAGAGAAAGCCTTTGTCCCCAGCCCAGAAACCAAAGCCTACGGTGTTGCGCCCTGGGTCTGGAAGACCCTGCCCGCCCCAGGGCCGGATGCAGCTCTGCCCAGCCCTGAGAAGAGGGCAGGCTGTCAGCCTAGAGACCCCATGAGGCTGACTTCTCACACCTCGATCTCGCTGTCTTCACGTCAACACCAAGAAGTGAGTGTTCCTATTTTACAGATGAGAAGAGTGAGGCCCAGAGGCGGAGTGGCGTGCCCAAGGCCACGCGGTAAGGGGCAGGGCTGGCAGCTGCTCTGACTCGGAGCTCATTCTTTTCATCAAAGGTGGGCACTGTGCCTCCTACTCGCGGCACCAGCAGCCTCCGGCCCGGCAGGGTGGGGTGCCTGGTGGCCACCCTCCCTGTCTATGGCTGCCTCCTTCCCATCCACAGATGGCAAGAGCAGTGCTATGGAGCTTGGGCTCCTGTAGGCTCCCCACCTCAGGGAAGCCCCCTCAACTCCTCAATCTGACGGCCAGTCGGAAAAAGCTTCCCAGAAGCCACCCGGCCAAGACAGAGACCTGGACCTCCCCAAACACCCCCAGCACCCCCTACACTTGCTGGGAACCCACAGCCCTCCCGGGACCTTCACCCCAGAGCTTCCTTCCTTCTCAGTGGTCAGCCAAGGCCCCCCATTCCCTGTCTCTTTCCCAGCGGGCCCTCAGCAAGGGGGTGGGTCCTGGGTCGTGTGCAGGGAGGATGGGAAAGGATAGGGGTGCGATGGCATGACGGGAAGGCTGAGCCCCAGCCCTGCACTCTATCTGTGGACCCTTTCCCAGATAAAGACAGCATTCAGGCTCCCAGCAGACCGGGAGTCCTCGGTTCGTTGCAGGCAGCCCTGACTGCACTGGCTTTTATGAGAAAGCGACAAATCATAAGAACACCATCTCCTTGGGAGGACTTAGTTGGGACAGAAACGACAGATTGATGCCAGTTCTGGCCAATCGCCACATCAACGTGTACAGAATGCACAATGGATTCCAAACCATAATCCTAAATACCTGCAAAGAGCCTCAGGCGACCAGCCGCTCCTTTGACTCACCAAGAACGATAACAACAGTGAGGGCGGCTCCATCGTCTTTCTCGTGCCTTTCACAGCCTAGAGAGGCAGTACTGGGTGCATTTTACAGATAAGGAAACTGAGGTTACTGAGGTTAGGTAACTTGACCAAGGTCACATATTTAGAAAGTGGTGGAACTTTTCAAAATACTCAGTTGGGGAAATGCTCATCATTTGTAGAAAAAATTTCAACAAGGCATGAGAACACAGGTTTCCAGTTAACCCTCAGTTACCCAGAAAAGTCATTTCCCCTACACACACACACACACACACACACGCCTGTGTGTGTCTGCACGCACTTGAATTGTCTGATTCACAGAGTTCTTGATGAACAAGCCAGACCGCAGGGGGGAAAATGTACAGAAACTAGCAACTATATTCTCTGAATTCAGTCGTGTGCTTGGAGATCCCCAGGTAAAAGGTAACAAAACATACCTCATTCAAAGCAACTGTCAGGGAAAGGATAGGAAGCACGGGCCACCATCAGGGGCACAGCATCTATCTGGGTCCCCCCTCCAACCCCTTGCTCTCACAGGTGGCTGACCCGGGGGTGATGGGCCACCTACCTGTGCTCACTGCAAGGCTGAAGGAAAAGCAGGAGACTGGTGGATACGGGCAGCGCTCAGCCAACAATCTGCTGTGTGGCCTTTCTGGAGCTTAGTTTTCCCATGTGTAAAATCAGGAGTCAGCAAACTTTTTATGAAAAGGGCCAGATAGTGAATATTAGGGGCTTTAGATCTCAGTCACATATTCTTCATTTCTGTTTGTTTTTTGCTTTTGCACAACCTCTTAAAAATAGAAAACCCTATAAAAATGGAACAAGGCCAGAGAGGCTTCCCAGAGTGTACCAGAAGAAGGCAGAAGCACCTCCGCTCCCCGCCATCGTAACGCCAAGTTCTCTCTCGGCCCCTTAAAATGGAGATGCTCCCAGCTTTTTCTTGGCAGCCAGGGCTCTCTTCGCCCCTCTGGATTAACGGTCATTCCCCTGCTCTAAAGCACTGATTAAAAACAAAAACCAGACAAGTCTTCTGTAAAACGGAGGCCTCGTCCAGGGGTTGGCCACACTCAAATCCCTCCTGGGGATAACAAAACTGACAAAGCCCGGTGACAAATGGCCTCAGAGTGGGGAGGCCATCCAGGGGCTTGAGGGAACCACAGAGTGTCCACCCAACGGCGGAGGGGCAGCTGCTACTCAGGCCCCATCAGGGCGCTGTGGCTGGTGAGGCGGATCTGATTTTAAGAGAAGTCCAAGGTCTAGAATTTTATATAGTACTTCCCCACCCCGGCCCCTGCTTTTGTGTTTTTTTTTTCGTGTTGACAATTAGATTAAAAACAAAACAAAACAAAAACTGCTGGGAGTCTTGAGATAAAATTTCTCTGGGCCTTATTTGCCTGAGTCTTCCACATGCACCTAATCGGCCAGCCCCTCCCCAAACAAAAGAGAAACCTCAGGGAGTTACATGATGACCCCAGAACCCTGTCCCTTGGGACACTCCCCTGTCCAGAGGGCTCTTGGAAGTGGGAGCGTTCACAGGAAGTGATCCCTGAGGTCTCTTCTCTCCTCCCTCCACAAGGCTTCCTGGATGGGGGGGGCGGGGGTGGGCAGCTCCGGCCCTGCAGCTGGCAGACAGCCTGGTATTCTTGGTCACCCCTGATCTCCACTTCCTTTTCATGGGGTTAGAATTAATCTGAAACAGTGACCGCTAGACACAGAGGAAAGATGCTCCCAGGCACAGAGGTGGGTCCGACGGTTGATGCGGGAGCATGTTGGACGTGCGGATTTGTGCATGTGTGTGTCTCCACCGCTGGCCAGAGCACGATGTTCTAAAGGGGAGCTGCGGGAACCCCAGACTTTCCCACAACACAGCAACCACAGGGAGGTAATGCCAGGTTAATGCCAGGTGTTCTGATGGGTCAGTGGCCATGCTGACCCTGCCCTGCCAGCCCTGCCCATGAGCCTGTGTGTGTTGGGTGCTGGAGGGGGGAGCCTGTGTCCTCTTCATATGCTCAGCTGACCCTGCATGACCCTGACCTTGGACACGTTCTGTGCTTGCCCTTGTGTGCGGCGTGCACCAGCCAGGCCCTCTATGCCACAGGCATCTTGCTGTCTACAGGGCTCTTCCTCAGAAGGCCAGCTGGCCCTGCGTGGGAGCTCACGACGGTCCTGCTTACAGGGCGAATTTTGTGCTGAGTCGGGGAGCTGGGCTGAGGGAGCAGCAGAGGCCAGGCCAGGTGTTCTGGGTGGCCCAGGAAGATGAACCAGCAGCATCTCCTTTCCACACCTGTCCTGAGGTCAGAACGAACTTGGGTCCAACAGGGTCCCTGAGCCAGAGAGTTTCTGTGACTGCAAAGGCTGAGGAAGCTGAGCTGGAAGGGTCAGAATCCAGTGGGCACCCCCTAACCCACTCCCGCTGGGAGTCCAGCCTGAAAAAACAATGATTAGCTACTACGTATAGATCAACGTTTCTCTCCCTGTTGATGTCAGTTCAAAAAACCTTGTTAATTTGGGCCTCACTGGGTCCACTAGGATGCTGGCCAGAGGGCAAGCCCTGCTGAGCTAAGGGGCCTGGCAGTGAAATCGAGGGGAGGGGGCCAGTGTCGGGGATTTTGAACCTACTTGAGGGGTTCTTTTCAAGTTGGTTTCGAGCAGGTCTCTACGATGCGAAGCCAGGCGTGTTCTAAGAGGCGATAGAGGTCCCAGGAGGGTCAATATGAGACGCCCAGAAATTTTTCTGAAAAGCTTCACATCTCTGCCCCCAGGAGGGTGTGCAGGGGTTTGCGAGCCGGTGGAGAGGGAAAAGTAGAAGGAACATAGGGTTCAGAGGCATTAAGGGACTTCTTGAACGACCTGAGAAGGGCCTGCTGGGGCAGAAGAGGGAGGCCTCACTCACCTTTGACAGAGAGCCCCAATCATCTGGGCCTCAAGGAGGGTCGCGGAGGGTCCTGGGGACCCGGCAGAGCCTGTGGGGCTGGAGGAAGCACCCTCCCCTCAGTCCGCCCTTTCTGCCTTTAGCCCCCCTGGTCCCTTTTCTGGGGAAAAGAGGAACTACTTGGGGGCCCGGGGCTTTCAGCGAAGCCCGAGGGGCCAGCGATGCTCCGGCTCTGCAGCTCCCTGCCTGGCAAACATTGGGACCCCAGAGAAACACTGGCGGCCTTGGCTAGCCGAATTACTCTTTCGGTTTGAACCAGCTCCCCCTTTTGACTCAGATCCGGCTGAGCAAAGAAAGCGCTTTCTGGAACCCCCACCCGTCTCCCCTGGCTCAATACGCCAGGGGGAGGGTGGCCGGGCCGCGCCGCGGGTCCGCTCGGGCAGCGTTCCCCGCCCCGGAACCCCGGCTCGGCTCCCCGGGGCGGCGCCCCCCGCGGACCCCGCAGTCCCCGCGCCCGGGTGGAGCGGCGCCGAAGGCGGGCGCGGCGGAGGCGCTCGCTTCCCGGAGCAGGCGAGGCAGCTCTCCCGCGTCGGTGAGGACCCGCGCGCGGGCCTGGTTGGAAAGAGAAAGCTGCCCGTCACTTCCCCAAAGCACGTGCTTAAGGCACCAAAATAGAAAAAGAAAAATGCTTGGAAAGAATTCGATATTTCCAAGCGAGCATCGAAATCACCGTTCCGGGAAAAGCCAGTCTTGTGGGACATCCTTACACTAACTGAACCATTCGGGGTTGTTTTTATTCCGAATTCCGCGAGCGGGTGGGCATCGTGATCCTTTTAGGGTTTAGCCCTCAGGCCTCCGTGCCTCACCAGCGCACCCTAACATTTCTGAGCCCCCATTTCAAATGCTGGGGTCACAGGGCTGCCCAGCTGTTACTCTGCAGTTTCTAGCACAGCAGGCCACTAGGAGTTCTGCTTCACGCTCCTGCCTCTGACTCACAAGGGGAGGAGGGGATTTCTGAGCTGTTTCAAAACTTAACCAGAATAGTAGGGGTTTCAGGCAGCCCTTGTTTATTAAAAAAAAAAAAAAAAAAAAAAAAAAAGCCCCAAACCAACAAAATATGACACACTGACACATAGAAAGAGAAGGAGGGAAGCTGGGGTAGGTGGGGGAGGAACGCCCTGTCTGCTACCTTGGAGCGGGACCTGGATCCCAGGTTTCCTGTGCCCCTCCCCCAGCCCTGGCTCACCCCATGCCTTCTGCTTTGTCCCAGGCTGTGGATAAGAGCTGATATTTATGGAGATCTTCCTCCCACCAGGCACAGTTCTAAGCTCTTTATAAGAAATAATTCATCCAGTGCACCTAACTGCACTAGCAGGTGTGCGGGCTTTTATTATGCCATGCCTATTTTATAGATGAGAAAACTGAGCATGAAGGACTTAACTGATTTCGGGCACTCAGACTTCGTATGGAGAATGGCCATCACTTTCCCCACTCCACGGAGGAGTCAGATTCCTCTCAGCCACAAGGAGGCCTCACTCACCAGAGTGTGGCTAATGGGTGTCTGGAACCTCCCTCTGGCAGATTTCTGCGGGTCAGGGTCTGGGAGACTCTGAGTCTCCTAGAGGACTGAGCAGGAGCTGCCCAGAGTGGAGTCCAAGGCCCCAGATCCTACTCGCTGCCCCACTGAGGGTCCAGCAGCAGCGGGGATACCCAGTGTAGGGGCTCTGATCCCAGCTGCCAGCCTGGGGTCGGAGGGATGGCATGACCACCAGACCTGTAGAGCTATCCAGCCCGGGGACTCCAGAAAGACGGGAACGTGCTACCTCAAGGCCAAAGTATCACAGACTATCCTGCCCTTGAAAATTAGGAAGTGCCGCCCTGGGGAAGGGCTGGATGGTACATGGTGATGTGAGGAAGCCAGTGCAAGGAGGTGGGAATGGATATCCTGCCCCTTCCTCTTCCCTTCTTCTCCTGCGTGTCCTCATCCCCCTTCTATGGACCTCCACTGAGCACCTACTATGTGCCTGCCCTCTGTGGCCTCTCACTTCCTCCTCTTCCTTCCCAATTCCTTTATCCACCGGCTTTAGGATCTCCTGAACCTACTGCGGGAGCTCAGACAAGTCCCTTCCATCCCCGAACATGGGTCTCCTCTCCGGAAAAGCAGAGGCCTGGGGCTGTGGCCCTGCCAACAGCATGGCGCTGGCTGATAGGAAGGACCACTCCTCACTGGGGATAGGCGCTCAGTAGATGCTGGCCAGTCACGTAATGGCATGGGACAGGCCACGGGAGCCTCACTGTGGCAAATGTCAAGCAGAGGTGTATGCTGGGAGCGCTGGGACACAGAGGGGGTGTGGATGTGTGCTTTGGAGGGAGCCTTGAAGGATGAGCAGAGGTTCGTTCTCTAGGTGGATAAGGTGGGAACTCCCAAGCCAGCGAAGGGCACTTGGGCAGAGGGAACAGCGCGTGCAAACACTTGGTGTCGGGAACAGAGCTTGGGACATGAGGAGGACAGTCCTCCCAATGTGACCGTATTGTCAGGTTTGGCAGGGAGGGGTGGACGCCAAGCTACCACCGTGCCCAGAAGCTGTCCTTACCCCAGGTCGACGCCCAGGGAAAGCACCTACATGCAGCCCTCTCCCTTCAGATGTGGCCTGGTAGAGCCTGCTGAGGCCAAGGCAGGGAGAGAAGGCAGTTGCAACAGGGGAAACTCTCACAGGCCAGCCCCATGCTGGAGACACCGAGGCACAGGCGGGCAGCTGAGGAGAGGCGGGGGGGCTGGGCAACCATCTGATCCTTTTCAGCATTCCCAAGGTAGGCCAAGGTGGTGCCCCAGATGTGGAAAAGGAAGCCTCAGGGGCTGTGGGCTCTCAGGTGAGTTACAGTTGAGTGTGTATATGTGTATGTGTGCATCTATGTGTGAGCTACGGGCTCCTGGATATGCAGGATGCACGTCAGATACACAGGTGTACATGGGTTTGAACACATGCTCCTGGGTATACAAGAGCAGAAAGGATGTACACTAGGTGTGGGGAGAATTTGAGCGCTTGGTTGGCTGAGTGGGAAAGAAGGAGGGCCTGGGGTATAGACAGGACCATTTAGACCTGAGTTCCCCTTGGGTTCTCCCTGCCAACAAACATTGTGGGATGTCAGGAAGGGACGGCAGTACCCCACGCTCCTCACCCCGTGGCAGCTTCATCACCAAGAAGATGAAAGCAGAGGCCTGACCTTCAGGTATGGGATTGGGTGTGGGGAGAGGGGCAGGGAGAGCATGAAATTTCTAAGTGATCTTGAATTCTTAGAGCCAATGTTCCCCAGACAACCCCAAGCCTAGAAGTTTTTTTTTGGCTACGTTGGGACTTCGTTGCAGTGTGTGGGCTTCTCATTGCAGTGGTTTGTCTTGTTGTAGAGCACGGGCTCTAGGCGCACGGGCTTCAGTAGTTGTGGTGCACGGGCGTAGTTGCTCCACAGCATGTGGAATCATTCCAGACCAGGGATCAAACCCGTGTCCCCTGCATTGGCAGGCAGATCTTAACCACTGCGCCATCAGGGAACTCTAGAAGCTTTCACTGTGATATCAGCAAAGGCCCGTGAGTTCGTTTGGGGAGCAGGAATTAGAGCAGCAACGCCCCCGCAACCCAAGCCTAGGCTTCCAACACTGAAGGGGTTAATGAGGCCCACTCAGGTTGGAGAGAAATCATTTACCTTGAGCACAATTTCTCCCAGCACTCTGGCATCCTGGCCAAACCCTAAGACCTCAACTGGATACCTCAGGACCCTGAAGCTGCTACCTGCAAACATAGAAAACCTGATCAGATGGGGAGTCTCAGGGCCCAGCCCAGGTCACTAAGGCCAGGGCTTGGGGTGCACACAGGGCAGCACTGTGCAGGGGAGCCAGCAGTGTGACCAGGGCTCAGTCCCCTGGTGTAGGGAAGATGCCTGCTGTGTTAAGAGATCGTTGGGTTTGGGGGGGCGGGACTTAAGTATTTACTTCTTTCTTCCACAGGCTCAGAAGTACGTAGAATCTGCTTGGTCGGAGGCTATTTTCACACAACACCACCGACACAACAGAAGGTGTTTGTTGAAGGCCGTTATTTCTAACACTCACAGTAATCTTGCAAGGTAGGTATTGCTAAACCCATTTTACATGTGGGAAAATTGAGGACTAGAGATGATGAGTCACTCATCCAAGGTCACCTGAAAGTGAGGGCACCAGGATTGGGGAGCAGTCAGCTTGACCCCAGAGCCTCGGAGGCTCCTGTTCCAGTAGACTGGCTGAGCGGGAGTGCAGCCTCCTGGGAAGTCGTGAACCTCTCCATGCCTCCCTCTGTCCTTCGGTGAAAAGGGAATATCAAAAGTGCCCAATTGGGCTTCCCTGGTGGCACAGTGGTTGAGAGTCCGCCTGCCGATGCAGGGGACACGGGTTCGTGCCCCGGTCTGGGAAGATCCCACATGCCGCAGAGCGGCTGGGCCCGTGAGCCATGGCCGCTGAGCCTGCGCGTCCGGAGCCTGTGCTCCGCAACGGGAGAGGCCACAACAGTGAGAGGCCCGCTTACCGCAACAAAACAAAACAAAAAACAAACTGCGCAATTCCTTGCAAGAGTGAACGTGTGTAAGGAGCTTAAAGCTGGGTCTGGCCTGTCTCAAGCGTTCAGCTGTACAGCTTGAGTTACTCTCTACTGCTTTGGGGACTGGTGTGAGAAGCCAGTGGGAAGACTCTGGGGCCCAGTAGCCTTATCTGCCAAGGGTCCAGGTTAGGGTCACCGACGGGGAGATGATACCTGTGTCTGGCTCATGGCTAGGCCCCAGTTCATGTTGTTGGCCCTGGAGCGGGGCTTAGGGGACAAGCTCTAGAGGCAGCTTTTTTTTTTTTGGCCACACTGCAGCAGCATACTGGATTTTAGTTCCCCGACCAGGGATGGAACTTGCACCCCCTGCAGTGGAAGAGTGGAGTCTTTTTTTAATTTATTTTAAATATTTATTTATTTGGCTGCACCGGGTTTTAGTTGCGGCATGCGGGATCTTTAGCTGTGGCATGCAGGATCTTAGTTCCCTGACCAGGGGTGGAACCCATGCCCCCCTGCAGTGGAAGCGCAGAGTCTTAACCGCTGGACTGCAGAGGCAGCTTTTTGATCAGCTCGCCCTACCCAAATTCATCACAATCCTGACCTCGGGATGCCAAAAACCTTGATGACCCCTGCAGTCTAGGGCAAAATTGGCACCTCCGTGAGGTTCGGTTCACCCCCTCCAAGTGTCGCCAGCCCTTTGCTCCTGCAGCTATCGATATACGAACTCTGGAATCCGGGAGAAAGGGGGGACACTGAAGACAAGGGAACCCCAGCCCCGTCTGGCCTAGGCCCCTGGCCCTCATTCACCTCGCAGGACCGCCCCCACGAGGGCACAGATTCTCCTGAGAGAAGGCAGCCCCAAACCTTCCTCGAAGCCCTTAACAATGAGGTAAAGTGAGGCCTAGCGGGCCGCTCCCCCGCCACCCCCTAGCTAGCTGCCAGGCCGAGCCCAGGGCCCAGCTGTCAAGGCGCTGGCGTCCAGCCTCCGCCCCGGGCAGGGCCGAGCGGCGGAGGCGCGCCAGCCGCGCCCCCTCCTGGCTGCGCTCCCGCCCCGGGCCCCTGGAGCCTGCCTCTCCCCCTCTGATGTAAGCTGATATTTTAATTCTCTTACAAGCAATGGTGTTTAGAGAAATGACTTAACCGGATTACTCATCGTCTATAATGACTTGGCCTGGCTTCGAGGCTATTCCTAGACGTGACGCTTGAGACTTTGATTCTTTCTTTTCTTTTGCTACTTTTTTTTTTTAATACCAAGAAACGACAGCCTTGTGCTCGCACGGCCCCGCCCCTACACTCCCCTCGCACGGCATCCTGGGAGACGTAGTTCTCTCCGGCCCGGGCGCGGGCCCCCTCCCTCCGCCCCCGCCTCCGCCCCCGCCTCGGAGTCCTGGGAACCTGCGGGTGGTAAGAAACCCTGTGGCAGGAACCCCGGTTGTGCCGTCTTTGGGCAAGTTACTTAAGCGCTTCATGCCTCGGTTTACTCATCTGTCACATGGGAGACAGTCATACGACAGGGATGAAAGGTTAGCGGAGATCTTATTTTAAGTAAAAGCTCTATACGGACCCCACGTTTTTTTAAAAAAAACAAGAAAACAACCTTATCCAGTGCATTTGTACTGACCTCCAGTCTAGACTTACTATTTTGTGTCACAAAGAACCAGGCTTGGGCTTCCCTGGTGGCACAGTGGTTGAGAATCTGCCTGCCAATGCAGGGATGTGGGTTCGAGCCCTGGTCTGGGAAGATCCCACATGCTGCAGAGCAACTGGGCCCGTCAGCCACAACTACTGAGCCTGCGCGTCCGGAGCCTGTGCTCTGCAGCAAGAGAGGCTGTGACAGTGAGAGGCCCGCACACCGCGATGAAGAGTCGCCCCCGCTTGCCACAAATAGAGAAAGCCCTCGCACAGAAACGAAGACCCAACACAGCCTAAATAAATAAATAAATAAAAAATTAAAAAAAAAAAAAAAAAAAGAACCAGGCTTTGGTTATCTAGGTCTCCAAGGCTTAAGAGGGAGCTGGTCTACAGCTTGCCTTTCCTTACTCCTTACTCTGCGCAGATGAGTCTACGACCTCATCCAACACTTACTCTCTGCTCGTCGGTGTCCTCAACTGTAATATGGGCATAAATATAGTGCCCACTTCATAGGGCTGGGGTGACACTAAATGAAATAATCCGTGTAAGATGCTTGGTGCAGTGGCTGATAGGCACTGGTCAAAGGTACCGTCATCCCTCCCAGCACCAGGCCGTGGCTCAGGAACTGTTTGAAGAAGGAATGGCTGATCCTTGGTACCTGTGAGGTAGGCAAGAGCTATAGCTTTTGCTCCACGAGATTGGAGCGTTGTTCTGGTCGTGGCTGTGTCCCCAGTGCCTAGCCCTAGCCCAGTGCTGGCACATAGCTGCGCCACAAATGTCAGATAAATGAATAAATGAAGAATTACCGGGACTTTCCCTGGTGGTCCAGTGGTTAGGGGCGCAGGTTCAATCCCCGGTCCAGGAACTAAGATCCCACATAACCTGACGCGCTGCCAAAAAAAAAAAAGCATTACCCCTGCTTTGCTGATGAGGAACCAGAGGCTCTGAGAGGTCAAGTGACTTGCAGAAGGTCACACAGCAGCTGGGCTGTCTGAGTGGAGATGAAAACCCACATTTTCTCTCCTTGTCACCCCCCCTTCTCCCCCTTCCCCCAACACACATGGGAATTCGACTTTCACCCTTCAGGCTCTAGAAGCATAAGAATCTCGGGTTTCTACCCAGCTGGGACCCAGGCCCAGCCCAACAAAGGATGTTGTTCCAGATTGGGCTGGAGGGCAGGGCTGGGTGGGGAGGGGGTTGGGGGGAAGGGGCAGTAGCCAGGTGCGGATGTGCTCCCAGAGTGGAAAAAGCTGGAGAAGCTAGTGTTCACGTGCCCCCGGGGGGCAAAGTGACCAAAGCTCTCAGATCCCCCTCCCGGCGCCACCTCCCCACTCCCTCACCCCCGGCAGTTCCCCAAAGGCAGTAAGCTATTCTCGGCTTTTTCTAAAAGAGGCATTTGAAGCCATGAGCCAATTTTTTCCATTCCTGAGCTTGGGTATCGTCTATTTCGGGCGTTTGTTGTTTTCCATGAGTTGCGAATGCCACTATGAAGCCGGCCTTTCCTGGACAGCGAGCACGAGGGAGCGAGGCAGGAGCCAGGCGGGGCCGGCGGTTAAAAATACTTCCCGCTTTATTTCTCCTTTGAAAACAAAGCCCTGGGGGCCTTTTGCAACTGCCGAGCCTGGGAACGGAGCTTCCCAGAGCAGAAAACTGGCTGTGTGTTATTTCCTGAGTGTGCTGGATGGGTTTGTGGGTCCCAGAAGCAACAACACGGACTTGCTGTGTGACCTTGGACAACTCGCTTAACATCTCTGGGCCTGCTGGCCTCCTCTCCAAAAAGAGGCCAGGTGGAAAGATCTTGAATGGTCCCTCCAGCGCTGAGAGCTCTGGGATGAGGACCACCCCCAGGACCAGGTTTTCTTCCTAGAACTGGGCCAGCAAGGGGTTCTGGGATTTGGAGGCAGAAGGTAGGAGAAAGCAGCTTTTGCTCAATCCCCTGGACTACTTTGTGAGCTCTGGAGCCTTGTAAATGTTCTAAGGGGGTCCAGAATGTCCTCAGAGGATTCCCGTAATTGCGAAAAGACCAAACCCCACAAAGAGGGGATTTAAATAAAGACCGCGGTAGATCCATACCAAGTCCCGCAGCCTAACAGCCAGGAGAGAGAAACAGATCTGTCTTCTGACAAAGAGGGATCTCCAAGATACATTGTTGGGCAAAAAAGCAAGTTGCAGAATGGAACAATTAGAATTGTACCACTTTTTAAAAAAACACCCATAAAACAAAGTTACATATTTTTCTACACCCTGTATTTATGAAAATACATAGGGAAAGTTCTGGAAGCTTTTACCCAATCTGATAATAGAGTCCTTATCTCTGGGTCAGGGAGGGAACTGAGTTTGGAGTGGTGTCAGAGAGGACCAACTTATTATTTGTAATGTCTTTATGGGAGGAATGCATTCATTAGTGGTGTTTTTAAAAAAATTTTATTTGGGGCTTCCCTGGTGGTGCAGTGGTTGCGAGTCCGCCTGCCGGTGCAGGGGACGCGGGTTCGTGCCCGGGTCCGGAGGATCCCACGTGCTGCGGAGCGGCTGGGCCCGTGAGCCATGGCCGCTGAGCCTGCGCGCCCGGAGCCCGTGCTCCGTAGCGGGAGAGGCCACAGCAGTGAGAGGCCCGCGTACCGCAAAAAAAAAAAAAAAAAATTTTATTTGAGACATAGACACCAAGACACTGAGGGCCTAGGCTACTTCTCTCAGCCCATCGTGGGCTGGGAGCTGATGGTTGGGAGATGCAGGAGGAGGGTGTCTGTGAGCTCGAGGTGGAGGTGTGTGAGATAGTGGCTTGAGCAATGGATGTATTTATGCTTTTTTTTTTTTTTTTTTTTTTTTTTTTTTTGCGGTACGCGGGCCTCTCACTGTTGTGGTCTCTCCCATTGCGGAGCACAAGCTCCGGAAGCGCAGGCTCAGCGGCCATGGCTCACGGGTCCAGCCGCTCCGCGGCATGTGGGATCTTCCCAGGCCGGGGCACGAACCCATGTCCCCTGCATCGGCAGGCGGACTCTCAACCACTGCGCCACCAGGGAAGCCCTGTATTTATGCTTTTAGGGAAGCAAATGGAGATGTCATTCCTCTGCAAGATTTATTGGCTGTTGTAAATTACTTTCTATTGCAAACAGCTGCCGCAGGAGGCAATTAAATTTAGATCATATTGTTCCCAGGTTGGCACAGGCAGGTGTGGACTTGCTGAGGCTTTGCACAGCAGCCACTGCCTGTAAGAGTGTGCTGGGCTGCCCGGATGGCAGAATAACTCTATCCCGTGTGGGATGAGCTGCTGCTTTATCAGGCAGTGAGTCTATCCAATCTGGGAGGGTGGGGTTGGCCTAGATTGGGATGGTGAGGGCAGCGTCCTGGTCTCCATCCTGAACCTTGGGCAAACAATCCTTATAGAATGGACGAGAGAATTCCCTGGTGGTCCAGTGGTTGGGACTCCGAGCTTTCACTGCCAAGGGCACAAGTTCGATCCCTGGTTGGGGAATTAAGGCCCCGCGAGCTGTGCAGCATGCCCCCCCCCCAAAAAAAAAAAGAATGGACAAAGCTACCTGATGGCATTCCACGCAGCATCTACCACCACGGCCTCAGGTCTCCTGGAGCGCGCTTGTGAACTGGGAAGTGGGGTGCACTATTATAGTCACCGTTATAACAGTTGTTCTAGGCAGTTACTATTGTTGATGACGTGTCTGTTACCAAATCTACAAGCACTGACCTTTACAAACCAACCCATTATGGGGTAGACAAGGGAGCCCACAGTGTTGTCCACTCTGGGCTGAGCCTGGAGAGTTCTTTCATCTCAGAGCCAAAGGGTAAGGGACAGGGTTTCAGGGTCACCAACCTACAATCCTGGTCCATTTGTTTAGGGTGATGGCTGGGCAGTAATTGATGCAAACCTGGTTGGTGGGTGCCTGGGTACAAGGGCTCCTTAACCATCTGTATTTCCAATCTGCACCTTGCTCCTGGATTCCAGGCCTCAGTGCCAGCTACCACTGGACATCTTGCAGACCCACCATGTCCTCACCAGCACTCAAATCTTCCCCCTTACGCTTTCTCCTCCTCAGGCCATGGTCCCTGATTCAGTTAAACAGCACTGCCAAGAGATGCTGAGGGAAACGGTTGAAGGGGCCTGTACTGGAGCTCTGATGCCTGTGTTTAGCTCAGGCTCCACCACTTACCAGCTGATTTACTTGAGCTGATTAATCCTCCAGAGCCTCAGTTTTTCTGTTTTTTGTTTGTTTTTTGGCCACAAGACTTGTGGGATCTTCGTTCCCCGACCAGGGATGGAACTCATGCCCCCTGCATTGGAAGCGTGGAGTCCTAACCACTGGACCGCCAGGGAATTCCTGAGAGCCTGTTTTATCCTATAAAATTAGGAAATGCATAGAGCTGTTTGTATTGAAACTAATCAACAAAATTGTGGGTGCCTACTCTTGTATTAGGAACAGGGTTTAAGTCCTAGCTAGCCATATGCTGAGACCTTAGGCTCTTTTTTCAAATTGAGGTAAAATATGTATCACAAAAAATTGACCATTTTAACCATTCTTAAGTGTACAGTTCAGGGACATTAAGTACATATTGTTGTGCAACCGTCACCAACATCCATCTCCCAAATGTTTTCATCTTGCAAAACTGAAACTCTGTACAGATTAAGCGCTAACTCCCTATTCCCCCTGCCCCCCAGCCCCTGGCAACCACCATTCTACTATTTGGCTCCATGAATTTGACTCTAAGTGGAATCATACAGTATTTATCATTTGTGTCTGGTCTATTTAAGGTTCATTCATGTTGTAGCACATGTCAGAATTTCCTTCCTTTTTCAGGTTGAGTGATATTCCATTGTATGTACAAACCGCAGTTCACCCATTTATCCATCAGTGGACTCTGGGTTGCTTCCACCTTTTGGCTTGTGAGTGATGCTTCCAGACCTTGAGCTCTCAAACCCAAGCCTCGGTTTCCTCTTCTGTGATGTCAGTATGGCTGAGTTACTTCTCCCTCCAGCAGAAGTCCTGCTGCAGCTGGCTCAGCATCTCCTCGGGCCCCCACTCCACCCAAAGCCTCACCCCTCCAAGCAGGGGTCATGCCCCCTCTTTCGACTGCTCACTTTGTAGCTGTCCTCTCTGTCGTTGAGATATATGTGGACACTGGCCGTCCACATATATCAGGTTTCCTGTCCCAGGCATTTCTGGGACCCCACAGAGCTTTGGCCAAAGACTTGCTACTTTGGGCGGGGTCCTTGTTTAGCTAACACCAACCATCAATACTTAAATGCTGGGCTGGGAGAGAGATGGACAATGCCTTACACCGAGTTCAAGTCAAAGTCAGAAGGGCTTTGCTCACCCCACCCAGACCCCCAGTTCCTTGCTGAGGAGCAAGGAGGATTTTTCCAAGGCTCGAGTTTTGCCTCCAGAGGCACAAGGCAGCAGTGACTCCTGGGTGTCCTGCCTCAGTCTCTCCAGGTGAGCAGCATAGTTCCGCGGTCTCGGAGACTGGGGAGGGGAAGAGCACACTACAACTCCCAGAGTTCCCCTGCCTCAGGGGGCGGTCCCTGCCCCTCGCGGAAGAATCGGACCCGCCAACCGGAGCCTAGAGCGGAGCGGGGGCGGGCGGGGCGAGGCGGGGCCGCGGGTAGGCGGCTGGCAAGCTGCGCGGTGGGTCAGTAGCGCAGAGAGCGCGGGGTCGGGAAATAGGGTCGTGCGGAGCATCTCGGGCTGGAGCCGCTGGACCTCGCCGGGCCATGGGTAAGCGGCTCTGTGGTCCGGCCCGGGATGGGGTTGGAGGCCCCGTGGGAGGGCGAAGTTGCGGCGCCAGGTCTCCCCCGGCGCTCGTAGCCGTCGGTGCTGCCTTGGGGGGCTAGCGGGGCCGGGGGTGGACTCGAGGGCGAGGACGTGGGGATCTAGCCTGGACCGGGGCGCCCGCTCCCACCGCCCCGAGCGGGAGGGTGAGGCCCGGTGTCGGCGCGCGCTCTTCGAAAAAAAGACAAAAAGTTTTGGCGGCCAGGGGCTTCCCGGGCGTTTATCTCGAAACTCTTGTCGCCTTTTGACTGAAATTTACCAAGTTCTGTACGGTTCTGTCATCCCACTTCCTGCTGTGGTTTTCAATCTCGAGCTGGTCTCAGCTAATTTGTTGTGACAGCTGTCCGCAGCAGTTCTCTGCCTGCAGCACCCCCGGCCCCCCACCCCCTCTCGACGTCACATCCCGGTGGTTCTCAGAACCCTTCGGCGCCGCCGAGAAAGGGGCACCGGGGTCCGCTGGGCGCGCGGGACGTTTTCCACTGCGGCCGCCGTTTCCTGAAAGTGACTCTGCGCGGGCTTAGAAGAACTTGCTCAATGCATTTTGAAGAATCAACTGTTCCTCTTTCAGCCGAGGGGCGTGCTGATCCTTCGGCGGTTACCGGCTCCTCGCCCCCTACCCTTTCTCTTTTTCTTTTCCCTTCCCTTTTTTCTTTTCTTCTCTGGTCTCTTCTCTTCTTGTCTCCTGTCCACCCTCCTCTACACACACCACCCCACGCTCCCCACGACAGGGAAGAAGTAGCTTCCCTTTTTGCTCGGCGCATCTTTCTCTTGTCTCTTTTTTCTCTCCTCGGGTCTCCAGGAGGGACGGGATGGCGGCCCCGGGAGTGATGGGGGCGGTGGGGTGGGGGGGAGAAGAGGAGTGGCGTTGCGCGGGCTGCGAGCGTGCGAGAAGCTTGGCTTCGCGCACAGTCCGAGCCTGGGACCACGACACGGCTGCCTCGTCTCGGTCCCTGCGCAGGGTGTTCAGGGGTCGCGGCCAGGCCGGGCTCTCGTCTTCCAGTCCCGCGGACGCTGGGATAGGGGTGGGGGTCGCCGGCTGCCGGACCCCCGAAGTCTCGGGGTGCGGGTACGGCGGCACTTCGCTGGCCAGACCCCGGGTCCCTTTGTTTGCGGGGTCGTCAGCTATCGAGGAGGGGTCCGCGGGGCCGAGGAGAGGATACCAGGTGCTTCTTGTCCCCTCCCGAGCACCAGGGTTGGGGGCTTGGGGTCTCTGCGCCCACAGGCCGTGTTAGGGCAGAGGAGGGATGGGAGATGGCAGCTAGTGGGTTGGGCCACGGGAGTGGAGTTCCAGAGTCCGTACAAGCCCCGGGGATCCGTCTGGGGCCTCGAACTTGGAACGGCAGAGGTAGAAAAGACCTCACGGAATCAGCCCCTTCTTGTATGAGTTAGAGTCTGGGAAACTGAGTTTTACAGACCAGCCCTGGTCTGGCAGTGAGGACGAATTAGGCCTCTAAGACCCCGCCCCCTCTCCCTTCGCAATGGTTCTGGAAACTGGCCTGGGATGGCCCACCCTCCCTCTGGGACCTTGTGGTACCGACTTGGAGAGCCATCCTTGGCAGAGGGTGTGGGGTGCTCTAGGAGCGGAGCGGAAAAGCTGAGAGGCAAACGAGTGCCCCAGGCAGAGGTCAGGCAGCTGACACAGCCCCGTCCTGGCTGTGCCTCTACTGTTGGCCAGTGTTTTGGACAAGCCGCTGCCAAGCCTGGTTCCCCCATAGGTGGAGTAGGTGCAGGAAATGTAGTCCGTGAGGACACAGGAAACGGTCCATAGATGGAGCCGTTACTGTTACTGTCAAACATCACCCAGACTTGGAGGGGAGGGACAGTGGGGATTCAGCCCCATCCTGGAACAGGGTCTTTTAGGATATCCCAGAGCCGGCTAAAGGGCGGCCGAATTCCAGCAGGGCTTGGGAGTTGGCAGTGTCGTATCTGGTGCCCCCATGCCCCCACTTTTCTACACTCAAGGCTGTCATCTTGGCCCCAGATGTACCTAGATGCTGACCCCACTCTTCCCCCAGCTGAGACCCAGAGGCAGGGCTGGGTCGGGAGCTGCACCCTGTGCCCTCTGGGCTTCCATGTCCCGGTCGTCCGTCTGTCCTTAGCGCTGGCTGGAGCGCAGCCCTTGGCAGGTCCCCCTTCCCCAAACCACGCTGGAGCAAGCTCCACACGGAGACTGCCAGGCAGCCGGCTCCTGGGCCACAGAGTGGACTGGCCGCTTCAAAGGCTGTCTTTGTTTCAGCTCCAGTTCAAGCTAAGAGAAACTTAAGCCAACGGCCTTAGGCGAGGAGGTGTGGCCGCGTCTGCTGGTTGTTATTGAGGCTGCTGTTACCATTATTGTGGTAATTGACACGGTGCTCCCAGTGGGTGACTTTTCATGAAAGGAAGTGTCGCTTCCTTTCCATCACACCGAGGGTGAATGAGGCGGGGGAGGGGGCGGGGGGAGGAGAGAGAGAGAGAAAGAGAGAGAGGGGCAGGCCTTGAACTAGGCACAGCTGGGCGGCTCTCAGAAGCACTGTGTGAGGTCAGGTAGCTCGTACTGCACCGGTAAGGCTCAGTGGGGCTTGTGTTTTTGGAGCACCTGCTCTCTGCTGGGCAGGACTCCAGGCGCTGAGACACACCGGGGAGTGAGCAGGACAGGCAGACCTCGGATCTCACTGAGGGATGCGCGCACACATGTGCACACAGTCAACTGTGGTTGGTAGGGGGAGCCTCGTTTCTTGCTTTGTTCTGCTTAGAACGTTGGGCCCATGGGGGGGTCTAACACACCCACCTTACAGACAGGTACAGAAGCACCTGTGTGGAGTCAGAGCCCCCTCCCCGTCCCTCCTCCTGCCCCAGGCTCATCTGCTCTCAGTTCATCTCAGACTAACAGGAATGCTGTGGCGGGAGACTGCAGATCCCCCAGGGAGGGTGGGCAAATGGGCACCCTCTGAGCACAGAGAAGGAACTTGGGGTCTCCCTGCTCCCATTAAAAAACTCTAGATCTCAAGGTTCAGTGTCTTGGGACAGGCAGACTGCACTGGTTCCAAATCCCAGCTTTGCCACTAGACAGCTGTGTGACTTCAGGCAAGTTATTGATCCTCTCAGAGCCTCAGGTGTTGTATCGTTAAAGGGGGGAAATAATACCCACTGGGTGCTGGGAAGATGCAGGGAGCTAATGTACGGAAGTGCCTACTCCAGGGCCTAGCAGAGACTGGTGTCAGTTGGTAGAGTACATAGTGTGGAAGAAGAGGGAGAGAGGGGCCTGAGAACAGGTGGGCTTCACTTTGGGAATCTCCTCTTTTGCAGCCAGCGACTGAAATTAACCTCTTCACTGCTGTGGTATTAGGATCTAGGGTTAAGCTTGACTTCCACAGAGCCATGGAGCCGAACAGAGACAGATTCCTAACACAGGAGGGGCCTGAGCCATCCCACTGCCCAGCACCTGCCACGCCCCCTCGCTGCCAGTGAGGGGCTGGGTCACAAGGGCCCCCGAGATGAGGAAATGGCCGCGGGCTGTGAGCTTAGTCCTGCTGTCATTGTCAGGGTTCTTCTCACACTGTTGCCTAGCTGCACGAAACTCGGGAAATAAGCTCAACAGGGATGCACAGGGCCTGTGAGCAAGAACTCTGAGCACTGCAGAGGGAGACACGTGGTCCCGCAGAGGAAGATGCCCTATCAGAAAGATGTTATTAATCTTTCAAAGTAATTTCTAAATGTAAATGCAATTCAATCAAAACCTCAGTGGTTTTTCTTCTTCTTTTCTTTTCTTCCTCCCCCACCCCACCCCGCCGCTTCCTCCCTCCCTCCCTTCCTTTTTTTCTTCTTTCCTTTCTATGTGACAGAATTATCCTAAACTTCAGAAGGAATTTTCTAAGAGGAGTAATGATGGGGGACTTATGCTCTGAATAGTACGTTGTGTTACAAGGCTACAGAAATTAAAACTGTGCATGGGTCCAGCATTCCACAGTGAATCAAGCAGAAGAGAAAGTCCAAAACCAGCCCCTAAAGTGTTCCTTACAAGCCTGCAGATTGTGGGAAAAGTAGCATTTCAGATTATTGGGGGAGGAGATCACTCAGTCAATATTGGGACCACCCACCCATGGGGAAGTATGGTTAAACCCCTATCTCGTACCTTATAAATTTATCTTTGGCTGTGTTGGGTCTTCATTTCTGCACGCAGGTTTTCTCTAGTTGCAGCGAATGGGGGCTACTCATCGTTGCGGTGCGTGGGCTTCCCATGGCTGTGGCTTCTCTTGTTGAGGGGCACGGACTCTAGGCACGCGGGCTTCAGTAGTTGTGGCACTAGGGCTCAGTAGTTGTGGCTCACGGGCTTAGTTGCTCTGCGGCATGTGGGATCTTCCTGGACCAGGGCTCGAACCCTTGTCCCCTGCATTGGCAGGCAGATTCTTAACCACTGTGCCACCAGGGAAGCCCCTCATACCTTACAGATTCCAGATAGATTAAAGTAAACATAAATAATAACCATTATTGTCATTATTGCTTCCTGGTTGGAAAAGGCGATGTCTGAAGGGCATGCCTTTGGAGAGCAGAGGTTTTTTTTTGTAACTGAATCCACCTCCATTACAACAGGGCATCTGAAGCTTTGTGCTCAGAGGGGATCTATACACCCATAAGCTCAGGGCAAGACAGGAACTCAGTGGCTCATGGCAGCAGCGGTCACTCAGCGGCAGCTGGGATTCTGGGAGGCAGGAGGACTCACCCGGCACCTACAGCAGGGGGTTTCAAACTTATTTCTTGTAGCAGAACTCTTTTTCCAAATGAGGATTTACCCGGAACCCTGATCTACCAATGATTGGGGAAGAGAAGGATAGGACAGCCAGGGACAGGACAGGCTGGGGAAGGAGGGCAAAGACTCTCCCCGCCCTACCTCATCGGGGCTGCAAGGGTGTGGGCCTAGAAGGCCCTGCCAGGATGAGTGAGCACACCACCAGTCCTGGGTGCGAGAGAATGGAGGCCGCCTGCACTCTGGGACTCAGCCGCACACGGAGATAGAGTGTTTCCCTTTGTGGCTCTAGGGAAGCTATAATCCCTTTCCCGTCCGGAGTTAAACAGCTCAGATTGGTGACCTCCTTTCCAGGTAACCCAAGTGCCTGACTCCAGGAGATTTTCCCAGGAGAGAATGGCCCAGGCAGAGCTCACCAACTCTGGAACTGAGCAGGAGGGACTAGGGCCACTCTGGCCTGGTGGCTCTCAACCTGACTGCCCTCTCAGCTCCCCTGGGGAGCTTTAAACTCTGATGCCCCTTGCAGGACCTTAAATCAAACTCAGGCGGGGGTGGGGTGGGAGACAGGCATCACGTCTGTTAAATGCTCCCCGCGTGATTCCAGTGGGCCCTGGTCCCGCCACCTTATTTCTCTGAGGCCCGAGGACAGTGACTGACTTGTAGCAAATTTGCGAGAGGGCTTCAGTGAGAAGCCCCATCACAGGAACACGATGGAGAGACTCCTTCGGAGCTGAGCATTTTTGCTTCAGGCAAGAAGGGAGAGAGGATGTGAAAGCAGAGCAGAGAAGGCAGGAAGGGAAAGGAGAAAAACAGGAGGATGCAGGCGTGCCCATGACCTAGAAGGCTTTGGGATTCATGGATAGTTAGCAAAGGACTCCAGCGTCCTTCTCTCCCCATTTCACAGAAGGGGAGACTGAGGCACAGAGTCGCCCAAGGACCTGGCTGGAAAGGCATCAGTCTTTTGGGGGGCAGTCATTAGCACCCACTTATTTCTGGAGATTGACCGTGTCTCCAGTGGTCAGGAGCCAGCCTGCAAGGACGGCCCAGGCCCAACTCATGCTTGACAAGTGTTAGGCTCGGTTTCTCTTCCCGGTTTATTTGGACTCTCCACCAAGGCTTCGCAATGTTGGTGATACAGCAGCCGCAGTGGTGGCGAGGCCAGGCCCCTGGACTGGTGGTCAGACAGACCTTGTTTTGAATCTGGTCCCTCAGGGCGGCAAGCAACTTAACCTCTCTGGCTTCAGTCCCCCCAGCCTCCCTTAAAATGGGATTCCTCTGGGACTCAATGAGAGAACATACATGAAAGGGCCAGGGACCCAGAGCCAAGACCCTGCACAGCGCCCTTGTGAACAGCTACCCAAGGAGACACTGTCCAGCGGCCGGAGGTTCTGCAGCTCGTGCTTCTGGGTACTGCTGACCTTGTGGGTCACTCTGGCGCGGGTTTCTTGTTCTTAAGGAGATTCTTTTTCTGTCTGGGTTGGAGGGGGAATCTTGCACGTTCCCAGCAGTAAGGATTTCTTGAGTTGGAGCGAACCAGGACAGTTCTTGCAGGATTAACCAAAAGGAGAAAGGAAAGAAAAAAAGAAAAGGTCAGAAGACATGGGCTCCCGGTCTCACACCTGCTGCCAGCCAGAGCAGCTCCCAGTGGCTGTGCTTTGGCAGCGGCAGGGGTGCTGTGTCTTTGCAGCCATCAGCTCTCAGGACGCCCTTAGTAAAACCAAGCCCCTGGCTCCTCCCTCCCCTCTGTCAGGTTGTTGTGAGACACTCATTCTCGCTTACCTACCACATACTTTGTGGGTTGCTGGGCGGCCTCACGAAGCTCTCAGGAGGCCAGACGAGCCGTGGGCATCTCAGTCTGGATGGCCCATCTGGATGGTGTGAGGATGGCTAGAGGATGACTAGAGAGAAGTGCTGTGCTTGGCTGGGGGCTGGGAAGGGCCACCCTGAGGAAGCGACTTGTCAGGTGAGACCTGAAGGGTCACCAGGAACCGTGCAGGTGAGGGGAGCGTGTGGCCTAATTAGGGGCAGTGAGGACTCTGCTGAGGCCTCAGGCAAAGGCTGGGTGCTTCACAAATAGGAACTTATCCTCTTCTTGATTATTTCTGGAGGGTTTATGGTCCAAGCAGCCCCCCGTGGTGCTTTGGGGGTCCACAATCATGGAAGCCTCTGCAGCTTTCCCAAACTTTCTGCCTGAATGTGGGGCAGGTTTTGGAGACATGATTTCCCCAAGCACCACGGCCCCAGTGCCGGTCTCCTGTCACTTGACCCCAAGGTGATTTAGGGTTTCCTTCGAAGTTGTGGGCAGAGGGCTGGAATGGAGGAAGGAAAAGTGTCAGGTGTGGTGTGGGCGGGGCCTGGTGGGGCTGAGAGGGGGGAGGAGGGTAGAGTCGGGGGAGCCCTGTGTGTGTTTAGAGGGCTGCCTGCAGCAGCCGGGACTGTGTGCAGAGGACACGCAGCAGAAGACGGCGGCGAGGACTCACCCCCACCTGGCCCTCCTGCCGCCCGCTCCTCCCTGCCAGCATCTCACGTTCTCTCCCTCCTCCCCGCTTCTCTCCCTCTTCCTCACCTTCCAGCACCTCCTGTCAAAGGCAAAAGGAAACAGTCAGAGGATGGCGACCCCCTAGACCCACCTGTGTCTCCTCAACCCGACACTGAGCAGAACAGGAACCAGAGCCCCGTCCAGCTGGAGGTGAGTTGGACGACCCCCCAGGGGCCCTCTTCCCTGCCCCTCCCTCACCCCCACCCCACCTGTGTGTAGCTTCCCAGGTGAACATGGAGACTCCCTGGAGATGTGTTCCCTATCCCCCATCCTGCAGAGAGCCTGGAGAGGGGCCCAGCCCCGCTGTCCTGGGCCCTGCACTGGGCGCTGGGAGCAGGGCAGACAGGAAGGCTTCACCCATCACCCCTGGCTAGGGTTTCAGGCTTGGTTTCTACAGCAGAACCCTTTTATCAAATGAGGATTACCTGGAACCCTGATGTATGAAACAGATAAAAGCACTATTCTACGATGTAAAAGTACATTTACATCCTTCCGTCCATCCACATTGATAACATGGACCTTAGAGTCACCTCGTGAGATCAACGCAGCTGTGTTGACCAGCGTGGTCAGAGTGGTCAGCCTCAACTCCTCAGCGTCGTGCTTTTCAGCCATTTGCTTTGGTGGCACAGGCTGGAGTAGAAATCCTGATTCATGTAGAAGAGTAGCTGCAAGTGGGAACAGGTTTTAACAGATTGCCTGGAGTTCAGAGAAGAGGAATAGAAGAGCACATTCATTTGAAGAGCTGTGGTCAGAGCGCCTTCATTCTGAGGCTCCAGAAAACAGCTGCCTTGGGCTCCAGTGGGTGCCAATTTCGTGCATTAACATATGAGGTGGCTTGTTTATTACCAGAGGTCTTTGATTAGTCAAAATCACGGACATGGTACTTGAATATTTTTGGAGCACGTGTCTCTCTGCACGGTTCTAGGCCCTGGTGTTTTTCGTCCTTCTCGTGTTTGGGGTCTGTCCTGCCAGGACCTCAGCCCCAGCCTAACAGTAGCCCCCTGCCCTGAGCTACCAGCCACGTGAACAACATCGGCAGAAATTCCCCCCGAGAGCAGAAACCAAAAGACCTGTGCATCTGACAGAAGTGCCAGTTGGAGCCCAGGACAGGGTCTCCCCTCCCTGAGTTAAGCACGTGGATGGGCGGGTCACAGAGGCCTGGTGGCGTGGCGCCACAGAGCCAGAGAGCACCGGGCACTTTTGTTCCTTCAACCTGGACCACAGGGGCTGCTGGGAGCCCTGGGGACACTGCGCCTACCGCCAGGAACTCACAGTGTGGTAGAGGAGCTGAGATGCAGATGTGACAAGTGGAAGAAGTGGTCAGAAACTTGGAGAAGGTGCAGGGCAGCTCCCAGGGCCTCTGTGGACCCTGACCTGGGGTTCTGGGCACTAACAGCTGACACCTGTGCCTTTTTGACCCCAGGAACAAGCAGTGCAGCCCAGAGCTGGGTCTGGGGGTCTGCTCCCTCCTGCGGGGGCCTGGGGGCCACGCATCTCTTTCCTCCCCAGCAGCCCGAGGTTCCGCCCGTCCCCAGCCTCCCAGCACCTGAGGGCTCATGCTGCTGCCTCGTGTTCTTTCCCCAGGACTCCCCCGAGGCAGGCGGGGAGCGGGAGGAGGAGCAGGCCTTCCTGGTCAGCCTCTACAAGTTCATGAAGGAGCGACACACGCCCATCCAGAGGGTGCCCCATCTCGGCTTCAAGCAGAGTGCGTCCCTGGGGTGCAGGCAGGGAGGGGGGGCGCCCGGCAGGGGACCCCCACCCAGGCAGGGCATCGGGGAGCACCTCCGTTATGGGTAACCCTGGACGCCGCCAGCCCACGGGGGTTGCACACGGAAAGGGTGCCCCCCTCCAGGCACAGGGCTGGCAGTGGGTGGGGCTGGATTTCCATCCTCACTGGGCCACTGGGCCCCCAGTGCACGGGGCGTGGCCTGCCTAGCCATCCTAGTGGCCCTGTCTGGGTACGTGCTGGTTCTGTGCCTGCCTGACAGGGCCAGGGGGACAGGCTGCTGGCTACCCCTTCCTCCTTCCAAGACTGAGAGTGGCCCTGCCCTCTCTTTTCTCCAGTTAACCTGTGGAAGATCTACAAGGCCGTGGAGAAGCTGGGGGCCTATGAGCTGGTAAGGACAGTACCTCTGAGGCCTCACCCTGCTGCATCTCCTGGCACGTCAAGCTGGGGGAAGAGAGTGAGCCCAAAAGAGCTGCCCTTACCCCTAGACAGGAGGATGGGGCAGCGTCCCACACCCTGCCCTTTCCCCAGTTCCCCTGTGTGCTACGGGGAGAAGGAGGGACCCGCCTCGCCCGCTGCTACTTTGCTGCTCAAAGCAAGATTTCCTCTCTTTCCCATCTGTTCTGTCCTCGTGCTTGGAAAGCTGCTTGGGCCAGCACTCGGGCGGCCCCTGGGCGGGAGACCTGGCTGGCGGCCAGGGGAGCCCCCTCCAACCTCGCCGCCCCACTGCTGGAGAAGCAGCTGCAAAACTGCATCCAAGTGGGGACCCTGAGCTGTGAGGACCCCGCGGCCAGGGGGTGCCCGCCGGCCATGCCTTCACGTGGCGTCCTTGCAGGTGACTGGCCGCCGCCTCTGGAAGAATGTGTATGACGAGCTGGGGGGCAGCCCGGGCAGCACCAGTGCGGCCACGTGCACGCGCCGCCACTACGAGAGGTACGGCCAGGCCCCCAGCTCACAGGCCCTGGGCCTTCACCCCCAGGGTTGGACCAGCAGGGCCCTGAGCGGGGAGGGCAGACTGCAGGCCTCCTGGACGAGATGAGGGAGAGCGCGGGCCCCCGTGGGTTGTCTGTGTGCTTGCCGGGCAGGGGTGTTCGCGGTCCGGGGCTGGAGGAGGCCGGGTGGGCCTGGAGCGGTGGGAGCCTGCTGCCAGCCTGGCCTCCTGGTCAACGTGCCCGGTTCCTCCTCAGGTTGGTCCTCCCGTACGTGCGGCACCTGAAGGGAGAGGATGACAAGCCCCTGCCCCCCTCCAAGCCCAGGAAGCAGTACAAGATGGCCAAGGAGCATCGGGGGGATGACGGGGCCACTGAGAGGCCAAAGAAAGCCAAGGAGGAGAAGCGGGTGGACCAGGTGAGCTCTGGCCTCCTCGTGCCCTGCCCCTCACAGAGCCCCGTACCTCTCCTCACCTTGGCCGCAGGGCTCCCTGCCTAGGACACCCAGAACCTCCTCTGAGGGCAGCACTGGTGGGTGCGTGGGTGGGGCCTGAACTCCAGTCTGCACCCCGTTCACCCCATTCACCAGTTCCTGTGTCCTGACCCCAGGCTGTGTCTATTCAGAGGATGGGACACCTTTTGAAAATTTTGCACAAAGGTGCTGGAAGGGCTAGCAGAGGCTCCTGGGTGCCCCCTTGGGACCTTGCTGTCACCAAGTGCCCAGGTCAGGGTGCATGGCTCACACCCAGCCCTGAGGCCTGGCCTTTTCTCTCTTTCCAGATGATGCCAGGAAAGACCAAAACAGATGCCCCTGACCTGGCAAGGCTTCCTAGCCAGGAGCCCTCCAGGGACGGCATGGAACAGCGAGGCCCAGCCCCTGGGCCCTCTCTGCCCTTCGTGGGTGCCAGCGGCTGCCCTGAGGCCTACAGGCGGCTTCTGTCCAGCTTCTACTGCAAAGGGACACATGGTATCATGTCACCACTGGCCAAAAAGAAGCTTCTGGCCCAGGTGAGCAAGGCGGAGGCCTTGCAGTGCCAGGAGGAGGGCTGTCGCCACGGGGCAGGTGGGGAGCCCCAGGCACCCCCAGCTATTCGGCCCCTGGAGAATCCCCGGAGCCCAGGAGGGCAGGCTGAGAACTCCAGGCACCGGCTGACGCCTCTGGAGGGAACACAGGGCCCTGGTGGCAGCCTCAAGGAGGAGGCTCAGGTGGGCCCTCACCCGTCAGCCCCCATCTTCACTGGCTGCTTCCACGCCTACCCCACCGAGGTGCTGAAGCCTATCAGCCAGCACCCTCGGGACTTCTTCCCCAGTCTTAAAGATGGGGTGTTATCAGGGCCTCCTGGCAAAGAAGAGGGGCTGCCAGCCAAAGAGCCCCAGCGGGTGTGGGGCGGGGATGCCGACCACCCCTCTGCATTCCACAAGGGAGGCTCCAGAAGGGGTGGCCTCTACCCCAAACCCAAAGCCTGCTGGGTGTCCCCCATGGCCAAGCTCCCTGCCGAGAGCCCTGTGCCCCTGACCACCTTCCCAAGCAGCCCAGGCCTGGGCAACAAGCGCAGCCTGGAGGAAGAGGGCTTGGTCCATGGCGGCAAAAAACTGCGGGCAGTGTCTCCCTTTCTTAAGGAGGTGGATGCCAAGGAGTGCGGGACCAAGTCTGTGGGGCCCGACTTGGCCGTCTCCTGCCTGCTGGGCCCGGCCCTGGGGCCCACCCTCCCAGAGGCCTGCAGGGGCACCATGCTGCGCTGCCCACTGAACTTCGCCAGCACCCTGGACCCCTTAAAGGGCCAGGCCACACTCCCCTTCAGCCCCCTGGTCATCCCGGCCTTCCCAGCCCACCTCCTGGCCACTGCAGCACCCTCACCCATGGCCGCTGGCCTGATGCACTTCCCCCCCACATCCTTCGACAGTGCCCTGCGTCACAGACTTTGCCCAGCCTCATCTGCGTGGCACGTGCCACCTGCCACAACCTATGCAGTGCCCCACTTCTCCTTCCACCTCAACACCAAGCTGTAGAACTGAGCCCGCAACACTGTGCACAGGGTCTGACTCAGCCTGGGATGGGTAGGCATTGCCAAAGGGCTCTGGGGTGGAGCCCACTCCTCAGGAGAACTCGGCTGTGCCTGACGCAGGGATGCGCCCTCGGCTTGGGAGCCTGGCCCAATGAGAGGCAGTGAGAAAAGTGGGTTTATGTCTTGAGGCAGCACCAGCCCAGGGGCTGGGGACCCATGGTTACAAGGCCTTGGGAGAAGACGTTCAGGCTGACAGCTCCCAGCCGGGGCCCCAGAACAGAGGCCCGGAGTGGGGTGAGGGGTCGAGGGGACGGTCAGCAGCGTGAGGCATCCAGGCTGCCTACGGAAAAGCCAATAAAACACCTGTGAATCCACGCTGCCCTGAGGTATGTGTGGCATGGACCTTTGCAAGGGCAAGGTGGGGGCACCCTTGTGGGTGGCGCCTCCCACAGGCTGACACAGGGGAGCCAAGGAGAGGGACCTGCCCAGCACCTGCTCGGGCCTGGGATGCCATCACCCCAATGAAGAGTGGACCCAGAGCCAAAGCCAGCCTCCCGCTCATACTTCGGCAGGCTGTGCCCTTCGTCCTGTGCCTTCAATCCGCTTGGCTAGTTGCGCCTCAGGACAGCTGCCTTTTGTCTACCTCATGGTACAGATGGGGGCCTGAGGCGCAGAGAGGGCTGGGGACTTACCCAGGTTCCCCGGCAGGTAAGTGGGGGAGCAGAGCTGTGCACTCAGGCGTGACTCCAATGCTCTGAGCTAAGCCACAGGGCCTGGCTGGTGGGATGCCCTGCAGCACCCCTGGGGGCTGAGGGTGTGAGCAGGAAGCGCTGGTCTGCCCTGGTGGTGGATGCAGACTTGCCAGGCTGCTGCTGAATCTTCCTGGTGAGCCCCCCGCTTCACCCCCAGCTGCCTGCGACACAAGGGTGTGGGGCACAGGAGGTTCCTACTGGGGGCACCTGGAGAGAAAGAGAGGGGTGAAGGCTGCAATCTTGGCCTGGGGCATCTGCCATATTTCAGATGTGGTTGCTCCAGGGGCTCAAACCATGCAGCCTAACACCCTCCTTCCTACAGGCTCTGCCTGGGGAGCAGTGTGCCCCTGCCTGTCTCAGTGGGAGGGGTGCCCCTGTTCTCGGGAGCCAGGCACAGCTGCCTGCTGAACTTCATACAGGTTTCTGGAAGGGCAGTGCCACTATTGGCCTCAGGGTCCTGACTTACGGCATCAGGTTTATCAGCTGGCGATGGGTATCTGGCAGGTGGTCACCGCTGTTGTGAACACTCAGGCTTTGCGGGACATGTCTGGATTCCCTTCCTCCTCTGGGGAGAAGCCAGGCGCCAGCCCAAGTAGCCCGAGTTCCCGGCTCCCGCAGCACCCACGTGCTCCCATCCCTCTGAGCCTCTGGAGTCTCTGTGGTTGACGAGGAGCAGGGAGAGGACAGAATTCTCTGGCCACCCTCCCTGCAAGTGCCCTGGGTGCTGGGCTACAGACCCCCTGGGTAGGGGCATCTGCTGTGTGTGGGGCCCTGCCTGATACAGGGCATGGTTGCTGGGGTCCCCTTCATCTGCAAAGCCACAGCGGCCTCACCCTGGCACAGAGGTGGGCTGGTGGCCTGGCAGCAAAACTTGAGCTCGGGTGGCTCAGAGCCGTGATGGTGGCGCCCTCTGGAGGCTGCTCTGGGAAATACTCCATGTGAGTATCCTCACGCTGAGCTGGTCCCTGGGCGGGGGCGGGGGTGGGGGATGCTGTGGCTCTGCTTGGGCATCAGTGAACACCAGGGCTGAAAGTGGACGTGCTTCCTGGAAAACCTCTGTGCCCTGTGCCCTGCAGCTCCGGCGTGCTAGCTTTCCATGATTTTCCTCACTCCTCTCAATTCCCGGGGATGGCACCATCCCTATTTACAAATGAAGCAGCAGCTCCCAGAGGTCCCATAGCCTCAGGTGCCAGGCTGGGCTGAGTGGAGTGCCTGGCTCGCTGGAAGGGCACCCTGTACATGCTTCCTGGCACTGCCGCCCTAGGCGGACAGGTGCACCCCAGGTCATCGTGGTTTTTATACTCTTTCCTTTGTGTCACCTGCCCTGTCCCAACAGTCCCTGACTCTGCCCTGGGGACCCACAGGCCAGCACCTGCCTTTGAGGCACAAACCATGTTTCAGGGTCTTTTTAGGACTCCTTCCGAACCATCTGTGGTGTCTGAGCTGTCGGCGGTGGTGAGTGGAGGCGACTCTGAAAGGGATGTCCCCACAGTCCCAGCCCTTTTCCCAGGGACAGTCTAAGTAGAGGCCGTTTGACAAACACGGTCTATTTCCAGTGGGTGCCAGGTGCTGTTTTAGGTGTTGGATGGACACCCCAGTGGACAGAACCTTCAAGTTTCTGCCCTCGTGGAGCTGACGCCCTATGGGGGAGGCAGTCAATTAAAAAATGAATAAAATACAGAGTGTCGGGAGAAGCGTTGGGGAGAAAAATAGGGCTGGGAGTGGGTTGTGCAGTTTTGTTATGGCAAACGTAACTTAGCATAACCTTTACCATTTTAACCATTTTTAAGTACAATTTTTAAGTACAATTCAGCGGCACTGAGTACATTCACAATGGTGGGCGACCATCACCACTGTCCATTTCCAGGGTGTGGCGTTTTAAACACAATGGCCAGAGAGGTAGAAGGTGGCATCTGAGCAATGGCTGGAGGAGGAGACAGAGGCTTCTGGGGGCAGAGCAGCAGGGACAGGGAGGATCAAGGCCCCCAGGGCAGGAGCAGGCACGTGTCTGAGGATCTGGAAGGCTACGAGGCTGGAGCAGTGTGAGCCCGGGGAGCAGTGGCAGGGGAGGTGAGGACGGCAGGGAGTGGGGGACCCAGGACACGGGTCCCTGTGGGCTCAGAGGGCCATGGCCACCAGAGGAGGTGAGCTGGGAACGTAAGGGGGCGGCTGAAATCACTTTGGTTATTGGTGAGTTCGTGGGACTGAGTGGTGTGAGAGAAATCACTGGAGGAGAGGAGGTCGGGACCAGAGAAGTTGAGATGTGGGAGCCTTGAAACCAGCTTTCACTGCAGGGGGCGTGGAACTAAGATCCCGCGTGCCTCGCCGCCAAAAAAAAAAAAATTTAAATTAAAACAAAAATCAGCGCAAGTAGGACACCAGCGGTTTGGGGCGAGGACTGCTGTCTGCAAGGACTGGGGAGGACACGAGGGTCTGTGGGTGACTGCAGCAAGGACACGGCGTGGGTGTCCTATTCTGGTGTGACCTTCAAAGCGGGGAGCCAGGGGGTCTGGAAGCAGGGGGTGGCTCAGGCCACTGTGGGTTGGGTAGCGTAGGAGGGGCTGCAGGGGAGCGGGCTCAGGGTGGGCACAGCCATGGGCTGGCAGTGGGAGGGAGGTACTAGAAGGGCTGGCTGGGAAGTGAGAGATTTCCATCTAGGCTCAAGACCAGAGGCTGCAGATGGTGGCCTGAAGATGTGTTTAGTTGAACCCATGTAATTTTAAAAAATGTTTTTGTAACTAGTTGCCAGCATTTAAAAATCAACAGATTTCACATAAAAATTTGGGTATTGAGCTTCTCTTTAAAAATCAGAATTTCCAGACACGTGAAGGTCACTGCCTGAAGCTCAGTGATGGCTGCTGTCCTTTGGTCACGGTATACCTGCCCATCCACTACAGCCCTGCTTGTCGCCAATCCCGAGGGACCCAACCTGGGTTGGCCACCTGGTCTCCCGAGGACAACGGGCGTTCCCACATTCAAGCTGGAGCCCTGCAGCCGCTCAGACACTAGGCGGCGGCTTTCGCTCTCTTTTAAGATCAGCCAGGCCTGCTTCCTGAGCAAGTAACTCCAAGAATGTCCTGCTGGAAGACTTAACAGGGCTTCCAGACAGGAGGGCAGGGCAGAATTGGGTCACTGCAGAGTCACCTGTGCAGTGTCCCCTGGTTTCCAGGCTGCAGGGGCAGGCGGTGATGGGTGGATGGGACAAGGGCACAGGTACCCCCCTGCCCGGCTCCTCAGGTATCAAAAGCCTTTGCCCCACTCTGGGCCATGCCAAGTGGAGCCACTGCCCAGCTGTGTTTGTGAGGCTGCCCAGGAGGGAAGGGGCCGCTGGAGGGAGAGCAGGAAGGGGCTTCCAGGCGGGGAGGGGCTGCCTCCCCGCCTCCACCCCTTCCACGACCGACCAACGATCCTGACTGTCGGGTTCTTGGCTTGATGTTCCGCATTCCTACCACCTTCCTGGCCTGGTCACCCCTCCCTTGAGGGAGCAGGGGGTGGGGAGGAAAGATCAAGGAGGTGGAAGGCAGATCCCCAGCCCTGAGACCCACTCCCCCACGGTTCAGGAAGGATGCTCAGGCCCTTTACTTGCAAACAACAGGAATGAGCTCCCACCCAGGCAGGAAAGAGCTTGCGCGGCTCACAGGACTGCAGGGAGAGCTGACCAACCAGGTTGTGCAGGCACCGACCCTGAGCCCCTCTCCGGGGCACTGCCCTGAGCTGGCTTCCACTGGGAGGTTCTGTCCACTGGGGTGTCCATCCAACAGCCTCTCTTCCCAGCCCTGCATTCAACAACATCACGCTGGTAGCCTGAACTAGGCCAAAGTGAGAGGATTCGCATCCTCCCCAAGCCGGCTCTCCAGCATTTCCCAGCACACCACTGCCATCTGGCTCAGCTCTGCTGCCTTCTCCCCCGGCGGTCTCAGGGTAAGGACAGATTTTTCAGGAGACAGTCTGATCTCAGGTCCTGTGCTTACCTGTGTTACCTCACAGGAAGTGTGTCTGCCAGGTAGACCAAAACCGTAGCTGCCATGCTGGTGACACCAGACGAATAGGGTTCACTGGGCCTCCGTTTCCTCACCTGTAATATGGAAGTAAGTAATTTCTACCTCAGGAGTCATGGACACTTAGTGAAGGTGCTTTGTAAACTGAAGTTACGGATGAATGTGAGCCATCAACTCCCCCCCAGCACTTCTGCTGGGCCAGCCTGACCACCCCCTGCTCAGCTCCTTACCTCAGGGCCTTTGAAATTCCTGGTGTACGGACCGCTGCTCTCCAGCCTGGCTTCTGACTCAGAGTCACCCTGACCTTTGGATCCTGTCTGGTCTGGGACAAGAATGGCAAATCTGCTTCATCCCAGGTACCAGCTCTGATTGATGGTGGTTTGTCTGCAGCTCTGGGCTGACTCAGTGTGAAAGTGATATAATCGATTAGTGATGTCTGCCAAGGGCCCAGGAGAGAGGATGCTCACCTGCCACAGAGTTGCCATATGTATGCATGATGGCTAGCTGGTGACCACCTGATGATAGGCTGTCTAACTTAAACTTAGGTCCCTGACCTCACTGCCACGTCTCAGCCACAGGTCCTGTGCAGAGCTGTCTGGTTTCCCTCCCACATAAGCAATGGTTGTGGAGGAGCAGTGTTTGGGCTGGGGAGCCAAATCCTAGAAGCTTGGGTTGGACATCACCTGCCCATGAGCTACTGAGTTGAATGCCTGGGTAATAATCAGGGAGGCAGCTTCTTGGGAGAGATCCAGGTAGGCTGGCCCCAACCGTGCAAAAAAAAAAAAAAAGTCTTTCCACGTGGGCTGTGTGGAGAGAGATTATCTAGGATCAACTCCAAGAGTAGAGTGGAACAATTCTAGCGTCCCTTGTGGAGTAACTGTGGTGCATTTGAGATGGCCTTGGGTACTGGGGAAGTCAGGAGATGATAAATTAAAAGAATCATTCCAACTTTGATCAGCTCACCGCCCTGCATAAACCTGGCCCATGCACTCCACTGCCCTCAAGTTAAACCCCAGATGCCTTAGTGGGAAGGCTCTTTACTGGCCCTGCTTCCTCCCAGTCTCCTGACTCCCTACCCCCATGGCATCCCCACCCCCCAAGGCAACCTCTGTCTGGGCTGAGCCCTGAGGCACCACCTCAGCTCCCCTGCATGCCTGGCCCTCCCTCGGATCTGGAAGCACAGAAAACATTGACCTGAAAAACATTCCCTTCATGGATCCCACTGTTCCTTCCAGCCTCGCTCAGAAGCCTTCTGAGGAAGACTTACTGGCTCAGGTACCCATCCTATGTGCTTCTCCCATCCTGCTGTGCAGGACCTATTTATTATAAGTCTGTACCTTCCCCCCAGACTGTAGGCTCCCTGAGGGCAGTCAGTGTTTCCCGTTCACCACCAACCCCCAATCCTCCCTCCCTCCATAGGACAGGTGTCCTAGGCCCACCCAAATAATTACTATGGTACTTATGCCTAGTAGTCGACATCAGGACCCTTTTCCCCAGCCGCCTCTGAGTGGTTCCCAGAGGGCTCTTACGTGCGCAGGAGCCATCCCCAGGTTTTTCTGGAGAACTGTTCCTCACCCCATCAGCCCAGAATGCTGGTGGCCCTGGAGAGCAGTGACCTCGGCCAACTCCCCACCTGGCTTTGGAGAAAGGATAGAACCAACTCTTGACTACTGCTTCAGAAATATGGGCCAAGCCCCATCCCCTTCCCCCTTAAACACACACACACACACACACACACACACACACACACAGTTGAAACTAGGCAGGGAGAGAAACAAGATTTTATTAAAATTTCAGGAAGAACAGAAGGGAGACACAACAAAGACACAAGCCATAACTGCTTCTTGAAGTTGCTACTCAACCCCATCTATATGGCAGGTGCTGCTCCCGGCTGCCGATGTAGCAAAATGGAAATATATATATATATATATATATATATATATATATATATATATCACATGTCATTACTATTTTTTAAATAACTATTTAGTAGTATTCCTTGAAGATAAGCAATAGGAATCAGCTGGGTAATTTAAGAAAAGGATGGAAAGGAGATGGTGGCTCATAAACGTGAAGGACTAGAGTAGAACCAGGCCTTGGAAAGCACAAGTCAGATCTGTGCATGGGATGTAAGCCAATCATAACAATTCTGTTCCCCACTTCTCCAGTCTCCTGGCAGGTGGGAGCCATGACCCAGATCTGGCCATTGAGATCTGTTATGGACTGAATTGTGTCCCCCACTCCCCATTCAAATATTAAAGCCTTAACCCCCAATGTGACTATATTTGGAGATAGGGCCTTTAAGGAGGTAATTAAAGCTAAGTGAGGTCATGAGGATGGGGCTTTAATTCAATATGACTGGTGTCTTTAGAAGAAGAAGAAGAGACACCAGATCTCTCTCTCCCTCCCTCTCTCTCTCTGAACAGAGGAAAGACCATGTGAAGATGCAGCAAGAAGACAGCCATCTTCAAGCCAGGAAGAGAGGCTTCATCAGAGGAAAAAAAAAAAAAAAAAGAAGCAGCAAAAACTGACAGAATTGAAGGGACAAATATTTCTATAGTAATAAAGACTTTAATACCCCACTCACAATAATAGATAGAACAATCGGACAAAAGTAAGGAAATAGAGGATTTAACACAATAAACCAACTAGATCTAACAGACATATATAGAACACTTCACCCAACAACAACAGCATACACATTTTTCTCAAGTGCACATGGGACATTTTCTAGGATAGATCATATGTTAGGCCATAAAGTAAGTCTCAATAGATAGCAAAAGATAGATATCATTAAAAGTATCTTCTCTTACCACAATGGGATGAAGTTAGAAATCAATAACAAAATTAAAACTGGAAAATTCATAAATGGTAGAAATTAAATAATATACTTTTAAATAACAATGGACGAAAAAAGAAATCACAAGGAAAACTAGAAAATACTTAGAGATGAATGAAAATGGAAACACTTAAAAACAAAACTACCACAGGAATTCCCTGGTGGTCCAGTGGTTAGGACACCGCGCTTCCCCTGCAGGGGGCACTACGATCCTGCAAGCCATATAACACACCAAAACAAAACAAAACAAAACAAACTACCCTACGATCCAGCAATTACACTCCTGGGCGTTTATCCAAAGGAAACAAAATCACTATCTAGATATATGTACCCCCCCATTCACTGCAGCACTATTTGCAATAGCTAAGACATGGAAACAACCTAAGTGTCCAGTGACAAATGACGATAAAGCAAATGTGGTGTATATACACAGTGGAATATTATTCAGCCATAAAAAAGAACGAAACCCTGCCCTTTGTGACATGAATGGACCCTGAAGGCATTTTGCTAAGTGAAGTAAATCAAACAGAGAAAGACAAATACCATATGATCTCATTTATATGTGGAATCTAAAAAAACCCCAAACAAAGACACAGAGAACAGATTAGTGGTTGCCAGAGGTGAGAGACAGAGGGTGGGCAAAATGGGTGAAGGTGGTCAAAAGGTACAATTTTCAGTCTTCCAGTTATAATTATATCCTGGGGATATAATTTACAGCATGGTGACTATACTTAACAATACTGTATTGTACATTTGGAAATTACTAAGAGAGTAAATCTTAAAAGTTCTCATCACAAGGAAAAAATATTTGTAACTGTGTGTGGTGATGGATATTTTAAATATGGTAATCATTTCCTGATATATACATATATCAAATCATTATGTTGTACACCTAGAACTAATACAATGTTATATGTCAATTATATCTCAATAAAAAAGGAAAAATAAAACTTTGAAAAAAACCCCAAGAAAATGAAAACATGATATAACAAAATCTATGGGACACAGCAAAGGCAGTGCTAAGAGGGAAATCTATAGTTATAAATGCATTAAAAAAGACAAAATCTTAATTAGGAGCATGGGATTAACAGACACACACTACTATATATAAAATAGATAAGCAAAAAGGATTTATTGTACAGCACAGGGGACTATATTCAATATTTCATAATACCTATAATAGAAAATAATCTGAAAAAAAATATATAAATGAATCACTTTGCTGTACACCTGAACTAACACAATACTGTAAATCAACTATACTTCAATTTAACCTCCCCACACACAAAAAACAAAACCCCCTGCAAGATCTTAAATCGACAACTTAAGGAACTAGAAAAAGAAGAACTAAACCCAAAGTTAGCAGAAGGAAATGATAAAGATTAGAGCAGAGATACACAAAACAGAGAATAGAAAAACAAAAGAAAATCAATAAAACCAAAAGATGGTTCTTCAAAAAGATTAAAAAAATGACAAATCTCTAGCTAGATGGACCAAGAAAAAAAGAAGACAAATTACTAAAAATCAGAAATGAAAGTGGGGGCATTACAGAAATAAAAAGACTTATAAGAGAGTGTTATAAACAACTTCACACCGAAATATTAGATAATCTGGATGAAATGGGGAAATACCTAGAAACACAAAACCAACACCAAGACTAAATCACGAAGAAATAGAAAATCTGAATAGATCTATAGCTAGTATGGAGATTGAATCAGTAAACAAAAATCTCCCAACAAAGAAAAATGGAAAACATGATGTCTTCACTGGTGAATTCTACCAAACATTTCAAGGAGAACTAATGCCAATCCTTCCCACTTTTTCAAAATACAAGGAGGTGAAGACTTACACAATGAAAATAACAGGACACTGCTGAAAGAAATTAAAGAAGACCTAAGTAAGTGGAAACACATCCCATGTTCAGGGATTGGAAGACGTATTGTTAAAATGTCAATATTACCCAAAGCAATCTACAGATTCAGTGCAATCCTTATCAAAACCCCAATGATGATTTTTGCAGAAATAGTAAAACACATCCTAAAATTCACATGGAATCTCAAGGGACCCTCAATAGCCAAAACAATCTTGAAAAAGAACAAAACTGGAGGGCTCACAGTCCTCATGTCAAAACTTACTACAAAGCTACAACAATCAACACAGTGTGGAACTGGCATAAAGGCAGACATAGAGACCTATGGAATATAATAAACAGCCCAGAGGTAAACCCTCACATATATGGTCAAATGATTTTTGACAAAGGTGCCAAGACTATTCAATAGGGAAAAGATAGTCTTTTCAACAAAATGTGCTGGGAAAACTGAATATCCACACATAAAAGAAGTTAGACCTTACCTAACACCATATAGAAAAGTTAAATTCAAAATGGATCAACAGCTAAATGTAAGAACTAAAACAATAAAACTCTTAGAGAAAACACAGGACAAAAGCTCCACAACACTGGATTCAGCAATGATTTCTTGGTTATTATACCAAAGGCATAAGTAATACAAGAAAAAAATAGACAAACTGGACTTCATGAAAATTAAAAAAACTAAAAATTTTGCATCAAAAGACATTAACCACAGAGTAAAAAGGCAACCCACAGAATGGGAGAAAATATTTGCAAATCATGCATCTGATAAGGGATTAATATCCAGAATATATAGACAACTTCCAAAACTCAACAGAAAAAATAGGCAAAGAACTTGAACAGAAATTTCTCCAAATAAAATACATAAATGGACAATAAGCACAGGATAGGATGCTCAACTATCATTAGAGAAATGCAAAGCAAAACTACAATGAAATACCAGCTTACACCCATTAGGATGGCTACTATTAAAAAGCAAACAAACAAAAAAAACCCCAGAAAACAGCAAGTGTTGGTTAGAGAGGATGTGGAGAAATTGGAAAGCTTATGCACTGCTTGTGGGAGTGTAAAATGGCATAGCCACTGGGGAAAACAATACGGTGGTTCTTCAAAAATTTAAAAATAGAAATACCATATGATTCAGCACTTCCACTTTTGAGTATATACCCAAAAGAACTGAAAGCAGGGTCTTGAAGAAATATTTGTATACCCTTGTTCACAGAAGCATTATTAAACAGCTAAAAATGTGGAAGCAACCCAGGTGTCCCTTAACTGATGAGTGGATAAGCAAAATGTGGTATATACATACAATGAGATATTATTCAGCCTTAAACAGGAAGGGACTTCCCTAGTGGTGCAGTGATTAAAAATCCACCTGCCAGTGCAGGGGACATGGGTTCGATTCCCGGTCTGGGAAGATCCCACATGCTGCGGAGCAACTAAGCCCGTGCCCCGTAACTACTGAGCCCACGCGCCACAACTACTTAAGCCCGTGCACTCTAGGGCCCACACGCCGCAACTGAGCCCGTGTGCTGCAGCTACTGAAGCCCGCGTGCCTAGAGCCCGTGCTCTGCAACAAGAGAAGCCACCGCAATAAGAAGCCTGCACACCACAACTAAGAGTAGCCCTCACTTGCTGCAACTACAGAAAGCCTGCATGCAGCAAACGAGGACTCAACACAGACAAAAATAAATAAATTAAATAAATAAATTTATTAAAGAAAAGAAGGGGACCCCCCGGGGATCCTTTAAAATATATATATATATATATAATGTTGCTTATTCTGTTTGCCCCTCCAGATTCATCCTTCTCCCTCTCTGCCCTGCTTTGTGTCCTAGAACACTATTCTAGGATGCTGACCTATATGGACTTCTGCTTTGCCTTCTAGCTTCCACCTGGGTTTAGCCCATGGAAAGCACCAGCAGGAGATGAGAGGCAGGAGAGGAGACTGGAGTATTTGTTCCTAATACCCACCTGTAACAGAGAACAAACGTGACTCCACATTGGATCTATTCCTTTAGCTCTAACCTTTGTGCTCTGTTGCCTGTACTAGTCATGCTGGCTCTACATCTTTGTCTCAAATAATAAAAGACTGTTGACTAAAGCCTGAAATATACATCATACCCCTTTCTCAAGGCTGTCTCCCAGGCTTGACCTTTAAAGGTATGACACTTTTCATTCATATAGAGATAAAAAGTTGCAGAATAGAGAATAACATTTGTCTTATTGGAGGTTTACAGGAACATTGTGACCAGACTTAGGTGGACAGCTGTAAGAACAAAGGATTATCACAACACTCCCAGGGCAACAACCAGCCACACCTGTTCCCCACTTAGCATAAAAGAAGCTTGAGGGACTTCCCTGGGGGCACAGTGGTTAAGAATTCACCTGCCAATGCAGGGGACACAGGTTCAAGCCCTGGTCTGGGAAGATCCCACATGCCGTGGACCAACTAAGCCTGTGCACCACAACTACTGAGCCTGCGCCCTAGAGCCTGCGAGCCACAACTACCGAAGCCTGTGCACCTAGAGCCCATGCTCTACAACGAGAAGCCACTGCAATGAGAAGCCCGTGCACCACAACGAAGAGTAGCCCCCGCTCTCTGAAACTAGAGAAAGCCCGCCCACAACAACGAAGACCCAACGCAGCCATAAATAAATAAATACTCAATCTGATTTAAAAAAAAAAAAAAAGAAACTTGACTTCTAACTCAGTTAAGATGATTCTTTGGGACACCAGTCCGCCACCTTCTTGGTCTGCTGGCTTTCCAAATAAAGTCACTATTCCTTGTCCCAACACCTCATCTCTTGATTTATTGGCCTGTTGTGTGACAAGCAGTAGAGCTTGGACTCAGTAACACACCTACCTCACTACCTCTTGTATTCCTCTTCCAGTCAAAGTCAGGTGGCCCTTCTACGGGGCTGCAGTAACAGTGCTCCTTTGGGTCAATGGGTGGTAACATTTTTCCACTGCTGAGTCCCTGGGTGCTTCACCATTCCTTGTTTTTTCACTTACCCTGACTAAATGGTCTCTTCATTAATTCTGATGTGCTCTTTGAGTACGCCATCTCTTCTTGCAAAGGTGTTAACTCTATTAATAAACTCTTTGAAAGAAGACACATCTGATCATTCAGAGTGGCATAAGATTTGAAAGAAAGTTGTGTTGATTCACTCGTGCACATATGCAGTTCTTGCAACCTAAACAGGAAAAGAACCTGTCCTACTGCCTGCTGATGGCTTGCACAGTAGCTCCCTCCTCAGAGAGAGGACGAATTCCAGTCCAGTTCTTATCCTCATGGAGACAGAGTCCTTGCCATCGAAAATTTTCCTTTAAAAAGTGCTGTGTGCTACAATCTCTTCAAAAATTGGTTTTGTGGTACCTTCTAAAGCTGGACATAAGTATACCCTATGACCCAGCAATTCCATTCCACCAAAAGAAATGAGTACATGTATTCATCAAAAGGAATGAAGATAGTTGCATTATTTACAATAATCCCAAACTAGGAACTATCATATGGTGATATATTCATACAATGAAATACTATACAACATTAAGAATGATCTGTTGATATATGCAACATGGATGAACCTCACATAATGTTGAAAAAAGCCAGACACACAAAAAGGTACATACATGATTCCATCATTATAAAGTTTAAAAACAGGGAAAACCAATCTATAAGTGGTGGAAGTCATGAAAGAAATTACTCTGGAGTAGGAGGGGGACAGTGTGGTAGTGTTCATGTGTTGGGAAAATTCATCATTACTGTACGCTTCCTACTTGTGCACTATTCTGCATGTACATTGTATTTAAATTAAAAGTTTACATTTTAGAAAGTGTCATGTGGAATCGCTGCATGTCAGAGACACTCTGGTACCAGAAAATTGTTTTAGGGCTTCCTGTGTCTAGAGTGGGCTCCATAGGAGGTAGAAGACTTTTGTGTCTGCCCCCTGGTATCCAGCTTCCCAGCCCATGAGACAACAAGCATTCCCAGAATGAGGCCACAGTCTAGAGAAGCAGTAGCAAGTACTGCTCAGAACCAGCTCTGCCACCTGCTGTTAGGCCAGGGTCAGTGAAACAGAATGGGCCCTTTTGGAAGACATTTTGGTCTTTCCCAGCCCTCCACCATGAGCTGTGTGGCCCTGGAAAATTCTCTTCCTCTCTCCAAGACTCAGATCCCTCCTCTGGAAATTGAGGAAGGGTACCAGATGCCAGAGATCCCCAAAGCTCACCTAAGGCACTTATTAAAATGCAAATTTGGGATTTCCCTGGTGGTCCAGTGGTTAAGAATCTGCCTTCCAATGCAGGGGACACGGGTTCGATCCCTGGTCAGGGAACTAAGATCCCACATGCTGTGGGGCAACTAAGCTCCCGCGCCACAACTACTGAGCCCGTGTGCTCTGGAGCCTGCGTGCCACAACTAGAGAAGCCCGCATGCCACAACAAAGGGCCCACACACCACAACGAAAGATCCCAGATGCTGCAACGAAGATCCTGCATGCTGCAACTAAGACCTGATGCAGCCAAATAAAATAAATAAATAAATGAAAATAACTAAAAAAAAATAATAAAATAAAATGCAAATTCTATGGCACAACCCCAGATCTGAATCAGAAGCTATGAGAGTGGGATTTGGTCATATCTTAAATCCCAAAATAATTCAGTGAGCCAGATGTGTGGAAAACATGACAAGGCATATCATCTCCAAGGACCCTACCAGCTGTTATTTACCTGACATTTTGCCCCCATGGTTCTTGGGGCTCAGGGTTCTGGATCACAAAGACTGAGACAAAACAGCCCCTATCAGATGCGAGTTACCTTGGACTCTAATTGGTAAATTTAATTCATTTGTATTTACTATAATTACTGTAATAGGACTTACTCTGTATTTTCTGCTTAGGGTATTTCTCTCTCTCTTTTTTTCTTCTTTCTTACCTTCCAATAGATTTAGCCAAAAAAAGTTTTTTTTTTCTTGTTGGTTGTGCTGTGCGGCTTGCGGGATCTCAGTTCCCCAACCAGGGATTGAACCTGGGCCACAGCAGTGAAAGTGCCAAATCCTAACCACCAGACCGCCAGCGAACTCCCTAGCAAGTTTTCGTTTATTGGTTTAAAAAGATTACATACTATTTTTGTTCTTAGGGTGGTTAATTGCCTTAATATCCATTCTTATATTCATATACCCTCATCGTCATCTTAACATCTTCCCAGAACAGGACATGTGCTTCAGCGTGCTTTACATTTCCTTTTATCTCTTGCTTTATATCTGATTTTAGAGGAAAGCTTTCAGCTATTAACCATTAAGTATGATGTTACTTGTGTGTCATAAACTACCTTTATTATGTTGAGATATGTTCCCTCTATATCAACCCTGATGAGCGTTTTTATCACGAATGGATGTTGAATTTTGTCAAATGCTTCTTCTGCATCTATTGAGACGATCATGCGATCTGTATCCTTCCTTTTGTTGATGTGGTGTATTACACTGATTGATAATGTGAATAATGAACCATCCTTGCATCCATGGAATAAATCCCACTTGACCATAGTGTTTCTTTTTATACATTTTTGAATTCAATTTGCTAATATTTTGTTGAGGATTTTTGCATCTCAGAATTATATTCATCAAAGATATTGGCCTGTAGTTTTTTTTTTCTCTGGGGCACTGTCCTTGTCTGGTTTTGGTATCAGGATAATTGTGGCCTCGTAAAATGAATTTGGGAGTGTCCCCTCCTCTTCAATTTTTTGGTATAGTTTGAGAAGGATAGGTATTCGCTCTTCTTTATATGTCTGGTAGAATTCCCCTGTGAAGCTATCCATTCTTGGACTTTCATTTGCTGGGATTTTTTTTTTTAATTACAAATTCAATTTCACTATTAGTGATCAGTCTGTTCAGTTTGTCTATTTCTTTCTGATTCAATCTTGGAAGATTTATGTTTGTAGAGATTTATCTATTTCTTCTAGGTTGTCCAATTTGTTGGCATGTAGCTGTTTGTAGTATTTTGATTTTTTGTATCTTTATAACTTCTCTTTCACTTCTTTTTTTTTTTTTTTTTTTTTTTTTTTTCGGTACGTGGGCCTCTCACTGTTGTGGCCTCTCCCGTTGCGGAGCACAGGCTCCGGACGCACAGGCTCAACGGCCATGGCTCACGGGCCTAGCCGCTCTGCGGCATGTGGGATCTTCCCAGACTGGGGCACGAACCCGTGTCCCCTGCATCGGCAGGCAGACACTCAACCACTGCGCCACCAGGGAAGCCCATCTTTCACTTCTTATCTTATGTGAATCCTCTTTCTTTTGTACTTGATGAGCCTGGCTAAAGGTTTATAAATTTTGGTTTACTTTTCAAAAAACCAGCTCTTGGTTTCATTCATCTTTTCTATTGTTTGTTTCTATCTTACTTATTTCCTCTCTGATCTTTATTATTTCCTTCCTTCTGCTGACTTTGGGCTTTGTTTGTTCCTCTTCTAATTCCTCTAGATGGTAGGTTAGGTGATTTGAGATATTTGTTTCTTGGGTAAGCCTGTATTGCTATAAACTTCCCTCTTTGAACTGCTTTTGCTGTGTCCCATAGATTTTGGAAAGTTGTGGGGATTTTTGTTTTTTAAATTATTTGTTTATTTTTTAATTTATTTTTGGCTGTGTTGGGTCTTTGTTGCTGCGCACGGGCTTTCGCTAGTTGTGGTGAGCGGGGGCTACTCTTCATTGCGGTGCATGGGCTTCTCATTGTGGTGGCTTCTCTTGTTGCAGAGCATGGGCTCTAGGTACGCAGGCTTCAGCAGTTGTGGCAGGCAGGCTCAGTAGTTGTGGCACACAGGCTTAGTTGCTCTGCAGGATCTTCCTGGACCAGGGCTCAAACCTGTGTCCCTTACATTGGCAGTTGGATTCTTAACCACTGCTCCACCAGGGAAGTCCTGGAAAGCTGTGTTTTTATTTTCATTTGCCTTGAGGTACTGTCTGATTTCCTCTTTGATTTCTTCATTGACTCACTGGTTTTCTAGATTCCACATATAAACAATATTATACAGTATTTGTTTTTCTCTTTCTGACTTGCTTCACTCTGTATGACAGTCTCTAGGTCCATCCACATCTCTGCAAATGGCACCATTTCGTTCCTTTTTATGGCTGAGTAATATTCCATTGTATATGTGTACCACATCTTCTTTATCCATTCCTCTGTTGATGGACATTTAGGTTGCTTCCACGCCCTGGCTATTGTTAGTGCTGCAATGAACATTGGGGTGCATATATTTTTTGGAATTATGCTTTTCTCCAGGTATATGCCCAGGAGTGGGATTGCTGGGTCGTATGGTAGTTCTATTTTTAGTGTTTTAAGGAACCTCCATACTGCTCTCCATAGTGGCTGTACCAATTCACATTCCCACCAGCAGTGCAAGAGTGTTCCCTTTTCCACACCCTCTCCAGCATTTATTGTTTGTAGATTTTCTGATGATGGCCATTCTGACTGGTGTGAGGTGATACCTCACTGTAGTTTTGATTTGCATTTCTCTAATAATTAGTGATGTTGAGCATCTTTTCATGTGTTTGTTGGCCATCTGTATCTCTTCTTTGGAGAAATGTCTTTAGACAATGATCTAAAGACAAATTTAGATCTTCCACCCATTTTTTTTTTTTTTTTTTTTTAGGGTGGACGTCAGTTGAGGGAAACTTTTATTAAAAGTCACAAAAGAATTTAGAAAAGTAGTTTTTCCAACCACGTTAAATATTTAGATGCAATTTAAATAAAAAAGACTGTGGACTATTCGTTCTCATTGGACTTATTCTTAGCAAAACTTTTTACTCGCATTTTTTTCTTATTAGTTATCTGTTTTATACATATTAGTGTATACATGTCAATCCCAATCTCCCAGTTCATCCCACCACCACCACCCCTGCCACTTTCCCCCCACGGTGTCCATATGTTTGTTCTCTACATCTGTGTCTCTATTTCTGCCTTGCAAACCGTTCCACCCATTTTTTGATTGGGTTGTTTGTTTTTCTGATATTGAGCTGTTTGTATATTCTGGAAATCAACCTCTTGTCAGTTGCTTCATTTGCAAATATCGTCTGCCATTCTAAGGGTTGTCTTTTCGTCTTGTTTATGGTTTCCTTTGCTGTGCAAAAGCTTTTAAGTTTCATTAGGTCCCATCTGTTTATTTTTGTTTTTATTTTCATTACTCTAGGAGGTGGGTCAAAAAAGATCTTGCAGGCTTCCCTGGTGGCGCAGTGGTTGAGAGTCCGCCTGCCGATGCAGGGGGACATGGGTTCGTACCCCGGTCCGGGAAGATCCTACATACTGTGGAGTGGCTGGGCCCATAAGCCATGGCCGCTGAGCCTGCACGTCCGGAGCCTGTGCTCCGCAACGGGAGAGGCCACAACAGTGAGAGGCCCGCGTACCGCAAGAAAAAAAAAAAAAAGATCTTGCTGCAATTTATGTCAGATAGTGTTCTACCCAGGTTTTCCTCTAAGAGTTTTATAGTGTCCAGCCTTACATTTAGGTCTTAATTCATTTTTAGTTTATTTTTGTGTATGGTGTTAGGGAGTGTTCTAATTTCATTCTTTTACATGTAGCTGTCCAGTTTTCCCAGCACCACTTATTGAAGAGGCTGTCTTTTCTCCATTGTATATTCTTGCCTTTGTCATAGATTAGGTGACCATAGGTGTGTGGGTTTATCTCTGGGCTTTCTATCCTGTTCCACTGATCTCTATTTCTGTTCTTGTGCCAGTACTATACTGTCTTGATTACTGTAGCTTTGCAGTATAGTCTGAAGTCAGAGAGCCTGATTCCTCCAGCTCCATTTTTCTTTCTCAAGTTTGCTTTGGCTATTCGGGGTCTTTTGTGTTTCCACACAAATTGTAAAAATTTTTGTTCTAATTCTGTGAAAAATGCCACTGGTAATTTGATAGGGATTGCATTGAATCTGTAGATTGCTTTGGGTAGTATAGTCATTTTCACCATATTGATTCTCCCAATCTAAGAACATGGTATATCTCTCCATCTGTTTGTGTCATCAGGTGCATATGTTTTAATGAGTGTTATATCTTCTTCTTGTATTGATCCTTTTATCATTATATAATGTTCTTCTTTGTCTTTTGCTATAAACTTTTTAAAAAGTCTACTTTGTCTGATCTCAGTATTGCTACCCTTTCTTGTCATTTCCATTTGCATGAAATATATTTTGCCATTCCCCTCATTTTCAGTCTCTGTCTTAAGCTCTAAAGTGTCTCCTGTAAGCAGCACATAGATGGCTTTTTTTTTTCTTATTCCAATCATCCACCCTACACCTTTTGATTGGAGCATTTGGTCCACTGACACTTTAAGTGATTATTGATAGGTATGAACTTACTGCCATTTTGTTGTTTTCTGGTTGTTTTTGTAGTTCTTCTGTTCTTTTTCTTCTTTTCTTCCCCTGTGATTTGATGACTTTCTTTAGTGGTATGCTTGTGCTCCTTTCTCTCTAGTTTTCGAGAATCTATCGTAGGTTTTTGATTTGTGATTACCATGAGGTTCATACATGTTGACCTATACCTACTTGTTTGAAACTGGTAGTTAAAGTTCAAATACTTACTAGAAGATCTACATTTTGTGTTTTCCTCACACGTCTTGTGTTTTTGGAGCTCTATTTTACATCTTCGTGTCTATTCCTTAATTGTTTACTGTAGTTATAGTTACTTTTACTTCTTAGTCTTCATAGTAGCTTACTTAAGTGGTTGATTCACAGCCTTTACTATATATTTGCCTTTATTAGTGGGATTTCTCCTTTCTGATAGATAACTTCTTCTTGTAGCCTTTTCTTTTACACATAGAAAAGACCCTTTAATATTTCTTTTAGGGTTGGTTTAGTATTGATGAACTCTTTGCTTTTGCTTGTCTGAGAAGCTTTTTGGTTTTGCTTGTTTTTAATCTTTCCTTCAATTCTAAGTGTTAATCTTGCTGGGCAGAATATCCTACGATCAGGTTTTTCCCTTTCAGTGCTTTAAATATATCATGCCACTCCCTTTTTACATGAAGTTTCAAAAAGATCAGTTGATAGTCTTCTGGAGGTTCCCTTGTTTATGACTCTTTTTCCCTTGCTGCTTTTAGAATTCTTTCACTTTTGACATTTTAATTATGATATGTCTTGGTATGGGTCTGTTTGGGTTCATCTTGTTTGGGACCCTCTGTGCTTCCTGTATCTGGACATCTGTTTCCTTCTTTAAGTTCAGGAAGTTTTCAGTCATAATTTCATCAAATACATTTTTGACCCCTTTGTCTCTCTTCTCCTTCTGGGATACCTATAATGCGAATGCCAGTACCCTTAATATTGTCCCAGAGATTCCTTAAACTGTTCTCATTAAAAATTTTTTTTCTTGGGACTTCCCTGGTGGCGCAGTGGATAACACTCCGCACTCCCAAGGCAGGGGGCCCGGGTCAGATTTCTGGTCAGGGAACTAGATCCCACATGCATGCCGCAACTAAGAGTTTGCATGCCACAACTAAGGAACCCATGTGCTGCAACTAAGGAGCCTGCAAGCCACAACCAAGGAGGCTGCAAGCCACAACTAAGGAGCACCTGCTGCAACTAAGGAGCCTGTGAGCTGCAACTAAGGAGCTGGCGAGCTGCAACTAAGACCCGGTGCAACCAACTAAATAAATACTTTTTTTAAAGTGCCATTTAAAAAAATTGTTTCTTCTTTTTGCTCTTCTGATTGGGTGATTTCCATTATTCTATCTTCCAGATCATTTAGGCATTCTGCATCACCTAGTCTGATGTCCATTCCTTCTAGGGCGTTTTTCATTTGTTATTGTATTCTTCAGTGCTGACTGGTTCTTTTTTAAATTTTCTCGTTCCTTGTTAAAATTTTCACTGCGCTCATCTATTCTTTCCTCTAATTCAGTTAGCATTCTTATTACTAATGCTTTGAACTCTTATCTGGTAGATTATTTGTTTCATTAGTTGTTCTTTGTTTTTTTTTTTCTTTTTTCATTTGAAACGAAATTCCTGTCTTACTTTGCTTAACTTTCTCTGTCTCTATGAAATTAGGTAAAACAGTTACCTATCACAGTCTTGAAAGGGTGTCCTTATGTGGGTGTGTCCCTATATAGTTTGCATGTGCCCAGTTGCTTTGGTGGGAGAGCTGGATCTGATGTGAGCAGAAGTCACATCTTCCCTCAGGGTGTGTTGGCAGCAATCACCTTGGTAAGAGGTGGGGCTGGAGATGAAGGGGCTAGAGCCAGAGCCAAGTCTGAGCCAGGGCTTCTCCTCTGTTCAGTGGCCAACATCACCCTACTGGTGGGGGCAGGTCCCAAGTTGCTGAAGCAGAAGCCCTGAGGGTCAGGTCCAAGCTGGCTCTGTTCCCTCTAAGTGTGTGCTCTCCCTCACCGAGGCACTGGCACCTCTACCCCAGAGAGAAGCAATGCTGGAGCGAGAGGGGCTGGAGCAGGCCCTTGGCAGGGGTCAGGGCATAGGCTGGGGTCGTCCTAGCAGTCAGAGTTCTGGACTACTCTTGATCTGCTGCCTCTGCAAGCACCAGTAATGGCTGCCATTGCCTTGTTCAGATGCCATGTTAGGTCTGAGCCAATTCCATCCCCCACAGCTGCATAATGTCCTCACCCCTGGCAGCTTTCACCCTAGTAGGAAGCTGTACTGCGGAGTAAGCAGGGCTGTAATGGGCACTCAGCTCAGACTGGGGCATGTGCTTGGGCAGTTGCAGGGAACCAGCCAGAGCCCCAGGCAGTTTCAATCTGCTTCCGCCACCTTGTTTTGGGAGTAAGCAAGCATGTGCACACTCTTCACGAGTGCAGTCTTGGTTTCTTACAGCCTTGCTGTCAGTTCCACTGGCTTTCAAACCAGCTCAGGGGACTTGTCCTCCCAGTGTTGGACCCCAGGGGCACCTAATGTGTAGTTTGAACCGCACACTCCCCAGGGAGGATCTCTAAGCCCATGTAATCCTCCTCCTCTTCTGTGTCCCCTCCCAGTGGTACAGGTTCCAACCCAACTGCTTCTCTTTCCTTCCGACCCAACTCCATGTGGACCTTTCTTACAGTGTTGGTTGCGTGAGTTCTTCTGCCAGTCTCCAGTTTGTTTTCAGTGAGAATTGCTCCACGTGTAGATGTATTTTTTATGTGTTCATGGGGGGAGGTGAGCTTTGTGTCTTCCTACTCCACCATCTTGATATCTCTGTTTCTGAGTACTTTAAAATATTTCTTTCAATGTGAGTCTTTATGTGGCGTACTTTTGAAGCCTTGTATGCCTGAGAACATTTTTATCATGTCCTTACGTTAAAATTCTATGCTCTTTTCCTTGAATGCATAAAAAGCATTAATGAGTGACTCAAATCCAAGAGTCATGTTGAGATGTGTCACAGCAGTCTGATTTTGGTTCAAACCTTGTGGTGGATCTGCATTTTCTCCATGGAAGCCTTTAAGATTTTCTGTCTTTGACTATAATATGTATAGATGTGGGTTTTCCTTATTGCTCCTTTTGGGACTCCATGTGAACCCTTTCAAACTGAGGCCTATTTTCTCTTAATTCCTGAAAATTCTCCATTCTTTTAAAAATTATTTCCTTCCTGAAAATTCTCCATTCTTTAAAAAATTATTTCCTTAGTTTTATTTTCATTTTTCTCTCCAAGACTCTTGTGTTGTACTATTTCTACTTCTACTCTCTATATTTACTTAATGCTTCCTGGAAATGTTCCTAGTTGTAGCCTTCCAAGCCATTAATACATTTTTTAGCCATATTTCTCCTACTTTTTATCCCATTATTATCTTGTTCTAATTTTATCTATTTTTTCCAAAGTCTATATATTTCCCATAACTAATATTTCTATCTGGTTCTTTTTTTTATGTTTTCTTATTGTTCCATCTGGATAATTTCTAATGTTAGCTCTACATATATTCATCATATATTAACTTCTTCATCCATCTCTTCCAATAATCTTCTTCAGAAGGCATATGTTGTCCAGCATGCTGCCTTTTTATAAGGTGATTGTCTCTTCAACTGTCTAGATATTTAGGGGTTGGTGTCAAAGAAGGCCAAGTGGGGAACCAAAACTTTTGTTCCAATGAATGGGATGAGGCCTCCAACCTCTATCTCTACTGTGTTATGGTAGATTATATGGTTGGGCTGGACAAGCACCCCACCTCGAGGTAACAAGTCACACTCCCTTTCCAACTGGAGTGGCATCAGCAAAGGCCTACTGGAGAGTCAGAACATTCGCCACTGCCCAGGAGTAATGACATATAACCCCTGCAGGTGTAAACTGAGGCCATGTGAGGAAGAGTAACAAGGTACCCCCTCCCCAGCTGGATTAGCATCGGCAGAGGCTAAGTGGGGAGCTGAAATTCTCACCTCCACACAGCAGTAAAGGGAAGCTTGCCTCCCACCCCAACCCCAGTGTCAATGAAAGTTGAGTGGGGATTCGAGACTTCCATCTCACCTAGCAGTATCAAAGCAGCTCCCTCTTTATCCTACCAGAGCAGTCTCAAACAAGGCCTGCTAAAACAGATGATTTAAATAAGATCTAGAGCTTCAGAGATAATACACAAGACATCAGATTTCAATAAAAATCACATAACAAACATACCAAGAACAAGCAAAATCTCAGCTTAAATGAGAAAAGACAATCAACACATGGTAAGCATTGCGATGCCGTAGATACTAGAACTGTCTAACAAGAATTTTAAAGCAGTGATCATAAAAATGCTTCAGTGAGCAATTGCAAACACACCTGAGACAAATGAAAAAAAATTCTTAGCAAAGAAATAGAAGATATAAAGAATAAAATAGAAATTTTAGAACTGAAAAATATAATCACCTAAGTGAAAAACTTGATGGGCTCAATAGCAGAATAGAGGGGACAGGGGAAAGAATTAGTGAACTTAAAGACAGACAGTAGAAATTACACAATCTGAAGAGAGGGAAGATAGAGTGGGGGCAAAAATGGAAGCGTCTCATGGCCCCGTGGGAATGTTAAAGACCTAACATTCATCTCACCGGCATCTAGAGAAGTGGAAAAAGAGGGTGGGGTTGAAAAATAATGGCTAAAAATTCTCCAAATTTGGCAAAAAGGCATAAGCCTACAGATTCAAGAAGCTGACTGAAACCTAACAAGATAAGCCCAAAGGAATTCATGCCAAGACACATCATAGTCAAGTCTGAGAATTAAAGAAAAAAAAATACTGAAAGCACAAAGAGGGAAACAACACCTTACCTATAAGGTGAAAAGACAATTTGAATGATAGCAGATTTCTCATCAGAAAGCAAGGAAGTGGCTTAATATTTCTGAAGGGCTGAAAGACACGAATGGTCAACTCAGAATTTTATATGCAGAGAAAATATCCTTCACTAATAAGACATGGCCAGATGAAGGAAAATTAAAAACTTTTGTTGCCAGCTGAACTTCTTGAAAAGGACGGCTAAAGGAAGTTCTCTAAACAGAAAGGAAATGGTAAAATTAGGAGTCTTGGAACATCAGGAAGGAAGAAAGAGAAATGGAAAGAATAAAAATATGTAAATACAATAGATCTTCCTTCTTTTGAGTTTTGCAAATTATGTTTGAAGCAAAACTTTAGAACATTGTCTAACATGGTTCTCAACATATATACAATTGTATTAGAAGTGGGAGAAGGTAAAGGGACAAAAAGGGAGGATAGGCTTCTACACTTCACTCAAACTGGTAAAATGTGGATACAAGTAGATTGCAATAACTTATGTGTATATGTAATGCAACATTTAGAGAAACCACTGAAAAAGCTATTCAATCAAGGAGATACATTCAAAAATACTACAGATAAATCAAAACAATATTCTAAAAAAAAAAGTTCAAGTAAATCACCTGAAGGCAGGAAAAAGAAACACAAAAACAAAAAACAGAACGGAAACAAAAACTAAAAATGGCTGACTTAAGTCCTAACATATCTACAATTACATTAAGTAAAAAGTCTTAAAAAAACACCAATTAAAAAACAAGAGATTGACATCAGATGTGACATGTGAATGTGAGATAAACTTCAGGGCAAAAAAAATTACCAGGTACAAAAAAAAAAAAAAAAAAATTACCAGGTACAGAGAGACATTACATAATAATAAAAGGGTCAATCCACCAAAAAGAAACCTAAATGGCATGCACCAGATAACAGAACTGCAAAATACATGAAGCAAAAACTGGAAAAGGACACAGACAATTCCACAATTATAGTTGGAAATTTCACCACTCTCTCAACAACCAATAGAACAACTTGACACAAAATCAGCAAGAGTGTTAAGAACTCAATAAAACCATCAACTGACAGAATTTTATCAACATTTATAAAAAAACACCCAACATAATACCTTTTCAAGCACCTATAGAAAATATACCAAGATAGAGCACCAGATCATGGACCGTATTACAAACCTCAACAAATTTTTAAAGACCGTAATAAGGTATCACAACACACCTATGAGAATGGCTAAAACAAAAAAACAGAGATAGTATCAAATGCTGGAAACTGGATCTCTCCTACATTACTGTTGGGAATATAAAATGGTACAACTACTTAGGAAAACAGTTTGATGGTTTCTTTAAAAAATAAAAACTTACTACATGACCCAGTAACCCCACTCCTGGGCATTTATTCTAGAGAAATGAAAACTTATGTTCATACGAAAACCTGCTTATAAATGCTCATAGCAGCTTCATTTGCAATAGGCCCAAATTGGAAACAATCAAGATGCCCCTCAACAGGTGAATGGTTACAGAAACTATGGTACATCCATTCCATGGGACATTCATATTCAGCAGTAAAAAGAAATGAACTACTGAAACACACACCATCTTGGATGGACACCAAGGGAATTATGCTGAGTAGAAAAAAACCCAATCTCAAAAGGTCACGTACTGCAGGATTCTATTTATACAATTCTGTGAGATGAGAGATTAGTGGTTGCTACAGGTCAGGAATGGTGAGGGGAAGGGGACGGATATGACTATAAAGGAGTAGCAAGGGGGGTATCTTCGTGGGGATGGAATTTGTTCTATATCTTGATTATGGTTACTGGGATAAAATGACATAGAGGGCTTCCCTGGTGGCACAGTGGTTGAGAGTCCGCCTGCCGATGCAGGGGACACGGGTTCGTGCCCCGGTCTGGGAAGATCCCACATGCCACTGAGCGGCTGGGCCCGTGAGCCATGGTCGCTAAGCCTGTGCGTCCGGAGCCTGTGCTCCGCAATGGGAGAAGCCACAACAGTGAGAGGCCCGCGTACCGCAAAAAAAAAACACCAAAAAACCATATAGAACTAGACACACATACTGTACCGATGTTAATTTTTGGTTTTGATATTGTACTATACTTATGTGAGCTTTAAGTACTGGGGGAAACTGGATGAAGTGAACATGGGACCTCCCTATGCTATCACTGTAAGTTAAACACACACACACACACACACACACACACACACACACACACACATCTAAATAGCCCAAGTCTGTTTGTTTTAAATCCCTTCTCTCTTCGAAAGGCAATAATATGGACCATGTGACTTCATCCTCTGGATGTTATTATTAGACTGGGGTAAGAGAGGATAAGAAGTATCAATCTGTAAGTGGGACTGAGCCAATCAGATTCACTGTGTTCCGAATTTGAAATGAAGGACAGAAATGCAAAGGGATGAAAAAAATCCTGTGATAACAGGATCAAAACTGGTCCCTGGCCATTCTACATCAGTTGACGTCATGCGGCAAGAGGCAGAAACTGTCAGGCTGCCTGCCTGAGAAAATGTCAATTGAGAGAATATTCCCTTTTAGAACTAATATGGGTGGTGAATAGTTTCTGCTTCTTGCAACCATCAACCCTGACTAAAACATATACTGTAGAAAGGGAAGATTAAAAAGGTAACAACATTTCTTCTGCATTGTAATTTGCTATGGCCCTGTCCCTATACTGCTGAAGTTTAAGACAGCTATCATTTAAACAATCTGATCCTCATCTCTCCCTTCAAATGACCCACCCAGGTCAGTGAGACCAGAGTTGAAAGTGAGGGAAAGATCAGGTCTCTATTAAGGATGGAAGAGCTCATGCATACCAGACTCTCCAACCAGTATATCAGAACTACAGTTTCCACCCATAGAGGGTTCCAATGCTTAACGTAGAGACCTGGAATTTAAGGATAAGAAGGAAGGTCCTCTTGGATACAAGTTTACAAATAATGTGGAGGTTGGAATTCGTTCATTCATTCATCTCTGTCATTTATTTATTGGAGGACGTAGAGGTATAGGGATTTCAATCTCTCAAGAGGGACTCCACCTACTGACTCAGGCATAGCCAAGAGCCCACCAGGGCAGCAATAATCACTCTAGACTTGGTGGGAGGTAAACTGAAAGGGGTCACATGAAGGCCAAGCCACCATCTCCTCACCTCCTGTGCTCATCTCCACTTCTGGTCTCCCATCTCAGAACCCCAGCACAGTGCACAGTAGACAAACAGACAGTGGTATCAGGTTGCCTGGGTTCATTCCTGCTTCTGCCACTTCCTGCTGTGTGACTTCTCTGTGCCTCAGTTTCCTCACCTTACAAGTGAATTACCTTAAAGGGAATTACAGTACCCACTTCATGGCTCCAGGCAACAGTAAGATGATCACTGGAATTACCACAATATCTTAACTTTTATTTTCTGTGCCACTCGATTGAGTGGTTACCAGAATAAACAGAAGAAGTCAACTAAAAACACATTGAAGCAATCCAAATTTGTTTTTATTTTTAATTGTTTTGGCTTATGGAAGAACAGAACCGTCACAGCAGCTCAGCTCTATAACCCATCCAGCCCAAGACTGTTCTAGTGGTAGAGCCAAGGACAGACAGGTCTTCCTCCATCAGTGACCTCTTCTCAAAACAAGGACATCTTCCATAGAGCATCAACATGCATCTGTCATCCAAGAAATCAACTAAAGCCCTCTTGATCCTTCTACACTTTCAGCCAGTAGTTATCACCTTCCGAGGTTACAGACTCCAGGTTTGCTACATGATAGGCAGAGGAAAGCTTCCTTTTACACTTCAAGGGCTGGAGAAGTATGGAATTGGGGAACATGACTGTATAGACTTCAACCACTTCCTCCTTTAGCCTGTCCCTCCAGGGTGCAGAAGAATCAATGTTCTTACAACTTCCCTTCTCCTTTTGGCATTCTTTAAGGTGTACAGCACAAGCCTCAGGAAATCGTCCATGGGAAGCATACTAGGATTTACGCAAATGCAGGATGATGCGTTAGTTTCTCCTTTGGCCCCAGCACACACAGGGCCAGCATCTTTCAGGAGCAGCCCCTCCAGTGCTGCCTAGACTGCACTCTTAAGTCATGAATGGGTCGTTCAGGAACCTCTTTCCTGAATGATTCCTAAAACTTCACATTGTCTCACAGTTTCACCGTCCTCAATTCCTATGGGCGTGTTACTATCCTACCTGTAAAGTTATTAAACCCCTGACACTGGATGTCTCTTTCAGATTTTGCATCTTCCTCCAACTTACTAAATGCCTCCTGAATTTCAGAAAGCAGTTACCTGCCAGCTAGTACAGGGACGCAGCCTAATTCTGTGTGAATCACTGCTGAGACCAGCTCTGCAGGAGGTCGGGGAGGAAGCGTGTGGTGTATAATCTGCCCACTCCACTCCTATCATATACACTCCCCTGGCCCTGCCTGTACCACCCCAGATGGCCTTGTCTGAGACTCCTGCACTCTGTGTACTCCCTCCCGGCTGCCACTCATACTGGAGGTGAGGCTCCTGGATTGAAGGCAGGTGGCCTGGTTTGGATACACGATGCACTATACGGGTCAGGACCCTGGACCACAAGTCCGGCCACGGCACGCTGTGGGCCCTCCCTGCCTTCAGTACAGATACTGAAGAGTTATATCTGGGTTGCCTTATTCATCGCCTTGGCTGGAAACATTCTAGAGTATGGAAGGGAAAGGAGCGTGCTCTGGAGGATAGGTTGTCAGCCAAATCTAAAATACTTTTTGCACACAAGTATTGTGAGGAGGTAAGGAGGGGCTCAGAGCTCCATCTTCAGTGATCACTTCTCCAGGGACCTCCACGTCCAGGGCTCAGGCTGGTACCAAGAGCCCTGCACAGCAGAGTCAATACCAATAATTTTCCCACTTCTAAGCAAGAAGACAAAAAGTTCCACAGAGCTGAAACAGAAACACTGAAGCATGGCCTTCGTCATCCTGATGCCTGAGCTTCATGGGACGGCCAAGATGTTAACTTAGCAGTTATCCCTGTTCCACTTCCAAGCACTGGAGACAGAAATTTCAGGGGCTGAGGTTTCTCTCCTCTGGCTTGGCAAATTCTTCTCATCTCCAGTTGAATCAACGGCTCCTTAGGTACCAGATGCTAAGCCTCAAGCCCAAATCGTTTTCACCACTGACGTGTCCTTCAAGCCACTTCATCTGCTGTTCCCTTCTTCTTCTTCAGCCTTTCTGGACCTGCAGGCTTTCTGGATACAAGAACTGCCCAAAGCATGATGGAAAAAAGAAAGAAGCCAGCTTTCACCTCCTGGCGATTGCTGGTCCCAACATCTACAGGTGGCCAAAGGGACTGAAAGATGACAGCCCAGTTCTCTGTGCCCTATCGTGGGTTTGAAATGAGGAGTTCCCAGGTCTCAGCAGGTACTCAGTATCCAGTGTGGCTCGTAAGGAGGGAGCTGCACGGGGAGCACTCTCCCATGGCTGCTTGGTGAAGGCAACAGTGATGTGCAAAACAAGCCCTTCTGGCACTGAACCACTGGCCAATGGGCCAGGATGATCCCGGTCCTCAGCACAGGGCTCTCAGTCCCAACTCGTGCAGTCCCAGACCACACGGACGTCTCCTCCCAACTTGGCACGGGGCAGTACAGACTTCGAAGGGGAGCTCCTTTATTAAAATGCAGTGAGCAGTCCAACACTGCTACTTGGGTCAAGTTACAGCTAATGCTGGGGAAGAAGTGCCTCCAATCCATACACGGCCAGATCTGCTGAGGACTGGAGATTCTGGGAACCAGACCTGCAGATGCTAAAGGACGAGGCCCCCCCTGCTGGTGCCATATCACCTTGTCTAATGGTTACATAAGACCCAGAGGCCCAACCCTGAAGACAGTTGGCAGAGAGGCAAAAATGACTGTCTTAAAGAGGTCTTCAGACAAGTGTACAGCTCAGCAGGACAGCACACGTGCCAGGCCTCACCGTGCAGCAGCCGTCACCAACCTGGTAAAGGAGGACATATCGCATGGCATCTTCAGGGCGCTGGAGGCAGGCGCTGTGGCAGGAGAGGTAGGGAACAAGGGTCAAAAGTTTGCCAGGTTAACACATACAGACCCTCTGACCCAATATCCCACTCCTGAAAATTTATTCTGAAGAAATGATGCTCAACAGGGAAAAAGCTGGATGCACAAGGATATGTGTTCTAGCAGCCAAGTGATGAATAGAACATGGACTCTGGAAGTAGAGACCCACCTCTACTACTTTTTAGGGCAAGTGACTTACATTCTCTGAGCCTCCTTTCCCCCCTCTGTGAGACAAAGAAGACAGCACCTCCTCCCCAGGGTTGTTGTGAGATTAAGTGAGACAAACTGCATAAAGCACCTACAGTCTGTGTTCAACCACAAACATTAGCTCTTGTTATTACGTACAAGAACAAGAAAAGAATGCAGGAAAAAGGAAACAGGTGAATCATTAAGGGTGACAGAGCTGAAGCGAAGTTTTCCATGACTGTACTGACAATATCATTGTTTCAGGTCTTGTCCATTTTTTAAGTACTGTGGAAGATGCCATGAATTGTTGAGCCCTGCAGCTTAGGAAGAAGGAAGCAAGGTAGACAGAGTCGGCCTTTCTTCACAAAGGTTTTCCCCACCTCTCTAGATTTCACCTTTGGAAAACTCCTAAGAGGTCTCTGAGGATACAATAAAGCAGGGGGAGATGGAAGACACAGGAGAGGAGGAATGAAGAAGGGTTTGACAATCAAAACTGGAAGGGATCCGCCTCTCATCTGCTCACCCTGCCCAAAGGTGGGCTGTGCACAGATGAGCACTCCATCCTGACCAGGAGGTCTCCAGAGTGAGCCCGCTCGCCCGGGGCTGCTGCAGGAGCAGCTAGAGGCTGCCTGCCAGCCTGGCCAGAGAGGAGAAAAACCTTGTGATCATAGTCAAGGAGTCCATTCCTAGGACCCCGCTGCAGGGCACAACACGGTCTCTGTCTCTCCCCTTCCTCCTGCGGCTTCTCAGCTGTAGGGTGTTCATAATGGTCCAGTTCCATAAAGGAAACACACGGTAAATATTCATCACCGCCAGAAACAAAACACATAATTAAGTGCTTGCAAAGACCTTAGAGAAGTCTAGCCAGTGTTTACAACCTTTTTTCATTTTAAATTCATTTTCTCCATAAATATTACAGTATATAACCCCAAAATTAAAAAAAGGTTATTTTTCAAACTTACAACCATTATCACACATTAAAAAGGTTAACAATTCCTTAATATCAACAATTATCCAGTCAGCGTTCAAATTTCCAGGTGTCTTATAAACATCAAAAATGGGTGGTTTGTTTCTCAACCTTTAAAAATGCATATTCTCAGCACCTGAGGACATTCTGAGACAGCCCCTACTATCTCACCACCACAACAATCACTGACTTATGCCAACCTCCTCATTAGACTAGATGAGAAAATGCCCAGAGAAGTCAGGTGATTGCCCAGGATCACACAGCTAGCTGAAGACAGAGGGCCTATGCTTTCCCTGATATCACACTGTCTGGCAGTCTGAACACTGAGGTAACTGTTAGACGCTTTTGAGTCAGCAAGTCTTAATCTAGTAACACCTTTGTCTAAAAGAAAACTATCACCACTAGAACCCTCCTACTAATTTTATACACCCATTTTACTGAGATAAAAACTGAGCTCTCAAGTTAATATCATCAGGTAGAAGTCAGATTTTGATCTTTATTCTGTACTTCAATTTAGCCATGGAAAAGGATTCTCAATGACCTCTACTCTTCTCAACTCTAACTAGCTCCCCCGGGCCAGAGCAAGCTGAAGAGGACCACCTAAGAGAGGAGGAAGAAACCCATGGTGGGGACCTGTGTTCTAGCTGTGCCTCAAATGTGGCACCAGCAAAGGATAAGACTGCCTGAAAATAGGCCCAAATGGCTTTATAGGTCATTTCCGTCAAACCATCAAGAAACAGTTGATTTCTGTGTTATATAAATGTTTTGGAATATGAGGGAAAAAATGTCTCCCATCTCATTCTATAAGGATAGAATTATCTCTTTTCTACAACTGGACAAGGAAAGGATACACACAAAAAAGCAAGGGTGGAGAGGAAGAGGACTAGAGGCTAATCTTACTAATAAACAGAGGTCAAAATCCTAAGTAGAATAAGAGCGAATGAAGACCAGACATGCTTTTTCCTCTGAAGCACTTAGCTTCTTTCTTTTTTTGTTTTGTTCTCCTTTGATGGGGTTTTGTTTCCTATACATGCACAATAAATTTAGGTATGTGCTAAACAAACAGAAGAGGACACACTGAACAAGTACTGAATCTGGAATTTAGACAGCTCGGTATTAGGAAATCTTAGAAAGTAATTCATCATTTTAACTGATTCAAAGGAAATGTTTATACTCATTCGGCTCATTTGATTACAAAAGGGCAATGAACAAAATTTAAAACCCATTGTCAAGAGAAAGGAAGAGAATAAAGATTATCTTAGCAAACTACAAACATAATTGATATACTTCCTTAACTTGATAACCTGCATTATCAAACAATAATAAGCTTGTGTAGAAACAGACAGGTCAAGGGTACAGAACAGGCCCTGTGTGTACAGTAATCTAGAATGTGAGAGCAGCTGATTTCAAATGAATAGAGGAAGGATGAATGGGCTCATCAATAAAGTTACATCCTTACCTCACTTAGCATAAAAAAATAAATTCAAGGTGGACTGAACAACTAAAGGTAAGCAGATGAACAAAAGCAATAGAAGAAAACACAAAAACAGAGGTTCAGTATGGGATGATGGGAAAGTTCTGGAGGTGCATGGTGGTGATGGTTGCTCAACAATGTGAACACATTTAATGCCACTGAACCGTAAGCCTAGAAAAGGGTAAAATGGTAAATTGCAGGTAAGTGAATTGTACCAGTTTTAAAAATAAAAGTTTTTAAAAACACAATAAGATTATATTCTTGCAATGGGAAGAGCTTTCTTAAGACCCAAAACTTTGGAGCCATAAGGGAAGAATTTGAAGATTTTACTACATAAAAATTTTTAATGCCTGTCTGATAAAAGATCCAGAAACAAAACTTAGAAGACAAGCACTTAATACTTCAACAGAGAGGGAAAAAAATATAAGCAATCAACTGGAATAAAATATATGCAATTTGTATAATAAATAAAGGATTAACACCTGCATATATAAAGCTGCTATTAATTAAATAGATAGAGGATCTGTCAAGCAATTCATGAAAGAAGACACACAACCTCATGAGTAATCAAGAAAATACACGTTAAAACAAGTTCATTTTTCACCTATCAAATGAATAAAATTAAAAATACTGACTTCCACAACTGACAAAGGCATAGGAAAACAGATACTCTCATCACTGTGGCTCGAATTACCAATGAGCAAACCTTCTGAAGGGCAATTAGTCAGCAGCTAGCCAGATGTTAGATGCACAGACCCTCCACTTGCTGGTCTCTAACCTGCAGAAATCTCCCAGAGGTACACAAAAATCATGAACAAGGGTATTCACTGTACCATTATTTACAATATCAAAAACCAAAATATAACCCAACCCTCTAACGGGGGCTGATGAAATACGTTTTTGTACATCCACCCAGTGAAATACTAGGCAGCTACTGACAAGCAATAGATAGGTCTCTATGTAATGAACAGGGAAACATGTCACAACATGTTTTGTAAAAAAAGGCTAGTTACCAAACAGCCATACTCTGTGATCCAATTTTTGTCAAAAAAAATAAAATAAAATAAAGTACTTTGTACAGAAAGAAGAATCTAGAAGAATGCACATCAAGCTCCCAACAAGGGGATGTCACCTCTGGGAGTGGCATCATGGGAAATTTTCATTTTCTAAGTTATATTATTTCTGTAATGTTTGCGTTATTTAAAATAAGTGATTGTTTTTGTAATTTAAAAAATAGGGGATAAAGTAAATAAAAACAACTCCGCCTCTCTGCACAAAGGCAGGGAAGGGTAGCTATGATCCCCATGATTGCCAGGGAACAACCTCTGTGCAGTATCTTCCCCTACAGAGGAGGAGGCAGAAGAGCTCCAGAAACAGTTGGGAAGGGACAGGTGCCCAGCTCCCGGGCAGGGCTGGTGTGGTGGGAGTGAGGGGACAGAGCCGGGCCCTCAGTCAGGGCAGCCTGCACAGCACTGGGCCCTGTGCAGGAGGCCTCAGCTGAAAAGTGGACACTGAAGGAAAGGACATGCACTACTGGACTCAAACTATTTTTTTCTTTAACGTCTGACCTTTGGGTGGCTCTCAGATCACCATTTAAGATTAGAAACAGTTTACTTGGAAAGGTCATAATGGAAATTAGATCAGCTAAGAGAAATCGATGGTGACTTACTTCCCGGGTAAGAGCTCTAAAAACCTAACTGTGCCCTGAAAAGACGGCAATGAATGCAAAGACCTGGAATGGCACAATGCTGGAAAGTTGTTGGTCAAAGAAGAAGTATTAGCCACTTAGCCTCTACCCAACCTCTGAATGATGAAACCAAGAATGAGAGGAGAAAACGATGGAGAGGGGAAGAAAACAGAAACATTAAATAGGCACTGAACATATTTACATATTTAGTCCTCACAACAATCCAGGGAGCATTACAGAAAAGGAGACTCACAGAGGTCCATGACATGCTCAGTCACAAAGCTATAAACTGCAACCAACAAGGACCTACTGTATAGCACAGGGAACTACACACAATATTTTATAACAACCTACAAAGCAAAAGAATCCGAAAAAGAATATATATAACTGAATAACTGTCCTGTACACCTCTAAACTAACACAAGATTGTAAATCAACTATACTTCAATTAAAAAACAAAACCACTGGTGGCGCAGTGGTTGAGAGTCTGCCTGCCGATGCAGGGGACACGGGTTCATACCCCGGTCCGGGAAGATCCCACATGCCGCGGAGCGGCTGGGCCTCGTGAGCCATGGCCGCTGAGCCTGTGCGTCTGGAGCCTGTGCTCCGCAACGGGAGAGGCCACAACAGTGAGAGGCCCAAGCACCGCAAAAAAATCAACAAAAAACAACCCAACAACAAGCTACAAACTCTGAATGTGGATGTGCATCTGGTCTGCCTACAAGTCCAGCTCCTCCAATTGGCCAGCCGGCCCCACGCTTCCCAATATTGGAGGCTGTGTCCTCGGTCTTCCCAGGCAGACTCACCTGTGAGCTGGAGGGCAGCGCCTGGGAGGTGGGCTCTTCTGATGGGGCTGCTCCTGAGCCCATGGGGCTCAGTGTGGTGATTCGGCTGGGCTGGCCACGTAGTGTCAGAGTGATGGTGGTGGGGACCTTCAAGCCTGAGAGAGAGAGACAGAGAGACGAGTAGGCTTTTTTGTCACAGCCTCCACTTCCCTTTCCTGGAGTTTCCTCCCCATGTAACATACCCCCTCCCGCCTCGGCTTCCTCCTCCCCAGCTGGGTCATCTATGCCCTATCAGTCAGTCTGAAAGGCAACAGGAACAGCCTGTGTTCTCTCAACCTCTCTGGGGGATGGACCCACACAGCTGAATCCCTGAGGGTCAAGGCCAGGACCCTGTGGGGTTGGGTTCAACATCATACCTTGACCATGAGCGACAGCAAGGTCTTGGGGGAAGATCCCATATCTGGGAGTCCCCACGGTTCTCATGAGAGACTCACCTGAGGCTTGGTTAGAGATCTGAGCCAGGCCAGGGAGGCTGCTTGCCAACTTGGCGAGGCCCCCATTGGTCAGCAGCTGGTGGATGGCTGTGGGCTTCCCACCAGGAGTGGCACCCAAGGAGGAGAGAGTGGTGGCCACAGGAATGGTACGGACAATGGTGCTGGTGCCCGTGGTGATGGCACCCAGGCTCTGCATGGGGGTGGGCAACTTCACACTGGTGGCCTGTGGGACACACAAGCCCAGGTGATCAGAAGCTGTTGCCAACAGCAACGGTCGAGTGTGGAGGGCACATACTGTTAATGGCTACCATGTATTCAGTGCCTACCACATGCAAGGTACTCTGCCAGGTATTTTCCATATATTACCTTCTTTAATCCTCAAAACATCTCTGTGAGGGAGGTACTATCATTATCCTCATTTTACAAACAAGAAAACAAAGATACAGAGATCAAGAAACTTGCCCAAGGTCACTTAGTAAGTGGTGGAGCCTCAACCTTTGGTAGTTCCCAGCCGTGAAGCCAGAAGGCTATTTGTCCTTGACCCAGCGTCCCTGCCAAAACCAACTAAGCTGAGGAGGCCTCCTCCCACACCTGCCCAGCCCAGTGGAAGGCAGATGTGCACCTGTGGGGCTGGCCCGGGAGAGGGGTTTGCTGGGAGGCCAGAGGTCTTGCTGCTGATATCCTGCAAGCTGAAGCTGAGGCCTTGGAGGAGGCTGCTGGCTGATGCGGCCCCTAGGAGAGGATACAGCAGACATCAGCACAGGCTCAGTCCGTTTCCACGAGCACCTGTGCCTGTCCACCCTCAATAATCAACTAAAACACCAACGCTCTTTCCCTCGGACATTCCCAGTGCTCTCAGAAAGATGCCAGAAGGGCTCCCCAAACACGCACGCTGGACGTCCACATGAGGAAAGGGACCGTTCCTGACACACTGCCTTGGATTCATTCTGCACACCCCAACCTACTCCAAACCACCTGTCCTAAATTTTGGACAGTTTTAGGAAAACCAAGGACTTTTTAAGCCAAAAGAATCCCGAACACCTGACTTACACTTCACTTTACACACAGTCCAGTGGCCTCAAAGCAAAGAGGAAGGTCCTCTTGAAGGATCAGGGCATCTGCAGTGCCTTGGCCCTGCTGGGCTCAGGCAACTAGCCTTTCAGTGTAGGGTGAGGGCGGAGAAAGTGAGGAGACAAGCATAGGCAGAAAAATGTCTCATTTTGCTAAATTTCCAGTTTTATTCAACCAGATGTGTTTAAAAACATCAAAATGAAACCAGTACATACATTTCCCACCAGCTACTTCTCCTTGTAGTACAGGTGGCATTACCTGCAGATTGGGACATTTACTCACTGCAGATATTAAGGCCCCAAACTCCCCTATCTCAAAGTTAATGCCAGCTCCGTGCCAAGCCTCTACAACAAGCCTGAGACCCAGAGCACCCTCCTCCAGATCTAGCCCCACAAGGCTTTCCCAGGACCACCCTCCAGCAGCAGCCCAAACAGACTTCGCTGGGAGGCAGGGAACGTTGAGCTACCAGATACCTGGGAGGGAGCTGCCAGGAGAGGTGGCCACCAGGCGGCTCTGGAGTGTGTGCAAGGCACTGGGAGCAGTGCTGCTAGAGACCACTGAGGACGCTGGGCTGGCTGAGACTCCCCCTTCAGCTGCACTTGACCTGGAGACAAAAGTAAGAGCTCCATTATCTAAAGGTCCCTGCCAACACAGGGAAGGTCCAGAATGGGGCCCAGCAAGGCTTTCAGCAATGGACACAAGGCTAGAACTTCGGTTTCTTCACCCCACTTTCAGGATCCAGCCTCTAGTCTTTCTAAAAAAGTCAGGCCTCAAGGAGAGACTTCAGGCCTTGAAGCAAGAGCTACAGAACTCTTTGTAAATTTTTTTTTTTTTTTTTTTTTAATAAATTTATTTATTTATTTTTGGCTGTGTTGGGTCTTCGTTTCTGTGCGAGGGCTTTCTCCAGCTGCGGCTAGTGGGGGCCACTCTTCATCGCGGTGCGTGGGCCTCTCACTGTCGCGGCCTCTCTTGTTGAGAAGCACAGGCTCCAGACGCGCAGGCTCAGTAGTTGTGGCTCACGGGCCTAGCTGCTCTGCAGCATGTGGGATCTTCCCAGACCAGGGCTCGAACCCGTGTCCCCTGCATTAGCAGGCAGATTCTCAACCACTGTGCCACCAGGGAACCCCTTTGTAAATTTTAAGTAAGCACTCAGTGGACCAGCGAAAAGGTGAAGAGAAAGAAGGGAACAGACAGACCGGGAGACAGACTCACTTGGTTGTGGTGAGAAGCCCTGTGAGCTCCTTGGCCCCTGTGGAAGCTTGCCCCAGTGTCATGGTGATGGGCTTCCCTCCTGTGGCTGCAAAACAGAAAACCCCAAGGCCACTGGTCAGTCCTGTTTGGTCCTGACCTTTCAGGGTTCCAGAGGCCAGGCTAAATCCAAGATATTATGGAAAAGACTGGAAGATGAAAAATGAAGGATAACTACATTAGAATAGGAAGAGTTGGGATTATTTTTTCCTTCTACTTTCTAAACCTTCTGGAATATTTTATTATCTTTAACTGAAACCAAAGAAGAACAAAATGTATGATGCTTTGAATGACCCCACAGCTTCCCCGGATCCTTGCTCGGCCTCCCTGATCCTCGTTCAGATGAGGCTGCTGCCCTCTTTCCCCCCACGTGCAACCTCTGCTGTCTTCTCCGGGCGCCTGTTGTGCTGAAGGCGAGGCTGAGCCGCCCAGCAAGTAGCCACCAAGAGGGCAATACTGTGTGCCTGGGACAGTTCTGTCAGTGTTTATTTAAAGAGGCCAAGAGAAACTCACCTTCTGGAGCTCCTCCTTGGGAAGGAGTACAAGGCCCTCCAGCTGTGTCCCCTTGGGAGATAAGGGACACCTTGATCTTCGGTCGCTTGGAGGCCTTACTGCCAGGAAGAGGACTGGAGGGATGGTGCCGCTTCAGCTGGACCCTGAGATCCTCTTTCTCGGCTTCCTCTGTTTGTTCTGATGAAACAGGAACTAAGAAATGGAGCTGCGGTGAAGTTCTCCACAATCCAAAAAAGCCCGACAGATACTGACAGCCAGTACCAGCACTGGCATGGCTGTGTGGGAACACCAGGAAGAACCATCCCAACACGTGCAAGGAGAATGCCAATGCTTCAGTCCTGCCTCACTCGGGCCCACCTACGGTGCAACTCCACCTTGGCCCTCTCAGAAGATGGCTCCATCCCCTTCCCTTACCCTGCCCTGCAGTTGGAAGGAAGGGGCTCTGAGTTGGTGGAAACAAAAAGAAAGGAGAAGACATCCTGACCCTGCCTGGCAAAGGCCAATCAAACAACAGAGGACTCACCACAGTGGACCTCAGCAGGGCTTCCCAGACTCAAAGAATGTGGCAATTCTCATGCCCTCCCCACATCACACAGCTGGAGGGCAGCACGCAGTTTCTGGAGATGCAATAGAGGAGCAGGCTACCCAGTCCTCCCTACAAGGGAGATATCCTCAAAGCTCTGAGTCCCACCCTGCCCTCAGAGCACAAGGTTGAGGGTTTGCTTGCCAAATGGGGACAATGGGAAGGATCATCACCAGGACTTAAGGCTGGCTTTCAGTAACTCCTAGGCAGGTTATCTCAGCCGAGACAACTTTACAGGTCCTGCCCAGAGGTAACAGGGCAACAGTGGCCCATGTCACAAGCTAGTCCCCCAGGTCATTTGTACTAGTACAGAGAAAGGCCACCTGTTCACACATGGGCTTCCCCCTCCACTGCATCAAACAGACTCATCCTGCACATGGCCAAGCCTCCTAGACTCTTAAGTTATCCTTCGGGTTTCCTCACGGATCCCCTCCTCTTTAAACCTAGAAGCCCGCCCCGGTCCTTCTTCTTAGCGCAGGCAATCAGGGGCGGAAAGGCAGGAGTCACACGAGAAATGGGAGGCGGGGGAGCTGCCATGGGGCCACAGGGAGCTACTCCAGACCACAGTCAGGCCACAACCAGCCGAAAGGAAGGACTGCATCGACTAAAATCAGAATAAGAAGGAGGAAAAAAGGGAAAGGAGTTACAGGTTTATGCTTGATAAGTGCTTGCAGAGGCCAGGATGGAAGCAGGAAACCAGAGGCAGGGAGAAAAACACAGGGAAATTCAGGCTCACAGGCACTGGCCTATACGCATACACAGGAGAAGCGGAGCCAAGAGCCACAATAAGAGATGAAAGGAGAAAAACACCGAGAGAGGTAAACAGAAAGAACGGGGAAAAAGCAAAGACTATGGAGTAATAAGCAAAAGGATCAGCAAAGGAAAAAAAACAGAAGATAGAAAAATGCAGAGACAAACAGAGACAAATGAGAGGCAGGGATGGGAAAGAAATAAGAGGGAGAAGCGGAGAGAGGCAGAGAGCAGAGAGTGAAAAGGTGAGGAAAGAGCAATACTCACCAAAGAGACAGGAGGAGGTGCCGGGAGGAAGAGCTTTCCTCACCAGCATGTTTTGTGTCAGAAAAGCAGCAAACTGCGCTGGAATGAATCAGAAAGAATTACAGAATCACAGCCAGCCAGAGAAAGGAGAAAAAGAGAAGGAGTAAGAAAAAGGTATGAAAATGTTCTGGAAAATGGTCAACAGGGGCTTTTTCTGGAATTACCGCATGGGTTTGAACCTGACTCTGCCATTTAGCAGCACCAGGGAATCATCCATAAACGGAAGGTAATAAACGCACCTGCCTCGTGGGGCCACTGCCCACATTCCACGAGCAACAGCAAGCCAAGTGCCAAGAAGAGGGCGAGGCACGCAGTGAGGGCCCATAACCACGAGCTGTTCTCACTGCCCCACCTACGAGCTCTGCCGAAACCAGGCTGCTGTGCTGCGGCTCTCCTCCGTGGTGCTCTGGGTCCCATTTCGAACCTGGTGCACCAGTCAGCCTTCCAGAACTCCTTACAGTCTCCACTAATTATTGGCAAACTGCTGGCTCTCTCTTCATCAAAAGCCCAAGAAGACGACGCCCACTTGGAACCTGGCTCTGGCCACCACTGAAGAGGATGCAGGTCATGCGTGGACCCTAGGGGCCTGGCCTCCTTTTCATCTTCACCGACCCACTCACACTTCTGCTCCGTGTTAGCACCACCATATGGGCAACCTCGTAAGAGGCCTGGGTCTAAGTCCTGATCCTTTGGCTCCACTAAAAGAAACACAGGGGAAGAGAGCAGAGGAGCCTCCTGTCTCCTGCACGTCTCTCTACTTGACAGCCAGCTCTGGCTGCTGCCTCTGCCCAGGCACCTGAGACCCTCAGATGATACACGCTCCTGGATACATCACCAAACTCCAATGCCCAAGAGACCTCGCCTCAGGGCTGCCCAACTGGATCAAAGTGGGCCAGGGGTAGAGCCACTACTGCTCCCCTCCCCACCCACTGAACACGCCTTTTCCACAGCTTCTTACATTGTGCTGACTGTTCTCCAAACTCTAATTTCAACCAAACAAATGTTTCCCAGCCTAATCGAAAACCTATCTGCAGAGACTCCTGAAAAACTTGACTGGAAGTCCCAGTGTGGGAACCTTAACTCTTCAAGGGCGGGCACGACACCAGTGCAGTTGCCCTAGAATCTGATGAGCACGGCCAATCCTCTTGTCTGCGGGACCCGAAGAGCTCCCTGACTGCAGGAGAGGCTGGGCAGGGCCCGGAGTTGGTAAACAATTTGAGGCCGATATACGTGTAGTCAGCTCATAAAGCCTAACTTCCCCAAACACCAAGCCGAAGCTGTAATTAGTGGAACTATACAGTCACACTAATGTCACCTTCTGTGACATTTTACCCTTGAAAACAGCCCTCAGTATTTATTTCAACCTAATTTTGCCTGGACAGAAATGTCGGGAAAAAGCCGCAGATGCCAATACTTTGCAACTGCCACATGGCGTCAAGTGCAGAAGACAGAACCCAAGAGAGGCCACCGGGCCAGGCAGCTATACCTTGAGCCTGTTTGTGGGTCAGCACAGCCTCTGTCCGCTGCACGTGTCTCTTCAGCAGCTGAGTGCTTCCCATCTGACTGGACTTCTGGGCAGAGGCCACTGTGGTCACCTTGGTCTTGGGACTGGAGGTGGGGCTGCTGGACACACTGGAGAGATCCTGAGTAGATTAAGAAGGACAAGGGCCAAGCCAATGTCGTCCAGATTGACTGTCAATCGTCAAGTCCCCCTGGAATTCCCTGGTCAGGAATTCCCCTCGTAGGAACTCACAGGCCCACCAAGGCCAACAGGCATCCCCAGGAAGCGAAGGAACCAACTCTTCAGTCCCCATTCCCCAGCAAAAGCACTCCCTCCCTTTCCGCATTACCTCCGAGCCTGAGGGTGAGGCAGGTAGCTTGGCAGCTGGTGACGCAGGTCGACTGCCCCGCTCGGAGACCTCAAAGGCCAGGTCTCTGCGGGCCGCGTCCCGGGGCTTCTTCTTCTTCTCAGCATCTTGATCCCGAGGCTCAGAGCCCACGTGCCCCTCCGCGCGAGTGAGCACTCCAGTCAGGAAGTCCACTATCTCATCCTAGTGTAAAGAGGGGCCGAGGCCTCTGAGTCCTTGTCTGGAGAACAGGAACCACCCCGACAGTCCCGACTAAAATCGATTCACCTCAGCTTTGATGTCAGTTGCCGGTCCCTCCTACCACACAAAGCCTGGCACAAACCCCAGCCTCAGCCAAGGACCGGCAGAAGCCTGCGCCCTGCACCCGTGAGGCAGTACTCGGGGGTGGCCACGACTTACCACTCCTCCAATGAACCCTTCCTCCCCTAATGCTCTGCTCACGTCTTAGATCATTACTCTCTTTTCCCCCTCTCTCTTTCCCCCTTTCCTTTGCTTATGATTTAGGCCCAACAGAGGGCACAGTGGATACCCATCCTCCTTAGTCAAGAGGCTGCTGCCAACAAGACCGAGCCTAAAAGGTTACAGAAAGGCAAGCCTAGCTGAGAAAACCACATAAAGCTACTGTGTACCTGAATACATCTGTCCACCATGCTCTGAGTCAACCCTTCCGATTTCTTCTTTGCTTTGCTTATTCTAAGAGACAAAAAAGAGGAAATGTTTACTTCCCAAACATTCCACAGCACCATTTCTCTTCTGTGTTGGTTATTCTCTAGACCCAAGAAGGAAGACTATGTTAGCCCTCAGGCAGGTCTGCAGCCTCTCTGAACCTCAGTTTCCACATCTGCAAAATGGGGAACCATAACACCTCACTCATGGAGTTAACGGGGATGACACAAAACAACATTTGTAAAGAAACACAGAATACATGGAAAGTACCCAGGATGGTATACTTCAGAAGTCCTATATCTACAGCTTCACAGGTACACTCTATCTGATTGCTAAGACCTCATCTCGAGGCACCCCAACACAGACCCAAACCCTGAGATTACTGGGTGCTATTGAAAAGATTACTGGGTGCTATTGAAATGAAATTAGCAGGAGGGAAGGCAAGGTGGCCACAGGTTAGTTCTAAAGGGATGACAGAAACTGACCACAGCTGCTGCGTTCTCCTCTTTGAAAGCCAGCCTTAAACACCCCGGCTTCTGACTGGCGGTCTCAGCAGAGAGAGAAACAGGGCACCAAGTGACAGGATGAAGAACTACATTCTGAGCCTCCAAATTCTGAGACCCCGATTTACTGGTTGTAGGCCTCTGACCTTGGGTAACAATGCTCATTTTATGGATGAGGACAGAGTCCCAGAAGTTAAGTATTTTACCCAAGCTTCTTAGCAAGGGAGTCAAGACTAAATTGAGGTCTCCCAGTTCTCAGTCCAATGCTCTTGGCACCATGCAAATATGTCTCATAAGCAGCCTCACAACGTAACTCTCACTAAGGGTTACTTCCATTGCTCCCGCTCCCTCACCACGACTCAACACACAGTCTATTCTCCTATAGATAAGAATGTCTGAATTAGCAAGAAAGATAATGTATTTACAAGCAAACATTGCCTTGAGCATCAAGGGGTTAGATTCTAGGTCCACAAGAAGCTGTCAAATGACAAAGGCCAGGAGGACTTTGCCAAAGCATCTCTGGGTAAGAAACTGACAAGAGAGGTGGGAATAGGTACTCGCTTTAAGCTCTCCAGTTAAAGCACACAAATGAAGTTAATATCTAAGACTGAGCATATAAAAAAGGAGACCAGTAAATGATACAACCTCTTTTTCAGTACATTTCATAAAAACATAACTAAAGGCCCTACAGGCAACCAGCCTTGTAAGAGAAGAATGGCCATCTCAATGACTAAAGATGCCCTCCTGAAATCCTCTCCAGGGCTTCCCTGGTGGCACAGTGGTTAAGAATCCACCTGCCAATGCAGGGGACATGGGTTTGAGCCCTGGTCCGGGAAGATTTCACATGCTGCGGAGCAACTAAGCCCGTGCGCCACAACTACTGAAGCCCACGCGCCTAGAGCCCACGACCCACAACTACTGAGCCCGTGTGCCTAGAGCCCGTGCTCTGCAACAAGAGAAGCCACCAGAATGAGAAGCCCGCGCACCTCAACGAAGAGTAGCCCCTGCTCGCCACAACTAGAGAAAACCCACGTGCAGCAACAAAGACCCAACGCAGACAAAAATAAAATAAATTAAAAAATAAATAAATTTAAAATCCTCTCCAAACTTTGGCTGTTTATACTCCAAAATATATAAAAGGATGCTTAACACAAATAAAATCTATGTTCACATTCATCCTCAGTAAGGAACAAAACGTGAAGAAATGCCTACCCAAGTGAAAGCACAATGGCCAAGACTATAATTACAACATCTTAAAAGTATTTTCTCCCCACTAGATGACTGCTAACTACAAAGAGAAAAATAGGAACTTTACAATAGAGAAACCTGGCAGATGCTTCCTTGATCAAAGTTAACATCACCGGTAATAAGACACATCAACACCATGTAGCCCCTGAGGGGTGCACTGAGGGCACATCAGCTCCATAGCATTCCTGCCAAAAACGTGCACCCTCAACCTAATCATAAGAGAATGTCAAAAACCTAAATTGAGGGACCGTCTACAAAATAGAAGTCTTCAAAAGTGTCGAGGTCATGAAAGACAAAGACAGACTAAGGAACAGTACCAAATTAAAGGAGACTGAGGAGACAGGCAACCAACAGCAATGTGTGATCTGGATTTGAGCCTGGACCAGAAAAGAACGTTAGTGAGATAACTGATGAAATGTGAGTCTGTAGATTAGATAACAGTATCATATCCATGTTAATTTCCTGACTTCGATAATTACACTTTGGTTATATAAGATGTCAACACTTGGGAAATCTAGGTGAACAGTATAGGGAATTTCTTGGTACTAATTTTGCAACTTTTTAGAAATCTGAATTAGTTAAAAAAATTTTTTTTAAAGTTTTTGAATGCCCTCTTTTCACTGAACCAGGTTAGCTATAATTACATCACCACCTGATAAGCATCTCTCCAACATGGCACTCTTGCAGCTCTGGGCGAACCTACCCACCTGAGATTATCATCAGCTCCCCCAACCACCACCAAGCTGTTCTCAGCCCGAATCTTCTCCCGGAAGTCCTCCATGGCTTCAGGGTGACACTGCAGGGAATTCTGACCAATGACAAAGAGGACTGGAGTCTTCATATCCAAGAGGGGATCATCCACATCCTAAAACAGATCCAGGTTTACAGTCAGCCAGTGCATATTCACTGAGTACTGCCCCGGCAAGTATGCTCAAGAGAGTCAGCTGGGCAACTGCAGTCACTGAACAGCAGCTTGGGCGAGGCATGCACTCCCGTACTCTCACCTGCCAGTGACCCAGAAATCAGCCACACCCTGCGCTTACCCCTCTGGGGCCATCCACGGTAAGCAGAGGAAACCCAAGGCAGACAACTGCAGTGACGTATTCCATCACCGACACCTAGAAATAATGGCACGGTTTGTCTCAAGGTCAAATGACTTCACTGCAGCTACATCCTACCCAGAATCCTGGGGTGGTCCAGACCCACCAGCCAGTCCCACCTCCTCCCCCACTGTCACGACATAACCCCTAGGTGTACATAACTAGGTTAGGACATAACCCCTAGGTGCACCAGCCATAGTTGCAGCAGTAAGAGCAAAGAACACAAGATGTGCTGTTCTACCAGAAGCCACCACCTAGAGAACTGGGGCCCTCAGTGGACCCCAGAAGAGGGCTGAACCATAGGATGGGAAGTTTAATACTTCTTCCATCCTGGCAATTTGCGAGGCTAGAGTCCTCCCTTTTCCCTCCACTAATAGCAAATGCAATCAGGAGAACACAAATGTTGCTCTTTTCCCTTAAGTGAAGAAAATCTCTCCCTTTTGAACTTGATAGCTCCCAGACACCCCAAATTTCTTAGAGCAGTTGCTGACAGGGTACTGCCATCCTTGGGACCAGAGAGTACCGGGAGATAGCCTTCTTCCTTTCACACCCCTAGATGTCACTTACGCTACATGAAGCAGCACAGACTTTGCTTACTTGATCCACTTGAGAATTGGGGCTTTGGACAGGTCGGAGGCACTTATACAAACTAATATACATGCAAGTGTATGTAAAATAATAAAGAAAAGGTTCTCTGATGCCTTGGAAAGGGAAAGAACACGAACACAACATGAAATTACAGAGCTATTAAAATTTTTGCTGGCTACAATTATTGTTTTGTTTTGTTTTGTTTAGGTGGGAGAATAGTACTTATGTCTAGGGGGAGAAAGAAAAAAATTTTTTCAGAGATACATGCTGAAATATATATATATAAACACAATGATATGAACATTTGAGATTTTCTTCAAAATAACTGGAGGAGACTGAAAGTAGGCAGAGGTAAGATGAAAAAAGCTTGGCTATGAGCTGATCACTGGCAAAGCTGGGTGAGGGGCCCAAGGGGTTTATTATACTAGTCTATCCTCCCTTTCAATTTCTGCTTTTTTCCACAATAAAGTTAAAAAGTAAGGTTTGTAGGCAAAGCATCTAGCACAGTGTTCTGGAACACCAGAAAGCGCGCAACAGTCACTATCATCGCGCTGGGCAGCAGCAGTAGTCTATCTCAGGACAACCTCCAAATAAGATGGGGATTACTTACGTGACAGGCCACCAAGGCTCCTGTATTCCAGCCAATCAAGATAATGGGCTTGTGCGGGAAATGGCTGTGAATCTTTGTGGGAAGAGAAAGAAGACAGTAAGACTGGAGGCCACAGATTGGTGCAGAATGTTGGCTGTGCCACAGTGAACTGCAATAGGGACGCTCTCACCTCCAGCACTTTGCTTCGCACCGCCCCAATCATGTGCTCCAGACACTGCAGAACCCCTACTCCACTACCGTTGTTCAGCAGATGCGTGGCAACAGGGACGACCTAAAGGAAAGAGTGGCAGCCATGAGAGCAGAGCTACGTTTCAAGTCTCCTCTCAAGTCTGCTTAACCTGCCTAAATCCCTTCAACCTCGGATAAGCACCACTGGCATTCTAGACAAAAAGAGACCTGGGGGACGCTCCACGCTTAAGTTCACCCGTTTTGGGTTTTCCCTGGTGGCGCAGTGGTTAAGACTCCATGCTCCCAAAGCAGGGGGCTGGGGTTCGATCCCTGGTCAGGGAACTAGATCCCATATGCATGCCTCAACAAAGGACCCCACGAGCTACAACAAAGGAGCCTGCCTGCCACAACTAAGACCCAGTGCAACCAAATAAATATATTTAAAAAAAAAAAAAAAAAAAGTTCACCCGTTTTGACCCCCTCTTCCTTTCTGTCTGCTCGATCCTCCCCAGGAGGAGTTCCTCCCGCCCAGTACGTACCTTGCCTAAGCAGGACAGCTGGGACTGCCAGAAGCGGTGGCGGCGCGAGGTGGGGAACACGGAGCTGGAGGGCCCGGAGGAGGCAATGAGAATGAGAGGAGAGCCGGGGAGTTTGCTCTAAGGAGAAAGACCCCACCAGAGAGCCAGTGAGTGAGAGGTGCTCCTCCATGGAACCCCAATACCTTTCTTATCCCAACCAATGCTAATTTGCTCAGGAAACTACGTTAAGCACTACACCCAGCCAGTTATTAATGAAAGCAGTTAAACAAGCCATTATCCTCTTGCCAAAGTTCTAAGACTGGATTCTAAAAACAATTTCATGGGCCACAGTTAAGTCCAACTTACTGGCTTATTATGAGAGAGCACTCCCACAGCGGGGTCCCAGGGCCTCTTCAGTAGGAGGGACAAGGCCTCAGCTCCAGCAGCCCCGGTCTTCGTGTTGGACGACACGAGCATCCGGTCAATCAAGGTAGGGATCTAGAAGCAAGGGAGAGCAAAGATGCTTCCAGCATGAAGTAGGAGACCCCACCACCAGGATCAGGTGGGAGGACACGGCCCCACTATGAGCCGAGGAGATTTCAACTACACCTCTCAAACTTTCCTCACGAGAGAAAGTACAAATCAGAGCATGGCTGAAAAATATGCCTCCCATCACATTAAAGATAATTGGATACAGTCCTCTGGAAACCAATCTGGTGACACGCATCAAGAGACTTAAACTTATTCTTATCCCTTTCTTAACAACCTGTATCAGAAATCCACACACACACACACACACACACACACACACACACACGGGGGGGGGGCTGGGGGGTAAGCAAAAGACAAATTCACTCTCAATAATAGTCAAAAAGTGGACACAACATAAAGGCATATACAAGGAAGTGGTTAAGCAAATTATCTACATAATTAGGTATTATGGGTTAATTTTAAATATTTAAAACAATTTGTAATAACATAGGGAAATAATTTGCTAAAACGTTAAAGGTAAAACAGAATACATAAAAATTATCTCTACTCAGAAAAAATACTACAAGAAAATATGCCAAAAGGTTAATAATGAACTTTATGGTTATGAATTTTTTTCCTTTTCAGACATGTGTATTTTCTAAATTTCCTCAGTGAACACCAGTTGATTTTATAAATTAAAAACAAAACTCTGCACTTACTTCTAGAATACTGCCTTCAAACTGTGGTGTGTTAAAAAAAAATATGTTATTGTGCCCCAAATAATATATCCTACTATACTGTGTATACAGTTGACCCTTGAACAACACGGGGTTGGGTGCCAAACCCCCATTCAGTCGAAAAGCTGTGTATAACTTTACAGTTTGCCCTACGTATCAGTGGTTCCACATTACACCATTACGATTTACCAAAAACGTGACCTCACAGATGTGTAAATATAGGTTTCAGACATGCTGATGCTTACACCGAGAAGAATTATCTGTGTGAATCCCATACTACCCACAAGAGGTCAAAATGACCTAGGGGAAAGGAAAGATTTTTAACTGCTAGAGGTAGTTTTCAGAAAAATAAACTTTTTGAGAAACTGGAGAATAAAAACTACTACAGTGATGCAGGCTGTAAAAGTTCAGTCCACAGCTAACATCGTACTCAACAGTGAAAACCTGAAAGCTTTTCCTCTAAGATCAGGAACAAGACAAGGATGCCCACTCGCACCACTTTTATTCAGCATGGTACTGGAAGTCCAAGCTAGAACGATTAGGCAAGAAAAAGAAAGGAAAGGCATCCTTTCCGTTAGATTTAGAAAGAAGTAAAACTGACACTATTTGTAGATGACATCATATTATACAGAGCAAACCCTAGACTCAACCAAAAACAACCATTAGAATAAACGAATTCAGTGAAGTTGCAGGATACAAAATCAATATACAAAAATCTGCTGCATTTCTATACACTAATAGAGAAATTAAGAAAACTTTCTCGTTTACAACAGCATCAAAAAGAATAAAATACCTAGGATTAAATTTAACCAATTAAATTTAACCAAGGAGGTGAAAGACCTGTACACTGAATCTAAGACATTAATGAAAGAAACTAAGACACAAATAAATGGAAAGATATTCTGTGCTCACAGACTGGAAAAAGTAATATTGTTAAAATGTCCATACCACCCAAAGCAATCTACTGTACAAATTCAATGCAATCCCTATCAAAATTCCAGGGGCATTTTTCACAGAAATAGAACAAACAATCCTAAAATTTGTATGGAACCACAAAAGACCCTGAATAGCCAAAGCAATCTTGAGAACAAAGAACGAGGCTGGAGGCATCATGCTTCTTGATTTCAAACTATTTTACAAAGTTATAGTAATCAAAACAGCATGGCATCGGCATAAAAACAGAATCACAGATGAATGGAACAGAGTAGAGAGCCTAGAAATAAACGCATGCATATATGGTCAATTAATTTACAACAAAGGAGCCAAGAACTTACAGTGGGGAAAGGACAGTCTCTTCAATAAATGGTGTTGGGAAAACTGAACAGCTACATGCAAAAGAATGAAACTGGACCACTGTATTACATCATACACAAAAATTAATTCAGAAAGGATTAAAGACTTGAATGAAGATCTGAAACCATAAAACTGCTAGAAGAAAACATAGGCAGTAAGCTCTTTGACATTAGTCTTGGCAATGATTTTTTGGATCTGACACCAAAAGTAAAGGCAGCAAAAGCAAAAATAAACAAGTGGGACTACAAACTGAAAAGCTTCTGCATAGCAAAGGAAAACATCAACAAAATGAAAAAGCAACCTATTGAATGGGAGAAAATATTCGCAAATCATGTATCTGATAGGGGGTTAATATTCAAAACACATGAAGAACTCATGCAACTCAACATCAACAAAATAAACAATCTGGTTAAAAAATGGGCAGATCTGAATAGACATTTTTCCAAAGAAGATATACAGATGACCAACAGGTACACGAAAAGATGCTCAACATTATTAATCATAAGGGAAATACAAATCAAAACCAAAATGAGGTATCATCTCACACCTGTTAGAATGGCTATTATCAAAAAGACAAGCATTAACAAATTTTGGCAAGGATGTGGAGAAAAGGGAACCCCTGTGCACGTTGGTGAGAATGTAAATTGGTGCAGCTACTACAAAAATCAGTAAGGATGTTCCTCAAAAAATTAAAAATAGAACTATCATATAATCCAGCAATTCCACTTCCGTGTATTTATCTGAAGAAAACAACAGTAACTCAAAAAGATGTATACACCCCCATGTTCACTGCAGCATTAAGTACAATAGGCAAGATATGGAAACAACCTAAGTGTCCACTGATGGATGATGGATAAAGAAAATGTGGCATATGTATATATGCCACGTTTTCTACACACACACACACACACACACGAATATTATTCAGCCATAAAAAAGAAGGAAATCTTGCCATTTTCGAAAACATGGATGGACCCTGAGAGCACTGTGCTAAGTGAAGTTAAGTCAGACAGGGAAACATAAATACCGTATGATCTCACTTGTATGTGGAATCTAAAGAAAAACAAACAAAACAAAAAACGAAACTCATAGATACAAAGAACAGACTGGTGGTTGCCAGAGGGAGGGGGTGGAGGATAGTGAAATGGGTAAAAGGGATCAAAAAGTACAAAATAAATAAAGCCATGGAATGTAACGTACAGCATGGTGACTACAGTTAATAACACTGTTTTCCAGATTTGAAAGACGCTAAGAGAGTAGATCTTAAAAATTCTCATCATAAGAAAAAAAAAATGTAACTATGTGTGGTGACATATGTTAACTAGACTTATTGTGGTGATCATCTAGCAATACATACAAATATCAAATCATTATACTATATACTTGAAACTAATATAATGCTATGTCAATTATACTTCAATTAAAATAAAAAATGCAAAGATAGGACAAGAAGATAAGCTGTTCCAGGCAATGATAAGCAAGGACAGTGATCCTAATTTTGAAAGAGCAAGACTAAAAAGGCTTCTGTACAAGAAATGAGGGGAGGGACTTCCCTGCTGGCGCAGTGCTTAAGAATCCGCCTGCCAATGCAGGGGACTCGGGATCAAGCCCTGGTCCAGGAAGATCCCATATACCGCGGGGCAACTAGGCCCGTGCACCACAACTACTGAAGCCCACACGCCTAGAGCCCGTGCTCCGCAACAAGAGAAGCCACCGCAATGAGAAGCCCGCGCACCGCAACGAAGAGTAGCTCCTGCTCGCTGCAACTAGAGAAAGCCTGAGCGCAGCAATGAAGACCCAACGCAGCCAAAAATAAATAAATAAATAAAATTTAAAAAACAAAAGAAATGAGGGGAATATAACCATGCGACTTTCTCAGTTTAATTCAGGAAACAAATGTTTACGCAACGCAACACTGCTGTTACAAGACACCAGCCTAGAGCTTACTGCAAAGGAATTTAATCTACAAGGGTTAATGAAGCAAGCACACAAACAACAAAAGAGGAGGGGCTGATAAGTGCCATAAAGAAAAATAAGCCTCACACTATGATTCAAACCATCTAGCAGAGAAGAGGGAAGCAAGCAGGCAATTTTCATCTGACGATGTGAAGTGAGATGCACTCTGAAGAATTCTAACAGAAGACGGGGGAAAGCCTTCTAATCAGAGACACCAGATATAAGCAAGAAAGACCAGGGCTTATTCTGGGCACAGATGGCCTGAAGTCGAGAATTTGAGCAAGGAAGTAGGAGGACGAGGACGTAAGGCTAGTAACGAAGGCTAGGGCCCAACTGCAAAGGATCTTCACCCTAAACTGGCCATTTCTTGTAACTTACTTTGTCACTGTGAGCCACTCAACACCTTGAGGTAGAGGATCTGACTGAATTAGACTTTAAAAGCTTTTATCTGGCAGTAATAAGAGTATACCTCTCAAATGACAAAGCCTTGAAACTCACTTTCTGTAAATAAGAATACTTAGAAATAATTAATCAATAACCAACTTCTCTGCTTGGAGCCAGGCAGACCAAGCATCCCTGGTCTCTCCAGCACTGCATCTCTCTCAGCAGACAATGAAGAGGCTAGGGTCTATACCTTCTCTGCTCCCCTTACAATAGGTCTGGTGGTGAAAGTAGCTGGGCCAAGAGCACGATCCCATCCACCTACATTTTCATCCAGCAGGAACATTAGAAGTTGTGGGAAACAACCTAAGTATTTGCTGTGAATCTGAGAGTCGTGGGAACATAAGAGCCTGAACGGAGACGAACCACTAAGAGCAGAGCCTCAAGCGGACAGTGGCTCACAGTCTGGGACCCTGCTGACTGTGTGTCCTCTGCCATTCCAGCTAACCTACACCATGACCTAGAAGCAGGGCCAGGCAGCATGCACTGTGCACACCTGTGGAGTCCCGCCAGTGGTCCGTCATGCTCAATAAACCTGAACACCACTCACACCACTTCATTCACATGGGAACATCCAGACAGTGACTTCAGTGGGGGAGCAGGGCAAACTTCTTTATGAGGGAAATGACCTCCAAGGCATACTGGCCATGCAACGTAAGGCAGAGAAGTGGGCTCTGGGCACTACTAATACTCATCCCTTAGGGGATATTCACCAATGCCGTACTCTTCCCATACGTAGAATGCTGTGGAGAACATTTAAAACGCCTGAAATACTCACAAGCCACTGTTCTCGGCCAGGGGCCTGTCGTGGCTCCACACCCACCCTGTGCCCATGCCTGCCCCCTATTCACCTCCTGGGCCAGGGTCTCCACTGCCGAGGGGCAGCACAGGGGGAATTCTGGGACTATCTTTTCTTTTGTCTCTTTCTCCACTAGAAAATAAGCTCCATCAGAGTAGACAGCATTTCTGTCTTGCTCATCCCAGTGCCTGGCACATTATAGGCACAAAATAGTTGAATGTATAAATTAATGTCAAATTTCCTACCATGCATTTCATTAACACATCTGGTCCTGAGTTTTGTTTTATTTCCACACTAAGCCAGTCTTCTTTTGCTTTCAAACAAACTCAGCAACCTTCAAGTAACAAACAGGCAGGAAACAATAAGTCTGGAAATTGGGGGAATATGGCTGGGGAAAGCTGTTGGCTAGGTAAATTATAGCAACAAAGCAGGCCAGCTTCCTGCAAAGGAGAAGAAAACCACTTTAAAAAAAAAAAGGTCAAGAACTGAAGTAATCCAAGTTGCCCGAGGCCATTCTGTATTGGAGCAAAACACTAAAAATGATGGTACCACTTTTAAATCATTAACAGTTACTGTGGGTTTCCTATGTGCCAAACTTCGTGGCAAGCATTCTATCTCGATTAATGCATTTTCACAAAAATCCTAGATAGGTATTAGTATCAGCCATGTTTTTAGAGATGAGGAAATTGAGACACTAATCCAAGATTACACAGCTAATCAGTAATCAAGATGAGATCAGCCAGGCAGTCTGCCCCCAGAACCTGTACTCCAATCACACCGAACACAGCCCAGTGCAGGAACTGCAACCAAAATAAAGTGCAATCATGAAGAAAAACAGTATAACTTTGTGCAATACCGTCTAAGTAAGAAAGCAGGGAAGGTTAACGATACGCTTTATAAAGAGTGATTGAAGTGAAAGTGCTGCTACCGAAGGCTCGTCACGATGAGGAGAGACCGAGGCATCACATCACGGTTGCTCCCTGCTCCGGAACACCTCCCCACGCGCCCCCACACTCTCAGCACCACGGGTCTGCTTCCTGCCCGGCTCTCAACGCCCCTCCCTGGTAAACCCCTCATCTTCTCCTTTCTCACCTCACCTCAGACCACAAGCTGCAGGGCTGCAGAGGCTAAACATGTTCTCTGGTTTTCAGGAGGGCTAGAGACATTTACGCCTGGTGAAGACACGAAATGATATCATGTCTCCTATTTTTGATAACAAACCTGTTAGCTTCAGTCATGCCCTCCAGGCTGACCAGGCAATGACCTCGCCCAACCCCACCTCCTGAACCCACAGCGGAGGCTGGCTACCCCAGGACAGGGCAGACGGCAATCACGGCCTCACCTTCCCTTTCAGTGTCTGCAAAGCATCCAGGTAGGCGGCCAGCATGGGCAGACTCAAGGTCTCCACCAGGGTGGTGTGCAGCCACTGGACCAGCTTGGTGTCCCAGCTCACACTCGCCAGAGCTTGCCGCACTCTCCTTGCACACTTGTCCACGGCAACACGGCGCAGCACTGGCTCGTTACAAGCCTGAGAGGTGTAAGTGGGGGGACAAAGTATGAGGGCCACCTTGTTAGCAACGTGGGGTGGGGGTGGGGGGAGCGGGGTGAGGTCAGCTAGCCCGTGAGGCCCGAACTATGGGGAGCCCACGGTGGGCAGGCTTCTAGAGTCTTACCCCTTCGTTGGCCAAGCGGGCAAGCCGATCAGACTGCAGGGCTTTGAGGATCTTGTTGAATAGCTTGTTCTGGGCCATTGTCCAGCCAGTCCTATAAGAGAAACTCTGAGGAATTAAAGTCAAACCCTGGGGATGCTCGCCATGCACGTACACTGTACAAAGAAGATTATGTCATGTATTTTGCTCCCACTATGAAACAGTGTAACTCAAAGTGGCTTAGAACGAAGCTAAAGCACAACACCCAGAGTCTGGCCAACCACTGCTGCCAATGAACCACCTCAACATATACTTGTATTAACATACACACTACAAGCCAAAACCAGTCACAAACAGAGTCTTTTTGGTGCGAGCAAAGGTAATTAATTACCTACTGGCTAATATAATCCATTAGTAAACAGAAGCATGGCACCATTGCAGAGACATATTTGAATTTCACAAGTTTAATATTTCACACAAAAAGGCAGACAGGATGAGAAAGCATTTTAATGTACTAAAACCTCAGACTAAGATAAGAGGCCTATTTAAATCAGCTTTAGGAACGAAAATATAACAAACGAAGTGGCTCTTCTCCCACTCCTTAAGAATCCACCCCTCACTAACCTTTCTCCCTTTTCCATTTTTTTCCCTGTATACCACACAATTAACAAATTTACTTTTGAATGGTCTGTTCCATATAAGTTAACTCTGTATCATCCCTGCGTATGACCCTGGAAGACACACTTTTACCTTGCTTATGGAAGGCTTTATGGTTCCTCCTCCAGCTCAGCTGTAAACTCCCTGCAGTTAGAAACCTGTCCTGCTGCTCCTGTCCCCACCTAATGACACGGAGCACAGCAGTGCGGAGCTGACTAAAGCCCCCCTCCACCCCACTCCTGGCAATCTTATTACTCTGATACTCCAACTCTGGCCAGTAATCTTCCTAAAGATACTAAGAGAAAGGTAACAGAAGATACCCAATTGTTTACCAACTCTCCCTGCCATAAAAATAAACTGGTGCTTAAATCTCCTTTAAACAATTTTAGGTGGATGCCAGACCCAAAGGAGAACCTGGAACGAATCAAGGTAGCGCTCCAAATCAGCAGGGAAAAAGTAAACAGGGCTGTGACAACTACCAGCCACCTGGAAAAAGATCTGGATTCCTACACATCACTCTTTACACCAAAATAAATTGCAAGTGGAATAAAAAGTTAAATAAAAATAAAATGACCAAAGTACTAGGAAAAAACAGTAATTAAAAAAATCTACCTACCTATCTAATCTATATCTTAGAATGAGTAAAACTTTCTATGTATGACCTAAAACCTAGAAGCCATAAAAAGAAGAAACATAAATGTAACTACATAAAAATTTCAAATTTCTGTAAAGGAAAAAATTAAGTATCATAAATGAAGTCAAAACACAATGAAAAAAAAAAACACAATGAAAAAATAACTACTGTTTCATTAAAATAGAAAAAGCCTCTAGAAAACTGTTAAGAAAAAGACAAAACACTCAAAACAAAAACAATGGGCAAAGAACATGAAAAGGCAGTTCATGAAAAGGCAGTCAACCCCCTTGGGCCTTCCCTGGTGGTCCAGTGGTTAAGAATCTGCCTTCCAATGCAGGGGATGTGGGTTCGATCCCTGGTCGGGGAAATAAGATCCCACATGCCATGGGGCAACTAAGCCTGTGCTCTAGAGCCTGCACGCCACCAACTACAGAACCCGCACGCTGCAACTACTGAGCCCACACGCTCTAGAGCCTGTGTGCCACAACTAGAGAGAAGTCCACACACCACAACGAAGAACCTGGTGCTGCAGCTAAGACCTGATGCCAAATAAATAAATAAATAAATATTAATAAATAAATGTAGGGACTTCCCTGGTGGTGCAGTGGTTAAGAATCCGCCTACCAATGCAGGGGACACGGGTTCGAGCCCTGGTCCGGGAAGATCCCATATGCTGCGGAGCAACTAGGCCCGTGAACCACAACTACTGAAGCCCGCGCACCTAGAGCCCGTGCTCCGCAACAAAGAAAAGCCACAGCAATGAGAAGCCCAGGCACCGCAACGAAGAGCAGTCCCCGCTCGCCACAACTAGAGAAAGCCCACGCGTAGCAGCGAAGACCCAATGCAGCCAAAAATAAAATAAATTAATTTTTTAAAAAATGTAGTCATAAGAAGTTCAGTAGTACACTGTTGTGCGGGTGTAAGAAAATAGATCCCTGGAAACTTTGCTGATGGAAATATAAATTAGTACCACCTTTTGGAAAACCAATTTTGGAAAAAAATCAATCAAAAACCTAAATCAGATCATGTCACTCGGCTCAAACCCTTCAATGGCCCCATTTCAATCAGCTGAAAGCCCAAGTCCTTGCAATGGGCTGTCTGGACCCACCCTGCCTCTCCAACCTCATCCTCCATGACTGTCCCCAGCTTACTGTGCTTCCCCACATTGCCACCTCCCCCATGCACATCCTGCATGTTCTCACAGCAGACTGGGCCCTAACCATCCATTCCCCTTACCTGAAACAATGGCTCCCTCTCCAATCTCTAGGTCCTTGTTCAAATGTCACCTACTGAGGCTTTCCCTGACTCACCTGTACTTAAAACTGCCGACACCTCACTCCCACCCTGGGATTCCCTATCCCCCCTTCCAGCCATACCACCACCTCACATTGTATCCATTTTATTTATTTGCTTGGTTTGTCCTCCTCTGCTAGAATGTAAAGGCCAAGATGGCCGAGATTGTTGTCCATTTTAAGTGCTACATCCCCAGCACATAAAGCAGTGTCTGACACAGAGTAGGGACTTGAACATGTGCTGAATAAAGAAACAGATGAATTGTATGCATACTACGTTCTAAATCCTGTAAATAGTGGAGTACAAATTCAAACCCTCTCACTCCCTACTACAGAAGCGCCTGGGTCCTGAGCAGCAGAGGAACACGGATACACCATGTGGGCCAACTGTAAATTGAGCCCTTCACTATACAGGGTGCCTGAACCGCAAGGAAGTTGCTTCAAACAGCTTCAGCAATCTCCATTTCTCTTACTTTATAACAGACTAGCATCTTTCCCATCATAACCCACCAACCAGACACCCTCTTTTCTACAGGTCATCTCTCTAACAACATGGCCCAGTAAACATGAAGGTGGAAGGCAAATTACCCTTTGTTATGCACATTGCACAGTTATCCCACTATCCTTTCCTTCTGTAAAATAAAATCTCCTATGCACATTGCACAGTTATCCCACTATCCTTTCCTTCTGTAAAATAAAATCTCCGCCTACCGCGTCTCCAGTTTGCCAATCTACCACAGACACACAGTCCAGGAGAACACTAGCTGTGAGCCAGGAGCTGGCTGTGTGCCCTCAGTCTCCTTGACTGTAAAAGAGATGGACTAGATGATCTTTACGGTTCCTTCTAACGGTAAAAAGCTCAGGTAACTATGACTACTGATGGGAGCAAGCTGAAGTCCAGGATCACAGAATTCTTCAGGGGTACCCTCTACCTGTAGTAGCTTTCTTGCCAAAGCTCAATCCGCCTTAACCTCCAAAGCCTCCCATCCTTTTATAACCCCTTGTGGCATACTAGAAGCAGTCTTAGCTTTCCTGGAATTGTCCTTTTTCTTATCTTCCCATAGCTCTCTTGGCTTAATTTCTGCTACTTCATTAGGATCTAGTCAGTTTTTATTGTGCCTTGATATTCAGAGATTCTGGATTTGGGAGGTAGGGGAGTAGAAGCTTTTACTCCAAGTTGGGACTCAGGATACTTTGGGACCAGGAAGGTTTCTGGGAACCAGCATCTTCCAGCCCACTGGTTCATAATCTCATTTTCCTTCATATTATTTAAATGTACGACACACTAACATGAGTAGCACGTCTCATATGTACAGTGATTCTTGGATGGGCTTGGGGATTTGGTGGTGGTGGGAGGAGACAGAGGATGTCCACAAGTGGTTATAAAAAGCTCTCTGGGGCTTCCCTGGTGGCGCAGTGGTTGAGAGTCCGCCTGCCGATGCAGGGGACACGGGTTTGTGCCCCGGTCCGGGAAGATCCCACATGCTGCGGAGCGGCTGGGCCCGTGAGCCATGGCCGCTGAGCCTGTGCGTCCGGAGTCTGTGCTCTGCAATGGGAGAGGCCACAACAGTGAGAGGCCCATGTACCGTTTAAAAAAAAAAAAAAAAAAAAAAGCTCTCTGGAGATACATGGATATTTCCATTTTAATAAACTTCTTTGCTTTTAATGGCTGGCTCTACCCTACTGGTTGGCATTTAGGTTGCGTCCCTTTTATTGCTATTAAAAACAGTCACAGTGACCATCCCTCCTCTCCCCAATACACTCAAACACACATCTATTCTATCCATATTTTTACATGGTTGTGCAAGTATCTCTGAAGGATAAATCTCTTGAAGTGGAAATGAAAGACGTGTTAAAATTTTTGAATTTCAGTTCTGTGAAAATAATATGTATAAAGAACCTGTGACATCTTGAAAGCAGTATTATACTGCAGCCTTACCCCCAGCAGCAATGCTCAGTGATAATCAAACAGGTTAAACAATGAATACAATTTCTTCATGTTCAACAATCTCTTGACCTTTCTCAAAGCCCATTGATCATGTTGCAAACCTTAATCCCAAGGACAGAGAATGAGGTATAATTTTTATTTATGAGGTACCGACAGTGTTTCCAAAATTATCCTGTTCTTTATTATACAACAGGATGTTTTCTCTATTTGTTTTTCTTACTTTATATTTATCGTGAAATCCGAAATGACAGGAGCAAGGAAAATGATGTGAACAAAATGGGAGGGGGACTACAAGCTATTTAGAAATTACTACCATACACCAATGTCAGCTGAAATTAAATTGAAAAACCACAATGTTGAGAATCTAAAATCCCCAGAAAAAGTTCTTAGGATTGTTGCTGGATATATAACAAAGTGACTCCAAGAACTGAAACACGTTCTCTATATTTTGCCAGTTTCGTGGGAGGCTGGAAAATTAAGTGGGCAGAAAAAAATGATCTAACCCAAGATTAAGAGCATGCAAAAGATATAATTAAGGAAAAATTTAAAAACAGGAGACAGAATTTTAAATACAAGTCTAAACAGTCAAATAGCTGATGGGAACTGTGGTGAGTCAACACGCTCCCCCCACCTAAACCTATTCAATTTTCATGAGTACAAAAATGCCTTCTCTCCATTGCTTAGATGAGATCAGAGACTAATGTTCTCCACGCTCCCACTGAACCCGAATGACATTCTGGCTTCTGGCTCCTCTTATCCAAAGCAGCCAAAAAGTCACATCAGTCCCAGAACCTGATATTTTCAAAGGTGATTCTTTCTCTGATACTAATTCAATATTAAAATGTCTAAAGGATTTTTTTTTTAAACCAGAAGGCAAGCAGAGAAAGAGAAAGAACATCAGAGAGAAGAAAAAGGTCACACTTACTTTTTCAGATTATAAAATTCTTTGCTTAAACACCAGGAGAAAGGAAGAGAGGAATGACAGGGACAGAGGGAGGGCAGGGAGAGAGGAAGGGAGAGGGAGGGAAAATAAACAACTCAAAGATCTTGAACTCAAAATTTCAAACATCCATTTGAGATTAACATATAGATACATACAATACTGAGAGACATAATTAGAGCAAATTTAGAAAAGAAGAATTTTTTTCAATTGAATTCAGAAGTTCTGATTTCTAAGATAAGACAACCTGCTTTAGGACACTAGATTCTTTTACTGAAATGTTGACAACGTCCTAAAATCCATTTGAGAACAATGCCCCAAAGTATCATATGTCAGCAGTATTTTGTTAAATGTCTTTGAAAAGCTGTTCATCTAATTAAACTTGGCATTTGACAAACATCTGGGGGGAAAGGCTGGTCCAACTTCTTGGGGACAACATTACTACACCAGCAAATGTATAACATTTTCAAAGATTCTCCAGGTCACACGATTTTGGCATGCAGACACAAGAATGCAATCTAGACCAGAGGTCGGCAAACTTCTTCTATAACGGACTGGATAGTAAATATTTTAGAGTTTGTGTGCCATATGGTTTCCATCACAGCTATGCAACTCCGCAGCTGTAGTGCAAAAGCGGCTACAGACAATACCTAAATGAGTGGGCATGACTGTGTTCCAATAAAACTGTATTTATGGACACTGAAATTTGAATTTCTTGTGTCTTTTTAAAATTTTTTTTCAACCACTTAAAAATGTAAAAACCATTCCTAGCTCATTGGCCATACAAAAATAAGCAATGGGCCGGATTTGGCGCATAGGCCACAGTTTGCCAACCCCTGATCTAGACAATTATATCAAGAAGAGAGGGATATTAAACTGTTTCATGAAATATCAGGCATTACTAGAGAAACTCAGAGTCAGTTTGGGCTGGGTGGGGGGGCCTTCATTTTCTAAACATAGAAAGTTATCTGAAGGCAGTTGCTACTAAAATAATTCAAGAGGGTGAAATAGGGCACTAAAAAAGAAAATTAAGTTTCTGAATCCACTGATAAGAGAGGTCAGTAATCTCTCTGAGGAAAAACAGATTTCTAGGGAGCCGTCCTATATAGTCCATGAGTTCTAGATGTGGGAAACTGTAATTTTACATGATTTTATACAGGAAGAAAAGAAGCAGCAATTTAACAATCAAATCAAGGGAAAGAATGGCAACAAGATGATTACAATCAAGCAGAGAGAACTAACTGCAACCTCCAAACAGGCTACAGATCCAGAACTTGGGGACAAGGTCATAAAGTGGTGACCTCTGAAATTGAAGTCAGTAAGTACCATCAAATAATGAAATTAACTGTGTGTAAAAGTAACCTACCTGAAGAGATGGTTTGTAAGCCTGTTGCTAATGGGAGAAGGACGCCTCCAAAATCTCATCAGACACTAAAAGACAAATAATCTGAGATAAACTGAGCGCTAATTAATCATATCAATCTGTGGCAATGTCATAACACAGGGATGGAGGTCCACATGGAGAAAGACAAGCCAAAGATTAGAATCTGTCAGTGTTTCTCTGCAGGACTGGGCAGGTGCAGGTGTGCCCTGGCCTAACTCTGTGGGCCCGTCTTGCTTCGAGGAAAGATGGGTGCATCCAGCTACCTTGTTGAAGGAGGGCACCTCCCGTGCAGACTGTCCACTCGCCATCCACTGCGCGAACAGAATAGCTTCCCAGATTCTCCTACTGAGAATCAATGCTCTGGGCCAGGCCACCCCCGTGTCTCATCTGCCTTGCAGTTGTATCTCTCCTTATAAATTAAGAAACTGGTATTCATATGTATTATTAAGTCTCTGATGACTCTGGTAAACATGAAGAGTCCCCCAAAACCTTCTGATCATGACCATGGGCAAACTGATCGAAAAATTCATGCAATTCTCCCATGCAGTTTCTGGAACTGCAAACTGAGGACAAGGCAACCAACACCATAAAGGACACATAAGTGTGAGGCCACCTTGTTCAGCCATAACTAACTGGTCTCTCTTTTTACTACCCTTAAAGAGAAGGTATAGTAGTTGAGAACACTGGGCTCCAGAGTCAGACTGCTCGCTTTAAACAAATCCTTGCTCCACTACTTCCTAAGGTTTCTCCAACTCCCTGAGCTCGGTTTCTTCATTTGTAAAACAGAGATGAAGAAGGGATATGCCTAGGAGAGTTGTGAGATTTAAAAGAGAGAATGCATATGAAGCGCTTGGCACAATGCCTGGCACCTAGAAAGCACTCAACAAATGGTAGTTCTTTTTTGTTACTACCATTGTCAGTATTTTTAGTATTATTAACTGTAACAATGGTGATAAACTACTTTCCTGAATTCACTGACTCCGGTAATACTCTAGTAGCTGATCTTCATTCACAGCAGTTTTCCTCTTTATCTGAAGCTCTAGAGAGCATTTCCGCTTCTTAGGGCACAATGTTAATTCCAATTCAAGACCCCGAACAACTTCTGCAAAAGCTCTTCAGTCAAGGTGCAGAACTGCTCCTCCTTCAACAGCTACTATCCTGATCACATAAGCACACCAGCTCAGTCTCATTCCCTGCTTCCAGCCAAACTCATAAACCATGCCAATTAGCCTCAAACTTTCCTACCCTTCCTCCTATCAAATTACTTCTTTTTCTTCCATTATTATAAAGTAAGAGCTCTCCAACATTATGGCAAGTTTACCACTTACCAAACCCTGATATAAAGATCTTAACACTCCCTTAGTAGGTAAATACATATAGAGAGAGCCATGAGGGAAATGCAAATTAAAACCACAATGAGATGTCACTTCATACCCACTAGAATGGTCATAATAAGAAAAAGACAGATTAAAAACAAGTGTTGCCAAAGATGTGGAGAAACTGGAACTCTCATACACCGCTGGTGGGAATGTAAAATGATGTAGCCCTTTTGGAGAACAATCTGAAAATTCCTCACAAGTTAGACAGAGTAATCATATGATCCAGTAATTCCACTCCTAGGTACATATGCAAGAGAAATGAAAAACGTTATGTCCACACAAAAACAAGTATATGGGGACTTCCCTGGTGGGCCAGTAGTTAAGAATCCATCTGTCAATGCAGGGGACACGGGTTCGAGCCCTGGTCCAGGAAGATCCCACACGCTGCGGAGCAACTGAGCCCATGCACCACGACTACTGAGCCTGAGCTCTAGAGCCCTCGAGCCACAACTACTGAGCCCGTTTGCCTAGGGTCCGTGCTCCACAACAAGAGAAGCCAGCACAATGAGAAGCCCACACACCGCAACGAAGAGTAGCCCCCGCTCACCACAACTAGAGAAAGCCCGCGGCAGCAACGAAGGCCCAATGCAGCCAAAAATAAATAAATAAATAAAAATAAATTTATTTTTTAAAAAACAAGTATATGAACATTCAAAGTGACATCATTCGTAACAGCCAAAAAGTGTTAGCAACCCAAATATCCATCAACAGATGAATGGATAAACAAAATGTGGTACATCCATACCATAGAATATCATTCAGCATTAAAAGGGAATGAAATATTGACACATGCATCAACACGGATGAATCTTGAAAACATTATGCTAAGTGAAAGAATCCAGTCACAAAAGACCATGTTCTGTATGATTCCATCTATATAAAATGTTCGGAAAAGGCAAATTTAGAGACAGAAAGTAGACTGGTGGTTGCTAGGCGCTGGAGGGGTTGGGAGGAAATGGGAAGTGACTGCTAATGGCTTTGGAGTTTCTTTTGGGGTTAAGGAAAATGTTCATCAAATTGACTGTGGGGATGAATATACTAAAAACCACTGATTGTACACATTAAATGGGTGAATTGTATGGTATGTAAATTCTATCTTCATAAAGTTTTATGTAATAAATAAAAGATAAATAAGTATCTGCCAAACGAACAACAAATGACCTAAAGAGGAGTGCTGAGTCCCCACGGTGAGTAGGCTGTAAGAGAATAAAACTAGGCAGCAAACTCATCAAAGTGGGGTGAAGTGTTCCCCCAAAACCACGGACTACAAATCTATTTTTTTTTTTTTTTTTTTTTTTTTTTTGCGGTACGCGGGCCTCTCACTGTCGTGGCCACTCCCGTTGCGGAGCACAGGCTCCGGAAGCGGAGGCTCAGCGGCCATGGCTCATGGGCCCAGCTGCTCCGCGGCATGCGGGATCTTCCCAGACTGGGGCACGAACCTGTGTCCCCTGCATCGGCAGGCAGACTCTCAACCACTGCGCCACCAGGGAAGCCCTACAAATCTATTTTTAAAAGCCATTCAAATCAAACATCTGTTAGCTTTTTGTACGACCCCAGAACGTTTTCACTACCCTAATTACAGACAATGTAAATACAGTGTCATACAAATGGACATTTATTTAACAGGGTTTCTTTTTCTAGCAGTCTGGGTAACTCAGACATACACGTATGTTAGTACATAACATAACATGTACTATATATGCTAGAGAGCAAGTCATACCTATCAAATTTAACTCATTTATTTGTTCAGTCAACATTTACTATATGCCTACTATGTGCCAGGCAATGTCCTAGGTGTCAGGGATGGAAAGATGGCTGAGACACAAGCTCTCCTCCCAAGAAGCTCACTGCACAGAGAGCTGAGAGTTATCATGCAGAGACAGGAGAACGTTCTGACTCATGTGGCTACAGATGAAATAAGCTCCTAATAAATATGTTTCAGTGAAAATGATACACATTTACAGTGCGGTGACTACTAACCCTGGAGTGCCCGGTCCTCTCAGAAGCAGCCTACCTGTTGACATGCTCCTCCCAGTCCTCTGGAGGGGGAGGTGCATCCGCATCGGTCCTGGCGAAGATGACATGCCGTTCACACTCATTCATCACGCTGCGTGCCTTCTGATTGTCATAAAGTGGCACAGGGGTTGACGTGACTGTCTCCACATCTATTGGGACATCTGACTCGCTGTAAAGAAGTGAGGAAATAGGACCAGCCACACGTACTTCACACAACACAGGTATTTAACGATCATCTGGTTGCCAAAAATGTCTCTTTAATATAATCAGCTTTTATTTATTTATTTGTTTTGGCTGCGCCGTGCGACATCTTAGTTCCCCGATCAGGGATCGAACCCGCGCCTCCTGCATTGGAAGCGGGGAGTCTTAACAACTGGACCGCCAGGGAAGTCCCTAATCAGCTTTAAAGTATGCATAAGCATATTATATCCACAAGAAAATTATGAACCAAAGTCATCTTTCCCACGCTTGTCTAGATCTCTGCCCTCTGACATGCTGGTATGTGCTGGGGGAACACAAAGTTGTTTTAAAATGAACCTATGCAAAAATGACAAAGAGCTATTTTTTTTAAAAGGACAAATATATTCCCTAAGCATATAGTTGATTGCCTAAACGTGCTTTCCAATACAGTAGGTATAAGCCACGTGGAACTATTTAAATTAATAAAAATTAGAGGGAATTCCCTGGTGGTCCAGTGGTTAGGACTCTGCACTTTCACTGCCGAGGGCCTGGGTTCAGTTTCTGGTTGGGGAACTAAGATCCTGAAGCTGTGCGGCGTGGCCTAAATAAATAAATAAATAAAGAGAATTAAAAATTCAGTTCCTCAGTCACACAAGCCACATTTCAAGTGCTCAACAGACATATCTGCCTAAGGCTACCATGTTGGACAGAACAGATATAGAACATTTCTATCACTACAGAGTTCTGTCGGGCGGTGTTGGTCTAGAGTTTTAAATAAATTCATACAAACTTGCCCTTTCCTTAGCAAGTCAACTGGTAGTTAATGATATGCTATAAAAGCCTATGATTGTCTAAGACAGACCACCTGGAATGCAGACGCCTTAGCTTACTCACTCTGTAAGGAGCCTACAACAGAAACAAACATAAGTGGATACCTGAAGGATCTTTCATATTTTAAAATGTTAAAGAAATCCTAGTGCCATGAGGGTCCTTCACTGCACCAACTCTGTCACCCAAAATCCGATGTCAATCAAACTGGCCCACTGGCTATCTACCGAACATCACTTTAACTTTTTGACCTCAATGATGTTATTGTATCCATTCCCAATGGCTGGAATAATTACACCATTATGAAATGAAGTGAAATAATGTGCAGCTAGATTTGGTGGTGGGTGAAAGAGCTGATTATCTTCTGTGGACCAGACACTGGACAAGATACTTAGACTTGTATTCCTAAAATAGAACTCCTGATTTCACCATTCCAACCACATCTTCCCCAAGCCTTCCCCAACTCATGGCACCACCCAGCTGCTCAAGCCAGAAATCTAAGAGTCATCCTAATTTTGCCTTTCCCCTTAACCCTGGCTACTCCTTCCAATTCACTACAGCAGGGCATGTTGGATGGACCTACAAAATACACCTCAAGGCCAACCGTTTTTCTCCACCTGTACTATTCCTGCTCCATCAGGCTCATGATCTCTGGCCCCAACCACTGCAATGGTCTCCTAGCAGGTCTTATCTACTATACTCCTGCACTATAATCTATTCAACAAAAACTCAGAGTGATCTTTTCAAATAAAAATCCAATCTCTAGCTTAAAATCCTTCAATGCCTTCTTACCAACTCTTAGAATCAAATTCCTACATGAGGTAGCTTCTGCCAACTTCTCCCTTAGCTCCCACTTACACCCCCATTGTAACCACATTCTGGACCCAATGGCCTAAAAAGAGTTCCTAAAACATGCCAAACTCCCACTTTCAGGGCCAATATGTGGAGCCAGTCTATAAAGGGACATAATTTTCTGAGTACTGAAATGACCAAATCCACAAAATCTCACTTTAAGAAAATATCATGAGATATGAACACAGGAATCTCAATATCAAGAAGCTATTACATAACTAAGAGAAAGACCTCAAATTCTATTTAAAAGAGCTCTTCAGTTATGCCCTAGGCCAGAAGCATCAGGATTATGCTGGATTATTCCCTAAAGTCACAGACCCCATGCCCTGTACATTCAAAGCAGGCCAACAAAATGCTGCCCTCACTGGGAAAAGAAGTAAAAACCACTATTCTACACGTGTTGAACACACACATCCTGGTACTTCTAGCTCATTAAGGCTCACTGGGGGATCTTAAAGAGCAAAACACGAGATCTCTATTCTCCAACAAACCTAAAACCTGTGCCAGGGGAAAGAGTAAACATCAGGTCAGATTAAGACAAACAAACAAAAAAAGCTCTTCCCAATAAAAGTTTATAAAATTATTAAAGGCATGATTTAAGCATCAAAATAGAATATATCAACAAATCTTGAAACACCAGTAATCAGAACACCTTAAAGGTCAAAAGAACTGCTAAATGAGTTTATTTAGGCCAAATGTAATTCTATCACATATTACATGGTAGATTTATTAAAAAGTCCTTACCCTATAATGCAGGCGGGCTGCATATGTAACCAGACCTAGGAAGGGTTAAGATCAACCCATGGTGACAGTTCTGTAACAAGCTAAGAGAGAAAGCAAGGTCTTGGGCATATGCTCCTCAACTTTCCAGGTGAAGCCAGGAAAAGCAAATCGAATTACCATAAAAAGGTTATTGCTGCCAGTGTTGGAGCCAGATCACTGGACTAAATGAATGAGTCTAATGCTAGGTGGCAATTTTTAAAAGTCAACTCTTCAGTCTTTTTCTTCACAGTTGAAACAATCCTCTTCAATTCCTCTTCCCAGACAAGTCCTGTTATCTAAGTGCAACAGGTTGTTTGCTTTCCTTTGAACATCTTGCTTTCCTAACTCATTAGATGTCTTGATGTAGGTGTCCACATATAGGCCTGATAACCTCACGATGTTTAACAGTGATGCCTGAATTAAACATCCAAGCCCCACCCCCCCTTTACAATCTCCCACAGTAAAATCCGCTCTCATCTCCAACCATCTGATCACTGCCCAGTTAGGGCAATGGCCACCCTTAGGAGAGAAGCCCAAACTCACATGGTACTTTCGTGCTGCCTCCGAGGAGTAACAAAGAGCATGCGGGTGGGGCGGGCACTACTGGCATCTGGGTGGGCACTCCACGGCTTGGCATAGCTATGATCCAGAAACACCAGGTCCAGCTCCCGCTCATGCACCGAAAGCTGGAAGAGCAGCGAGGTGCCCATGCGCCGTGCTGACGTCTGGAAGTCCCTCTCCCCACCGCGGTGGGCCATGTCAGAAGAGGGGCAGCAAGTCAGAGAATGGGTACCTGCATGCTAGTCACCTGCAGTGAAAAGTTCCAGTTTAAGTCAATTCAAATGCTCAGAATTTCTTCCAACCTAGAACATCTAACAGGCTTCTTACTTTTGTGACCTTCTAGCATTCGTCATTGAGTATCCATCACACTACAGACCCTTGCCCACGTAGGGAGGGTTCCTGAGATCCCAGTCCACCACCAAAAAAGGCTATAGCACCACCTCCCCCCTCACTCTCTACAATCTGGTCCACTGCAAAGCCGAGGGACTCCAATGTTCACCAAGGCAGATACTAAACTTGCTTGGCCAGCGCCCTAATTTCCTACGTGGGTGGGATGGGTTTTGGCAAACAAGAGGAATTACAAATACTAATAATTCTGAAGCTAAGGGTCTCTACGGCTGCACACCATTCTCGAAAGCTCCCCAGAGCCGTCTCCAGCAGTAGCGTGAGCATCCCAGGAACAGCTGCTTAACGTGGGCCTCACGGAAGCCCCTGACGTCTCGTTTGTGTTAAACAAAAGTTTTGCAACGACTTCATAATGCTCTGGAGTTTTAAAAATATACAGCTGAGAGCTCCTCCCCAAAACCTGTAACAATGCTATGCGAGGCAGACCCCTCTCCCTCACCGAGGCCGGGGTGGTCCCTGGGGAACCGCCCTCTGCTCCAGGTACCCTTCGGGGGTCCAGCCACCGAGCCTCAAAACCGCCCCAGCTGGTAGCCAGGGCTTGTGATTCGCACGTTACAGACAGAGGCACCGGTTCAGGGGGATGGAGTGACTTAGCCAAGGTCACCGAGAGTTCACGACGAGGAGGAGCCGCCTCCCGCCCACCCCGGCCCCGCACAGCGCCCGCGTCACGGCGGCCCGAGTCCGCCCCCGGCCCCACACGGCCGTCCGACACAGGCCGCCCGGTCCCCGCGCGCCCCGGGAGCCCGGAGGTCCTCACCGAGACCCCCGCCCACACCGACCCGGGCCTCGACCCCACCCCGGGCCCGCCACCCCCGCCGGGGCCGACCCTTCCCTCACCCGCAACCTTCCAGCCGCGCGCTCAGCCCTGGCCGGATTCCTGTGCGCTTGCGCATTACCGCCTCCAAGCCCCGGCGCCCCGGGCACCGAACAAAACGCGGAAGTGGATTACAGCCTGGGAAGGGAGGGGCGGTGAGCCGCAAAACCCGGAACGGATATAGCTGCGGAGGAAGAGAAGAGCCCAGAACGCGAGCGGGTCTCGCAGGGAAGACAGCGCTGAGTCCGGAGTTCGGGCCTCTTGCATCTTCAGCAGGGAAAACTAGGGCGAGGGAGGAGGCTGGCTCCTGCAGCCCCTGTTCTCGCTTCCCCGCATTGTTGCTTTGCCGGGTGGCTGGCATTCTTCTTTTCTTTAATTAATTTTTATTGGAGTATAGTTGCCTTCTTTTCAAATCTATGTAAATAACTGTTTAAGAAACCGACTTACACGTGCTTCCCTGGTGGCGCAGTGGTTGAGAATCCGCCTGCCAATGCAGGGGACACGGTTTCAAGCCCTGGTCTGGGAAGATCCCACATGCCGCGGAGTAACAAAGCCCGTGCGCCACAACTACTGAGCCTGTGCTCCGCAACAAGAGAGGCCCTGACAGTGAGAGGCCCGCGCACCACGATGAAGAGTGGCCACCGCTCGCTGCAACTAGAGAAAGCCCTCGCACAGAAACGAAGACCCCACACAGCCATAAAAAAATAAATAAATTTTAAAAAAACAGACTTACAGACGTAGAAAACAAACTCATGGTTACCAAAGGGGAAAGCGGGGAGAGGGATAAATTAGGAGTTTGGGATTAGCAGATACAAACTACTATATATAAAATAGGTAAACAGGGGCTTCCCTGGTGGCGCAGTGGTTGAGAGTCCGCCTGACGATGCAGGGGACACGGGTTCGTGCCCCGGTCCGGGAAGATCCCACATGCTGCAGAGCGGCTAAGCCCGTGAGCCATGGCAGCAGAGCCTGTGCGTCCGGAGCCTGTGCTCCGCAACGGGAGAGGCCACAAAAGTGAGAGGCCTGTGTACCGCAAAAAAAAAAGTAAACAGTAAGGTCCTACTGTATGGCACAGGGAACTGTACTCAATATCTTTAAATAAACTATAATGGAAAAGAATATGAAAAAGAACATATATACATATATGTGTGTGTGTGTATAACTGAATCACTTTGCTGTACACCAGAAACAAACACAGCATTGTAAATCAACTATACTTCAATTTTAAAAAACTGTTTAATTTATAATTGTGATAGTAAGGGCTGATATTTAGAGAATGCCAATCAAGTTCTAAGTAACATAAATAACCTACTTCATTTAATCCTCTCAGTGACTTTATATTCTAGGTTCTATTATAGTCATATCCATAGAAGTCAAGTATTTTGCCTAAGGTTACACAGCTAGTAAGTATCAAAGGCAGAACTGGAACCAGGCAGCCTGGCTTCAGAATCTCCTCACAGCTCCACTCCCCACCATGCCTAATGCAATAAGGAAAAGTGGATAGTGATCTGAGCATGTAGAACAGCAAGCCAGCCTTGGCTTGGGTGATGGGGTGGGTGTCCCTGGGAAGGTGACCTTAAAGCTGAAACCAAAGGAAGAGAATACGGTAGCATGGTAGACGCTGGGTGAGAAGCTCTCCAGGAGAAGGAACAGCAAAGACAAAGGCTCTGGGGCAGAAAACAGCTTTAGAATATTAAAAAAAAAAAAAAAGTGGCAAGAACAGTGTGGCTAGGAAGCGGTGGTCAATAAGTGGAGAGAGATGAGGTTGGAGAGGCAGACATAACTCAGACCCTAAAAGACCCCAGATGCCCCAGTAAGAATTCTGGTACTGACCATAGATTGCTTTGAGTTAACTTTCCTCTGTGTTTTGTAAAGAGAGAGTAGATCCTAAAGTGGGGGGTGTTAACCTTCTTTGTATCCTTCAGAGAACACAGCCAGGATATAGGGAATGGATCCTGTGTTGACTGATTGATGACAGATCAGTTGGTTGACTGACTGACAGTGGGACACCAAGGCAAGAAGCGTGGTTCAAGAAGAAAAATAAATCTTTACCACGTCACACCCGCTAGGATGTCTAAAAAAATCAATGGTGACAACAAAAAATGTGATAAAAAGTGTTGGCAAGTACATGGAGAAATTGAAACCCTTGTACATCGCTGATTGGATGGTAAGATGGTGCGACCTCTTTGGAAAACAGTCTGGCAGCTCCTCAGAATGTTAAGCATAGAGTTACCATATGACCCAGCAATTCCACTCCTACATATATACTCAAGAGAATTGAAAACATATGTACACATAACGAGTACACAAATGTTCACAGCAGCATTATTCAGAATAACCCAAAAATGTTAACAACCTAAATGTCCATCAACTGATGAATGGATAAATAAAATGTGGTATATCCATACAATGGATTTATCAGCTCATAAAAGGGAATGATGTACAGTTGTCACCTGGTATCCAGATTGGTTCCAGGACCCCCCTTGGATACCAAAATCCACAGATGCTCAAATCCTTTACATAAAACAGTATAGTATTTGCATATAACCTACACACATCCTCTCAAATACTTTAAATCATCACTAGATTACTTATAATTCCTAATACAAGGTAAATGTTATGTAAATAGTTGCTGATGCACAGAAAATTCAAGTTTTGCTTCTGGGAACTTTATGGAATTTTTGTTTTTTAATATTTTCCATCTGCAGTTGGTTGAATCCATGGATGTGGAACCCATGGATTCGGGGTGGCCAACTGTACTGATACATGTTACAAAATGGATGAACCTTGAAAACATTATGTTAAGTGAAAGAAGCCAGACACAAAGGCCACATATTATATGATTCCATTCATATGAAATGTCAGAATAGCAAATCTATAGAGACAAAGTGGATTCATGGTTTCCAGGGGCTATGGGAAGGGGGAAACGGGAAGAGACTGCTAATGAATATGAGGTTTCTTTTCAGGGTGATGAAATGTTCTGGAATTAGATAGTGATGACAGTTGCACAACCTTGTGAATATACTAAAAACCTGAACAGTACTGTTTAAAAGACTGAATTTATGGTATGTGAATTATATCTTAGTAAAGCTGCTATTAAAAAAATGCTTTATTGTTTTAAGACACTGAGATTTTTGGAGATGTTTGTTACCTCAGCATAACATAGCCCATCCTGACTGATACATCCAGCCAGACTATCAGTCAAGTGCAAGGGCGGAATAAAGACATGTGCAGACCTACAAACACTCAAAAAATTCAGAAAGCTATGGAAAATCGTGTTCCACTAAGATGAGAGAGTAACTCAAGAAAGAGGAAAGGATCTGGGAAACAGAGTCCAACACAGGAGACAAACGGGGGAATTCTAAAACTGGTGGTGAAGAAGGGAAGCCCCAGGATGATCTGTGCTACAGGGCTGGGGAGCAGCCAGTGTAGACTAGAGAGGAGAGGAGGCCAGGAGAGATCTCCCCAGGGCTCAGGGAAAATGAAAAAACTGGTAAAATACCTGATGGATTTGAACCTGGGGGAGACTGTATTAAAAGGAGATCGCAGAGCTGTTGAAGGATGTTAGAGGACTTGGTCAGACTTTTAAGAAAAGCAAGCAAATGAAAAAATAAAGCAATTTGTAAATTACAGAAAAACACAAAGTTGTGTTAGAAAGGACGAGGACTTCCCTGGTGGCACAGTGGTTAAGAACCCGCCTGCCAATGCAGGGGACACGGATTCAAGCCCTGGTCCAGGAAGATCCCACATGCCGCAGGGCAACTAAGCCCGTGCGCCACAACTAGAGCCTGCAATCTAGAGCCTACGGGCCACAACTACTGAGCCCATGTGACACAACTACTGAAATAACTAAGCAATGAGCAACTAAGCCGGTGCTCTGCAACAAGAGAAGCCACTGCAATGAGAAGTCGGCACACCGCAACGAAGAGTAGCCCCAGCTCACCACAACTAGAGAAAGCCTGCACACAGCAACGAAGACCCAACGCAGCCAAAAATTAATTAATTTAAAAAAAGAAAGGATGTGGAATTGGAGGGTACTACTTGATCTGCAGTTAAAAAAACATACATTATTATAAAAATAAAAATACTGAATGTAGATTTAGCTCCCAAATGAGATACAATTATGAGAACAGTATGCAGGAAAGGCAGGTGTAAGAAAGCTGCCATGGTGTGATAAACAGCAGTAGATAATATCTAAAAGTGATGAGTTGGGGGAAGTTTGGGAGAGAGAAGCTAGGAGGTGGGAAAGGAGTGAGAGATGATATAAAAGAGATGACTTGATAGACAGAGTCTCAAAGTGAAAAATTCAAGGGATGCTATTTAAATATGCTATTTAGAGGTTAATACCTAATCTAATTAGGATGACAGGAAAAGAGCTGCCTTCAGTCCATCTCTCCCCACGCTTAACTCTCTTTCCCTGGCACTTATCCTGAGCCTTCGTTCTGCTGTTTTTTTCTTTATACTCTGATCAGCGCTGTGTATGGGTTTGTATCTTTTCTCTGCCCCTCTTCCTTCCTCAGCACACCAGGTTTATCATTTTTTTCATTCTTTGCCAATTTGGGAGGTGATAAATGGTATCTTGTTGTATTTCTTTGCTTATTAAGGAGGTTGAATTTTTTTTAACATCTTTTTTGTATTTTGGGCTTCTGAGTCCAATTTGGCAAAGTGATAAACAGTATCGCATTGCGTTTCTTTCTTTCTTTTTTTTAATAAATTTATTTATTTATTTTTGGCTGCATTGGGTCTTCGTTTCTGTGCGTGGGCTCTTCTCTAGTTGTGGTGAGCGGGGGCTACTCTGTTGTGATGCACGGGCTTCTCACTGCGGTGGCTTCTCTTATTGCGGATCATGGGCTCTAGGCACGCAGGCATCAGTATATATGGCTCACGGGCTCTAGAGTGCAGGCTCAGTAGTTGTGGTGCATGGGCTTATTTGCTCCGCAGCATGTGGGATCTTCCTGGACCAGTACTCGAACCCGTGTCCCCTGCGTTGGCAGGCATATTCTTAACCACTGCGCCACCAGGGAAGCTCTCATTGTGTTTCTTTGATTATTAAGCAGGCTGAATTTTTTTTACATCTTTTTTTTTTGTCCATTTGCACAGTCATCTAATCTATACTTTGCCCCATTTTCCTTTGGAGTATTCATCTTTTTCTTATTGAATTATAAGAGCTGTTGCAAACATTCCCTACTTTGATATACCTTTTTTTTTTTTTTTTTTTTGTGGTACGCGGGCGTCTCACTGCCGTGGCCTCTCCCATTGCGGAGCACAGGCTCCGGACGCGCAGGCCCAGTGGCCACGGCCCACGGGCCCAGCCGCTCCGCGGCATGCGGGATCCTCCCGGACCGGGGCATGAACCCGCGTCCCCTACATCGGCAGGCGGACTCACAACCACTGCGCCACCAGGGAAGCCCTGATATACCTTTTAAGGTATATTTTTACGTACAAGAATCTTGAATTTTATGCGGTCAAATCTATCCGTCTCTTCCTTTTCCTGGGTTTGCCTTTTGTGTCATGCTTAGTTTGGAAAATTATTAACAAAGCAACAAGCATTGTGTTGTGTTTACATTTCAAGAAAAACTGTCAGGAAGTACTCTTTAAACCTGCTGAAAGCAGTCCTAACACCAAGATCACACATTCAGTTTTTTTGTTTTTTTTTTGCTCTAAAACATACCCACGCATGTTTCAGAATGGGTAGTAAGCTTACTGCCAAATTGTTTCACCAACGAATATACTTTTTTAAAACATCGATTAATTTTCACGCTAACTATTGGATAAGGTATAATTTATATAATGTTCAACCCTAAAGCAGAAAAAGCGTAGGGACAAGAGCAATGACCCCGTTCCATCCTCATGCTGAGAGGCCTTGAGGGCAATTAAGATGCCACGGCAAGATAACAGGTCAGTGAGATTTTTCTTTAACCTTACAAACCCAGCTGGCGTAAGAGCTCATTGATGAGAAAGCTAGTTTCTGTTGGTTAAAGAGAGACTCATATCTAGACTCACGTTTCCTTTAGAGAAAAGGAGGCCTAAATGTTTGCTTCCACATTAGGAAGGACTTCTGAAACACCACTGACATCGCCTTTGATTTCCTTATTTCTTTTCTCAGCTCACCTCCCTTCTCTATTTTCTCACCTACACTGTGTGACTTTGGCAATGATTCACTCCAGATAACTTGCTTGTATAAAGGGCAGATATTATCCTTCTACCTGATCTTGAAATCAGAAGGACAGTAAGAATGAGAGAGAAAAGAGAACGGAAGGAGGAAGTGTAGTTCAGCCAAACTGTTTTGTTTCTACAGCCCTGGGTGCCTCAAGCCACTGGCTTCGTGCCCTGTGATTTCTTCTTCCTCCCATTCTCCTCATTCCTCTCCAGAACCAAGAACCACCACCCAAGAACCACTGACCTTTGTGACATCACCTCTCTTGCTAAGCAACACACTCGGGACCTTCCTCACCCCCTGAGCCCTGGAAGAATCCTTGGACCAAGTTGCTCCAAGAAGGAAGCTTTGCCAGAGAAGGACGGAGGGAAGTAGGTGGAAGAGATGCTGCGGCTTGTCGTGTGGTCGGCCGAGATTAGCCCACCCCTGAGCCCCCCACCCAGACCCTGCGTGTCCGTGTACTTCAGAGGTGAGAGCCAGGAGCCCCGAGAGGCAACATACGTTCAATGAAAAACTAGATTTATCGGTGCCCTACTAGGTAAAAGATGCCCTGTGTCACAGAAAGGTGAGGTAGACACCGTCTGGCTCTTTCAAATTTATCATCCTTGCTGCTATTATTTCTCTTAGTATGACTCCTCTGCCTCCCATTTTTTTCCGGAGAATGACTACCGGAGAAAAAGAAGATGAATACTTCTCGAGTTTCTTCTATGAACTAGGGCTGTGCCACAAACAGGTTAAAAAAAACCCAAGTACCTCCTTCATAGGATGGCTGTGAGGATTTGAAAGGATAATATACAGACAGATCTTTGTACAACTTCTAGTAATAACTGCTCAATTGTATGAATTACTTTTATAATCAGCAAAGTTTTATCATTAATGTAATGATTTTTGATCCTCATGACAATTCTATGAGGCAAGTTTTATTGTCTCAATTTTTCATAGATAAGGAAAAAAGTCCAAGAAGGGTGGGAGGGGTGGTGTAAAGGATTTATGAGAGAAAATGAAAAAGGTTAAGTGTATCTATATAACAAAGAGCTGGGAACAAAAAGGGGAAAAGGGAAAGAAAGATGAACAGTCTGTTGGAGGAGAGAAAGGGGGTGGACACAGGCAAATGAGGTTTTCCAGGAAGTGTGGGGAGTGAGAAAATTGGGACCAAGAGAAAATAGGACACAGTAGTTTCCAAAAGAAATGAGCGAAGACTGAAATTCCTTAAATTTTTTTCTGGCCTGTGAAACCCTGCTTGCTGAGTATGCTATCACTCAGAGATGGAACACTCAGGACTTCAGGTGCACAGGGTGATGTAGGTTTATGTCCCCAGTTTGCGGGTTGAAAGAGGTGTAGTGGAGGTTCAGCATGTCTTTGCCCTGAAACTAATTTTATGGTGAGCCGGGGAACAGTCTGATTCCAAGCCATCTTCCCCGTCACCTCCCAGGCATTGTCCTTCTCCTCCTAGAAATCTCTCTTACAAAGATGCCTACAGGGCTTCCCTGGTGGTGCAGTGGTTGAGAGTCCGCCTGCTGATGCAGGGGACACAGGTTTGTGCCCGGTCTGGGAAGATCCCACATGCCGCAGAGCGGCTGGGCCCGTGGGCCACGGCCGCTGAGCCTGCGCATCCAGAGCCTGTGCTCCGCAACGGGATAGGCCACAGCAGTGAGAGGCCCATGTACCACAAAAAAAAAAAGATGCCTACAACCCAGAATCCTGGGTTTGCCCCCAGGTTTGCCTACACATTTTTATAACTGAATGTTTGTTTGAAATCTTTTATTCCTTTTTCACCTGTCGTTTCCAGCCCCGCTTCCCCCATATACCATCCACTACAGTGTCCCCCTTTCCCACTACTGGGCAGGCACAGAGAGTCCCCTGCTTCTCCCCCCACCCCCGACTGTCTCCTCTCTCTTCTCTCTCACACACATTCTTTCCTTGGGAAGAATCTCCCATTTAGCAATTTCGAGGTTCTTTGCAGGGCTATAGACTGTTCTTTGTTAAAGATATTTCTGGGGAAGGCATATTTTAGTGGATAAAGAGCTGTCAACCCATTAGAGATATTTTGGGATGTATCAGGGTACAGTAGTTTTGCTCCGGTCACAACGGAACCCTTAAATCCCAGTGCCTTAACACAACAAAAGTTTACCTCTTGCCCACACCAAGTGCTGCATCGGCTGTGCAGATCAGGCAACGATGCTGAATGACTCCTCCAAACAGTGCTTTAGGGACCAGCTGCTCTTTGCTTGTGGCTGCAAAGTCACCAGGTACCACCCTGCAGATGGTGCGAGCGCATGTGGAGAGTGGGGAGGAGAACGGAGACTCTCATGGGAGATTTTGGGAACCAGTACAGGCTGTGGTGAGCATGGATCCCATACTCGGTTGGCCAGAATGAGTCACACGGCCGCACCCGGCTGCAAGATGGCTGGGAACTATGTATCCAGGAAGAAAATGAAATGAACACATAACATTATCTGTCACATGGGGTGATGTCACTCTTATAAAAAGTGAGAAATTTTGAAATCTCCAGAGTAGGAAAGAATCAGTGCTGTATCACGTCTGCCAATGTAGACTTGATGTAGACTTATCTACATCTAGATAAGTTCTACCCCTCTTTGCTCACTTGAACCTAGACTTTGAAATATTTCCTACCACCAATGCCGGCCCCTTGGTGTCTTTGCAGATGTCAAGAGGACAACTCATGAGGTGGAAGGCAATCACCCCATATGGAACGAGGTAAAACACATCAGGCAAGCCCAGATGAGGCAATGACAAGCCCAACAGTGAGGCTGGGTCCAGACCGTGCCCAGAAGCCTAGGGAGGGGACAGGGAGCCTCATCACCCTTTCCCAAGGCTGGAACATCGTGCCCTGCGAGTAGCCTCTGAGCTGAGAAGTCTGTGCAGGTCTCAGGGCCATAGCAGCCACATCTGCCCACAGCTCTTGGCCCATCTCACCCACTCTGGGGATGGACCCATCTTGTCCAACCCAGCCGTCCTGATGTTCCCAGAAACCTGAAATAGAGACAGGGCTCCTTGTGTAGGATCCCCTCTCATCTCCCATCCATCCATGTCCACCCATCCAGTCCCCATACCCCTTAGCTACTAACAAGCCCACAATACTGCTTAACTCCCACAGTTAAGCTGTGGGAGCCCAGGTAGGTTCCTGGTCCCTTGGTGAAGGTAGCAAATGCCATCCTCTTAGGAAATTAGTCTTGAGGGATATTCCTCAGTTTGAGAGAAACACAGTGCCAGCCCGTTCCCTGCATCTTTTCGAATTTCCTAGGAGGATGGAAAAGGGAGGGGAGAGGGAGGATGCTGACCCGTTTGTGTCTCCCACAGACCCTCATCTGGCACCTCTGGAACCGCCCCCTGCAAAAGGACTCTTTCCTGCAAATCACCCTTCGGGACATGGGCTCAGTAGAGAAGGAAAGGTAAGGCAGAGAGAGAGACAGGAGGAGCCTGATTCTCTGACTAAACCTTCGGCAGATGCTGCATCTGTAACTCACTCAGATGCAAGGACCAGAAGTCACTCCAGACAGCTGATGCAGAAAAGCAAAGGTGGGGTGTGTGTATACGAAGACTAGGTATATAGATGGACAGATCAACTAGAACTAGGAAACTGGGGACCCAGGGACAGTTCTGTCTCTTCTGAAGGCACAGAATCTCAAATCTCTTTCTCTCTGCCCAACCCTGGCTTCTCATCACAGCCCCATTCTAGTGCCTCGCTGAGACTGGGGCTATGGCATCCCAGGTCAAAATTCCCAGGAGAGAGAATCTGACTGGCCCAGCTTTGGTCAGGTGCCCACCTCCTGGTCCAATCAGCTGTTACTTGGCACAGGTCCCATTCTGGAGGCGTGTGGGTGCAGAGCTTCTGGGAAAAGGCTGGGCAGGGCAGAGCCAGTAACTGGGGTGCCCACTGTCCAGGAAGCCCCAAAGCCAATTCCCAGAGAGTTGAGAGCCCTCTGGTGGATGCTCCCAGTCAACAGCATCCTTCCTGAAGCCTCGGTGGGCAGCACAGCTTCGAGGAGAGAAAGGCATCTCGGGATAAAGTCATGCCTGGGACGGAGAAGGACACCATTTCCTCTGGCTCAGGAGCTCACACCTGCTCTTTGTCTCCCCAGGTTCATTGGCCTAGCCACAATACTGCTCAAGCCCTTGGTGAATAAACCAAGTAAGATCCTTTTCATGAAGGACCTGACCCTGCTCAACCATTCCATGATGCCCACAGATGTGAGTCGGGCCCTAGGAAGGGTGCGTGGAGGAGTGGGGGCAGCTGGTGAAGCTGAGCTATCCACTCCAGCAGAGTCTCAGTGTGCCCCCAACCCAGAGAGCACTTTCTGCCCTGCGGGGGACCCATCACACTTCCCATCATCTCCCCAACTTCCCCGTGCTGCCCTCCATCCACCTACCCACATCTCCACCCTTCGTCCACCCATTGAGATTGAGTGTTCAGTTGATTGTCCACTGGTGTCAGCAACTATGCAAGGCCTGGGATACAAAATTGAATGAAACCCACATCTGTTGTCACTCTCGGTGACAAGTGCTCCAGCACATGTATATTGGGGTCAGTGAGCTATTTCACTGAGGTCAGGAGAGAATGAACAATTCCACTTGGGAGGAAATGGAAGGCTTTACAGGGGGAGGTGATTAAGATGTGTGGGAACACAGGAAGACCAACCAGATGAGAACAAGCAAAGGTGATTTATTCAGAGCTTGCTATATAACAAGGGAGCCAGCCACCATCGCTTTGTTTTGACAGAGACTCAAAGGCAGGCAGAGGAGTGGGAAAGCTTTATGTTTAGAGCATTTAGGGAGTGTTTAGGGGTCGATTCTGACGATTGTCTGGAGGATGGACGGTCAGTGAGAGTGCTTGCAGGCAGGAGGTCAGTTAGGTGTTTGCTGGAGTTCCCACATGAGGTCATAAGACATTGGGCTCGGAGGTTAGCATCAGTGGTTCTAGACTGGTCTCAAGTCAACCCTCTCTCTCCTCCCCACCCTGCTGCATCCTTTTCTGTCACCACCACTAATGTGTGCCTCCTCTATTCTTCAAACCCCATCCATGGTAACCCATTGCTCTCTCCCCACCAGTCTATAACCTCCCTCCATCCCAGACCGCACAGGCCCCCATGGTGTGGTCCTGTGCCATGGCCAGCATCACTCCACCCGGGAAGACTGGGTGTGGCCCCTGCCAGGCTGGACCAGGTTCCAGTGCTATGACTTGGCCGAGGGTTGCAGGATCTTACAGCTCCCCTGCCTTTGCTTTGCAGTGCACTCTCACCCTACAGGTGGCCCTTATGACCTACAAGGATATCGAGAAGATAGGTATGTACTTCCATGGGACTAAGCCCTGCATTTCACCAAGCATAGCTGGATGGGCTCTTGGGGGATCTTGGAGACTCAACCAATGAGCCCTACAGAAGGATCGTGACAAGGTTAGGGTCTGTAGGCCAGATCTCTGGACACCTGCCTGAGGTCACCTGTCCTCCCAATGTGTCCACTTGTCGTCTGTAGACAGAAGACCCAGCCTCCAATGGGCTGCAGAGAGAGGCAAAGATGGCCATTTCCAAGGGCCTCCATATGTAGAGTGTGAGGCCAAGGGTTGCCCATGGTGGGTGGAGACCATAGGAATGTCTGGGGAGGATATGTGCCCTTGTCAGGGCCTCTTGGCCATGATTTTAGTCAGGAGCTGGTCACTGGGGATAGAACACTGAAATGAGGGAAATGCCTCCAAGTGTCCTGAGCCCCAGCCTCTGAGAGCCCACCATGGACTATGTTTCCCCAGGCGATGAAGACCACCTGGCCATAATGGCACAAGAGGCGGCCAAGCAGAAACAGATGTTTCCCAGCTCCGCTGTACACAAGGCTCTGTCCCCAAAGCCTCAGCACTTCCAGGTGAGGCCGTCCAGGGTGAAAGCCCACATGATTTGGCCGACACCCTCACTGTGTTCCCAGGCCATCCCTGCCTCTCCACAAGGTCATGGAGGAAGGTCAGGGCTTCAGATTGGTCTCCAGGTCCTCAGATCTTCACCACATCCCCTGCCCCTCCAGGGGCCATTCTGGGAAACTTCTGGGTGTGGCTGAGGCTGGAGCCAGCTCCAGGGAGGCGGCAGGAAGCACTGGGGGCAGTGCACACCGGGCCCTGGCCATGCTGGGGAGGCAGCGCTGAGGCCTGGACCCTGCCCTTCAGCAGGTGGCAATACAAGGCTGGCCTTGGGCGAGGAGAAATGAGCCGCACAGCAGAGGCTGAGGAGAGTTCGAGGGGATCCCTGGGAAGCCCCCCATACCATGGCTTATCAACTTACTTCTGATCTCTAGCCTGTAATCTAACGTTTCTGCCATGGTTGGAGCTGCTCCCCAGCCAGCCACGTACTCAGGAGACTGGGAGTCATCCTTGGCTGCCCCTCCTCCCCCCACCCCCCACCCCGCATCCAGTCAGTGGCCAAGTCCTAGCTCTTCATATCACCTGGCCGCACCCATTTCTCCATTGCCTCTTCCATCCCCTGGTCCCAGACAACAGCATCCCTTCTCTGGACCACCTTGAATAGGCTCCTCCCAAACTCCCAGCCCCCAGCTCTCTCCTGTCCATTTTTCAGTCCCAGTGGTCTTTCCAAGATGTCATTCTTGGGACTTCCCTGGCGGTCCAGTGGTTCAGACTCCATGCTCCCGAAGCAGGGGGCATGGATTCGATCCCTGGTCGGTGAACTAATATCCCGCATGACGCGGCCAAAAAAAAATAAAGTCCTTCTTATCATGCCATGCGTGTGCCTAAAAGTGTTCTTAAAAATGAGGACTCCCAGTGTTCTCAGGACATAACCCAAACTCCTTACGATGGCTTCCCAGGCCCTTGATAACCCAAGCCTGGCCCCAGGCCACTCTGTCCCCTGCCCCTGCCCCGCCCCGCCCTGCTGTAACATCCTGCACAACTTACAGTCCCCACTCTCAAGACTTTCTCCCCAGCCACCAGGCCTTTGCACGTGCTGTCGCCTCCTTTGGAGAACATTCCCTCTCCCCATTGGCCCTGTCCCTCTTCACGAGGCTAGCTGGCCACAGGATAGAAGGTCAGCGTGCCCAAATCACTACCCTTCCTATGTACTAGTGCGTAGGGCAAAGTTCTGACATGAGGGCTGTTTGCCTGGTTTGACCACTCTTGTCTCTGATGGTCAGGTAGCTGCATGTGTATTAATCCTTGAAGGGCCCCTGGACTTGATGGAGACACAGGAGGCCTCACTGAGAATGGCCGGATCCACGGGCTGGGCTGGGAGAGCTGCGTGCTGTTACTACCGCTAGTCAATACAGGCTCCCACGACTGTGCCCTGCCAGCCGCCGCCATCTCCAGTTCCTTCTCCTGGGGCCTTAGCCAGCCTGGATCTTACGGGCTCTTCTCCCTCCCACCTTCTAATTCTAGGGCTCAGACTTCATCGTCCCTTTACTGAGTCTCAGGAAAGTATATAAAAGCAGCAGCAGAAGAAATCACAAATCAGAGATCAAATCACAGATCATAGATTCAACTGCATAGAACTTTAAAATGTTCGATTCCCTAAAAAGATCGCAGACAAACATAAAGAGACAGCAAACTGAGAAATGTTAGACTTTATTCTGTAACAAGTCCCTACTACTCAAGGAGCACCCAAGATGAAAAGGGCAAAGTGGAGGTGACAGTTCCCAGAAAAGGAAAGAGAAGGAACCATGGCCTTCCCAGGGTCCATGGGGTCGCTTTCTATCCGCAGTAGATGTTTCTTATCAGAACATATTGTTCTTCTAGAGAAGAGTCTCCACTGGGGAAGGGGAGCCCAACGTCAAGTTCCCCTGTTCGCTCCTCTGCAGGTCCGAGTGAAGGTGTTTGAAGCCCGGCAGCTCATGGGCAAGGACATCAAGCCGGTGGTGAAGGTGGTCATCGGAGGCTACCAGCACCACACGCGGATCAAGATGGGAAATAACCCTTTCTTCAATGAGGTGGGCAGCACATGCCCTTCAGAGCCGAATGGGGGCACTTGGGCCAGGAGGGCCAGCCAAGGGCTGGGCATTTCCTGCCGGCAGCCAGCAAGCTTGTTCCCTGACACGGGTGCTTTCATTTGTTTGTTTCACAAACTCTTACTGGGCGTGGAGGGCCAAACACTGGGCTTGGCACAGGGAATAGAGAGCGAGTAATTCCGAGCCCTGCATGGGGGGAGCCAGTGGTCTCGGGGGAGCCTCCCGCATATGTGAACACATAAAGGATGACAACCGGGCAAGACTGCGGTGCGCAGGGATTGCAGCCGCGAAATGCAGGCCCTCTGTAGCCCTGGCCACTGCAGAAGTGCCACCTCATAGCATCGTGTCTGACACAGAAGGAACTCCAAGAACATGTACCGAATTAATCGATGACTAGACACCAAAGAAAAGATAAAAGCACGGCGGAGCAGGGGCTGGAGAGGACTCCGAAAAGGCAGGATGGGGAAAGATAATTCAGGAAAAAGGAATAGTGTTCTCAGAGGCCTGGAAAGGAGAAGCAGCAGGGCTGGTTGGCAGAACTGTAGACACGGGTGCAGTTGGAGGGGAGTGGCTGGAGGTGAGCCTTCAAAACGCCCTGGGGCCCCGTCATGGATGGGACTTGGGAGCCATGGAGGGATTCAAGCAGGAGAGTGACAGGGCCCGGTCTGCATCTGGGGGAGGAGGTTCTGGCTGCAGCAGGGAGTGGGGTGCAGTGGACAGAGAGGGCGATCTTTTTTTTTTGGCCGCGTTGCTCAGCTTGTGGGATCTTAGTTCCCTGACCAGGGATTGAACCCAGGCCCTCGGCAGTGAAAGCGCAGACTCCTAACCAACGGCCCGCCAAGGAATTCCCAGGGCGATCTAGAAAGAAGCGGGGGCTTGAATCTCCATCCCAGGGCAGTTAGCTGGGCCTTGGTCGGCTTCTGACAAGTCCTCCAGGGATCCCTTACCCCGCCCTTTGCTGGATAGAAAACCCCTCCAGGACCTGGCAGGCCTCTGCTTCTGTGGGAGGAGCGGTAGGTGGTAGTGAGCTGAAAGCCATTGAAATGGGTGAACAGCGGGGCAGAAACCTGCTAGTCTGAGGCTTCAGGCTTGCTGAGTCCCTGGGGGAAGTGGTGGAAGGAATGTCTCCTAACCACACTCTCTCTGCTTCAGATCTTCTTTCAGAATTTTTATGAGGTTCCTGCAAAATTCTTCGACGACACCATCTTAATCCAGGTGAGGAGCTGGACAGGGTGGGTCCACTTTCTTGTCCCACCTCAATTCTGGAAAGTGCGTCAGCCCCGCATCCTTACCTGTAGAGCTAGAGTCACATCAGATGGTCTTTCTGACCCCAAGGCAGCACCTCTGCCACCTTCTTTATCCCGGTAACCAGACACCCCATTCATTCATTCATCCAACAAATGTTATGGAAGGCCAACTGATAGGCCCTGAGCTCAGCTCCCAGGTGAACAAAGCAGCCTTTCCCATGTGCCAGGATTCTCATGCCACCCCTCAAATGTCCCCTCAACATGGGACATCCCTTTCTCCACTCAGAGGAAGCCCGGTAACAATGGTGAGCATGTATTTATCAAGTGCTTCCTATGTGCCCAGCACAGGGCTAAGGAGAGCAAGGCTTCTCCCTTGAAGAGCTTACATGTTCTTGAGAAATAGCCAGGACAGCATGCAGGGGAGAAAGTTGAGTGCAACAATTTGCTTTGTGGAGATCGAGTGAATTGTCCTCTCTGATCGATTTCCTCATCTGTAAAATGGAGCTGCCATATGTGAACTTCACAGGGCCCCTCTGAGAATTAAATGAGAAAAACTACACGGAAGTGTCAGCCATTAGGAAGCATTGAGTAAATCCTGGAGAATCCAGATGTACCCTTATGATTCCTCCCATGGGGCTGGGGGAAATTGGGCTTCTGAATAACTGAGATCTTTCTGGAAACTCCCCTGCAGGTGATGAATTCCTCAGTGATGAGATTCAATGCAGAGATCGGGAGATTCCAAGTGAGCACTGGACGGAGGAGGCGCGGTTTGGTGAAACAGTTACAGTGACCCGCCCTGGGCTCTATGTCTAAGTCTAGGGGAAAGGATTTTGATGCTACAAGATCCAGATTTGGATCCACCTACCAACTGGGTGATTTAGTCAAGTTATTCGGAGCCTCTACTTCCTCATCTGTAAAATGGGGCTAATAATATACTCAACCCACAGGGTCATTGTGAGGATTAAAGTATGTAACATTTATGAAAGCGCTGGGTTCCACGTTGAATCCCCCCACACTTATAACACTGTGGAAGCAGAGGACTCAAAAGGTCAACCTAATTGCTGGAGAAACCTAGAGAAAGATTGCTGCCTATGAAGACAAGAGTAAAAAGATTTGCTTTGGGAAAGACCCAGGTTGAGAAGTGAGGAAAGTTCACACGGTCATGAAGGGCTAAACTAAGATTCTCCAAATCCAGGAAGATCAGGAAAAGTTAGGGTTGCCAGATTAAATACAGGATGCCCTGGAAATTTTCAATCTTAAACAACAGGTACTTTTAAATATAAGTATATCGCCAGTATTTCATGACTCCTCATGAAATATTGCTTGGGACCTACGTATACTAAAAAAGTTGGCGTTGTCCAAATGCGGGTTGGAAAAGAATTTCCAGACATAAGGCAGAATGTAAAGAAGATAGAATTTATTAGAGGGAAGGGTCGCTGTCAGAACAGAGGGCCAACTTCCTAGTAGTCTGGGAGAGTCAAGCCCAAACGTGTGCTATTGATCAGTTTTTATAGCCAGGAAACAAAGGAATGGTCCGAGGTGAAATTTTCCTTTACCGATTGGTCGCGGCACATATACCTTCCTTCTATAGGATGGGAGTGGGACAGGACAGATGCCTTTCCTTATTTGGGACAGGTCCCATCGCCCAGGCGGGCGTCGCCCAGGTGGGCTCAGAAATTTCGTAACCATCGTAACATGGTAGGGAGGGTGATTAAGAGTCTGGTAGGGGGTGTACCGCTGAAACTTTTTCAGGCAGGGACGTCCTTTGTCCTTGAAGCACCATTGTCCTTGGAGCGCCACATCGTTTATCTGTAACTCTAATTTAAGCTGCCATCTGTATTTTCATTCGCTACATCTGGCAACTCATGGAAAAGGGCCCAGCCCTTGGGAAAGGCAAATTTAGGGCAAACCAAAGTAAGGTTTCTTTCTCACTACAGTACTTGTAATAAGCACAAGAAGGGTCATGACCTGCCCCTCCCCCACCTAACCCTCAAGGAAGCAGCACAGGTTTAGAAATTAAGAGATTCTAGAGAGGCTAGGTAGCAGGAGGTCAAAATGTGCTGTCTTTTTTTTTTAACATCTTTATTGGAGTATAATTGCTTTACAATGGTGTGTTAGTTTCTGCTTTATAACAAAGCGAATCAGTTATACATATACATATGTCCCCATATCTCTTCCCTCTTGCGTCTCCCTCCCTCCCACCCTCCCTATCCCACCCCTCTGGGTGGTCACAAAGCACCGAGCTGATCTCCCTGTGCTATGCGGCTGCTTCCCACTAGCTATCTAACTTACGTTTGGTAGTGTATACATGTCCACGCCACTCTCTCACTTTGTCACAGCTTACCCTTCCCCCTCCCCATATCCTCAAGTCCGTTCTCTAGTAGGTCTGTGTCTTTATTCCCATCTTACCCCTAGGTTCTTCATGACATTTTTTTTTCTTATATTCCATGTATATGTGTTAGCATACGGTATTTGTCTTTCTCTTTCTGACTTACTTCACTCTGTATGACAGACTCTAGGTCCATCCACCTCACTACAAATAACTCAATTTCGTTTCTTTTTATGGCTGAGTAATATTCCATTGTATATAGGTGCCACATCTTCTTTATCCATTCATTTTGACAAAGGCCACTGTGCGACTTCCAGACGATGACTGACTGTTGAATACGTTTTAGAGGTCAGGGAAAAACCTGAGCTTTTAAAAATATATATATTCCTTTTTTGGAAAATTTCAAACATACACAAAAGTAGAGAGAATGGTATCATGAATTCCCCCATCCCCATCACTCACCTTCCCCAATTCGGTGTCAATCATGTCATCATGTTTTATCTACACCTGGCCCCCTCCCTCTCCCCTACAGATTTTTTTTCTTTTTTCCCCCTACAGATTTGGAATCAAATCTCAGACATCATTTTATTTTTAAATATTTCATTACCTATTTCTAAAACATACAGATTTTATTAAGCATAACCAAAGACAATGACTACATCTAAACACCTTTTTATAATTCCTGGAGAGCACTAATATCTAGTCAGTGCTCGCGTTTCCCTAATTGTCTTGTGAATTCCATTTACAGTTTGTTCAAATCAGGATCCAAACCAGGTGCACACTGCAGTTGGTTAAAATGTTATTCTTAGGTGTATTTCATTCAGTTGGTCCTGCCCCCTAGTTTACCTTGCCATTTATTTGTTGAAGCAACTGGATAGTTTTTCCTGCAGTTTTCCCTCAGTCTGGATTTTGCTGGTTGTACCTCCAGGGGATCACTTCTCACGTCTCTCTGCCCAGGTATTTCCTATCTAGAGGCTAGATCAGACTTGGGTCAATTATTTGGCAAGATGATGTCACCAGGAGACACAGAACGACTGTTGGTCTCTTTTTATGTTGTTAACAGCTATTGATGATCACTGCCTAGATCTATGGCTTCGTTAGAGGTGACTGAGTTTCATTTTGGTTTGTTTTCTTCTAGCTTTATTGAGGTACAATTGACATACAATGAATTATACTATTTTATTTTATCAGGATCTTAGTCCCCCGACCAGGGATTGAACCCGGGCCAAGGCAGTGAAAATGCTGAGTCCTAACCACTGGACTGCCCGGGAATTCCCTACACATATTTTAAATGTATAATTTCATGTTTTAAAATATGTATACAACCATGAAACTGTGATCACAATCAAGGTAATGAACATATCTATCATACCTATCACCCTCCAAAGTTTCCTTGTGCCTCTTTGTAATTCTTCCCTCTTCCCCCAATCCTTCCTGCTCCCATCCCCAGACAACCACTGGTCTGCTTTCTGTAACTACACATTGCTTTGCATTTTCTAGAACTGTATATAAATGGAATCATACAGCATGTACTTTATTGTTGTTTGGCTTCTTTCAATCAGCACAATTATTTTGAGATTCACCCATGTTGTTGCATGGATCAATAGTTCATTCCTTCTTATTGCTGAATAGTATTCCATTTATGGATATACCACAGGTTGTTGATCCATTCATCTGCTGATGGACGTTTAGATTGTTTCCAGCTTGGCGCTATTAAAACAAAGCTGCTGGGCTTCCCTGGTGGCGCAGTGGTTGAGAGTCCGCCTGCCGATGCAGGGTACATGGGTTCGTGCCCCGGTCTGGGAAGACCCCACGTGCCACGGAGCGGCTGGGCCCGTGAGCCATGGCCACTGAGCCTGCGCATCTGGAGCCTGTGCTCCGCAACGGGAGAGGCCACAGCAGTGAGAGGCCCACGTACCGCAAAAACAGAAACAAAGCTGCTGTAACACTGATGTATAAGTCTTAGTATGGACCTATGCTCTGATGTCTCTTGACTAAATATGTAGAAGTGAAATGACTATCTCATATGGTAGGTGTGTGTTTAACTTTTAAAGAAAATTCCTAGCAGTTTTTTCCCAAAAATTCCAGATAGGTTCTACCATTTTATATTCCCACCAGCAGTATATATTAGAGTTCCAGTTGCTCCACATTCTTATGCAAACTTGATACTGTCCATCTTTTAAATTTTGGCTCTTCTAAGTATGTGTGGTGGTATCTTGTTGTGATTATAATTTACACTTCCCTGATGATGTTGAGCATCTTTTCAAGTATTTGCTATCTAACTTCTTTGATGAAGTGTCTGTTCAAATTTTCTGCTTGTTTTCATTGGGTTGTTTGTTTTCTTACTATGGAGTTTTGAGATTTTCTTATATATTCTGGATACAAGTCCTTTATCAGATAAATGATTTGGAAATATGTTCTCCCAGTATATCACGTCTCCTTTCATTTTCTTTTCTTTCTTAAGGGTTCTTTTTTTAAAAAAAATAATAAGTTTATTTATTTATTTATTTTTGGCTCTGTTGGGTCTTTGTTGCTGCACGTGGGCTTTGCGGCGAGCAGGGGTTACTCTTCATTGCCGTGCGCGGGCTTCTCATTGTGGTGGCTTCTCTTGTTGCAGAGCACGGGCTCTAGGCACACAGGTTTCAGTAGTTGTGGCACGTAGACTTAGTAGTTGCGGCACACGGGCTCTAGAGCGCAGGCTCAGTAGTTGTGGTGTACAGGCTTAGTTGCTCCGCGGCATGTGGGATCTTCCCGGACCAGGGCTCGAACCCATGTCCCCTGCATTGGCAGGAGGATTCTTAACCACTGCGCCACCGGGGAAGCCCTCTTTCCATTTTCTTAACAGTGTCTTTCAAAGAGCAGAAGTTTTACATTTCGATGAAGTCCAATTTATCAAAAATTTCTTTTATGGACTGTGTTTTTGTTGTTGGATCTAAGAAATCTTTGCCTACCTAACCCAAGGGGCTGACTGAGCTTTAAAGCAGGCCTACATGCAAAACTTGGGGCTTGCTCTATGGACCCTTCCAAGGGTGGCCTGAATGTTCTGCAGTACCTTGCCCCACACCACCTTCAATCCTGTGCATCCCTCAGGCCTCAGGGAGTCAAAAACTGTCTCCCAGGGGAAAGGGAAAACCCATAGTCTCTTTACCAAATCCTCCCTTGACCATCCTCTTCCCCAGGACGGGAGACACCTTTCCACGCCCCCCAGGGGTAGGGAAGAATAACGCTGTGTTGGCCAGCAGTGCTGGTGGTGGTCAAGAATCCTTTCAATCCAGGCCACCTCACTTACTAGTTGTAAAACTCTGGGCTCTTCTCTCAAACTCAGTATCCTCCCCTGTAGAGTGGAGGTGATAATGGCCTCCACTATGATAATGGCCCAACTTCCAGGTCGTTGTAAAGATTAAAGGAATTAGGGTGGAACGAGTACTCATACTGTCATCAAGTTGGTTGGCTGGAGGCCCTAACTAATCCTTACTCTATTCTTATCTTTTCAGACAGATATTGGGTTCATCTACAACTCTCCAGGTAGGTAGCAGTTGTTGGAAATATGTGTGTCTTCTGAGAAAAAACCAGGTCAGGTGTTGAAATCATCTCAAAATCCCTGTATGTTCAACACATGGGAGGAGAGTATTAGAAGGTGTGAATTATTTTCTGTACTTAACATTTTACTGTACTTCATGGTATTTTATCTTGCTTTATAATAATATCTTTCTCTACAAAAATCAAAGCATCTCTTTGGGTCAAATGCTCATTTTTTCTTGCAGCCTTGGGTTGAATTTCTATGCCAGTGTTTGAATTTTGTTGCTGTTGTTGTTTATTTAATTTCTTTTAATTGAAGTATGGTTGATTTACAATGTGTGGCCAGTGTTTGAATTTTGAGTAGACCTGACCATAACATACATACCAGGTTGAGGTTGGGACTTAGGGTTGGGGAAAATATTTGCCTCTCTCAGACCAGGACAGTAACAACTATAAGTTCCCTGGATGGGAAAGGAGGGTCCCTATTTCCTAAAGGCAATAGCAGGCAGCTTTGGCTTAAAGGTAGGAGTGACTCCCGTTTCCCCCTGCCCCTGGCTGGGAACCAAAATATATGAGACACGTTTCCACACCCGTCTCCTACAGAAGCAAAGGCTGGTTTCAGGGAAGAAGAATAGAGGCTGGAGGCTGGTCTCCCATGGGCCCTCTGCCTCTCCAGGTCACACACTCCTGAGGAAATGGCTTGGCCTCTGCCAGCCAAATGAACCCAGCAGTGGTGTAAGAGGCTACCTGAAAGTCACCATCTCTGCCCTCGGTGTGGGAGACCAGGCACCGGTGAGGCTGTCCCCCCAACACCCCAGGAACATTTCCTACCCTGGCTGCTTCCGTGGGGCCCCCCCGTGGGCTCCCCAAGAGGCCATTGTTCCTTCACATGCTTTCATTTGTCCACTGTGTCCCTTCAGGGTTGTCCATCCCCACCCCAACCAAGCGGAAGGTTGGGGAAGCCAAGTCTGGTGGCCGTGACCTCCCTAAGACTCTGACCCTATTAGCTCTCTGGTCTCTCCAGGTAGATCAAAAGCTGACCTATAGGGCTGATGACACTGACATTCAGATCTTCAAGTCATCGGTGGTGCCCATCAATATGGCCTACTTACAATTCTTCATCTACTGCGCCGAGGATCTCCACCTCAGTCAGTCAGGGCGGGGGAGGGGCTGACCCTGAGGTTCCCTACCTGGTGGCACTCTGGTTTCTCCTGGGGCTCCCCAGTTCCGTCTTGACACTACGATTTGTGGTGGGGGAGAGAGGGAGACTGAAATCTGCCAAGAATGGTTTTATGAAGGTCCCTTTAAAATGGGCCATGTGCCCCTGCCCTGTCTTTGATGCCCAGATGCAGACTCAAGGTTCCCTATGCCAGGCCCCACCCCCGCTGCTGTTGTGTGCCAGGACACACAACAGCACATGGAGACAGAGTGGAAATGGGAGGTGTCTGCCCAGGGGGCACCAAACCAAATTATGGGGGAGGGTTTTAAGTTGTTCTGTCACTTCTCCATTTCCTTCTGAAAAAAAAAAATGCTGCTATCTCAGAAATCTTTTAACTTCTTTGCTCTTAGAGAAACACCACTTAGTGAGTCCTATGTTGGAGGTGGAACTAATTGGGGAAAAGGTAAGCGTAAAAATGGTCTGAGACTTAGAGAAATTGGCACCTAAAAAAAAATGGTGTGGAGGAAAAGTGGCCAGGACCCCAGGTGTTGTATCCCAGTTCTTCCATTTATGGGTGATATGACCCTACTGGACCCGGGCCTCTGTGAAGGTGGAGGCCATGGCTTAGTCAGCCTGTATCCCAGAGCTGTGCCCAGTGCCCTGCATAGAGAAGATGCCCACCGAAAACCAAACATCCAAATGCACGGATGAGTGGACAAGTGGATGAAGCAACATGCCCGCAAATGCACAACTGAAACTGTCACCGTCCGCTTTGGACCTCAGTTTCTTCATCTAGAAGTTGAAGGTTCTGGGCAAGAGAGTTGCTGACATTCCATGAACCTCTATGAACATATGGTAGCATTTTCCAAAGGGTGTTGATGGATGTTATGTGCAAAAAAAAGATCGCATGTTCAAATCTGGGGAATGCTGGGTTGGATATGTTTCAGAATTCATCAACCATCATTTCCACCATATTCTACCTATTAGAAGAAGTCATTAAATCCAGCCCATACGTGAGGGGAGGGAGGTTAGTGTCCGTCTTTTGAAGGGGAGAGTACCAAAGGGAGGTGTGGACATATTTTGAAGCCACCACACTGAGTATTTATTTCCCAATGAGTGGTTTAGGAAACCTGGAAGTAGGTGAGATACTGTTGGGTGGTAGAGGCACACATTTTTTCAAAAATTTTAGTATTTCTGTGTTTTTCTTAGAGTGTATGAAAAAGTTCAAGCAGTTCAACTAACCCTTGGTTTCACTGACATGATTGCTTAGAATAAGGCTAGGTTTAAAAATGAAGTCAAGTGATGTTTTAGAAAGGGTGATACCATCAGCATTGTTATTGCTGACTTTTTATTGGGATCTTAGAGTTTATCTAACAAAATCTATGTGCTTGCACTGATATAATAAAGTTAGTAACCCTGTATCTATTTAAAAGTTAATTGAAAGCTGATTTAAGGGAAAATATGAAGGAGTCTGGATCTAGGTAGCTACTCAAAGGACCAGAGTTGTAGTGGATGAGAAGTTGTCAAAGTGTCTTTGGACCAGGGATTCCCATGACCAGCCTTGTGCTGCAGACAGGTTCACCTGTGGGCTGGACCGGAAGGGCTGGGAGGTGAGGCCAGTGGAGGGAAGAGGGGACAGGCTGGCACTGACACTGCTTTGGGATGTTCCCAGCTCAAGACACACGTGCGGATGCAAACCGAGAGCCCGATATGGAACCAGATCCTGACCTTCCAGATTCAGGTATTGCTGTGCCATCACGCCCGCCCTCTTCCTCCTGCACCACAAACAGAAGGGCGTTTGGGTGTTTGTGGGGGTGTGTGGATGGAAGGTAGGGGCCACAAAGCACGGCGGGAGGGGGCGGGGACTCTGCCTGATAGGGAGCATGAGGAAGCCCAAGACATATTACAGAGAACCTTACTTGAAATGAATGGGGGGAATTTCCTGGCAGTCCAGTGGTTAGGACTCTACGCTCCCACTGCTGAGGGCCTGGATTCGATTCCTGGTCGGGGAACTAAGATCCCACAACCACGTGCTGTGAGGCCAAAAAAAAGGGAAACCAATAAATGACCCAGATGATTTCAGCTAATGATCAAGGAGGCTAGGTTAAAAAAAAAAAAAAAAAAAAAGAAATGCGTCTTCCCTGGTGGCGCAGTGGTTGAGAGTCCACCTGCCGATGCAGGGGAAACGGGTTCGTGCCCCGGTCCGAGAAGATCCTACGTGCCGCGGAGCGGCTGGACCCGTGAGCCATGGCCGCTGAGCCTGTGCGTCCGGAGCCTGTGCTCCACAGCGGGAGAGGCCACAACAGTGAGAGGCCCGCGTACCGCCAAAAAAAAAAAAAAAGAATGGACCCTACAACTGAACTTCCAGAGAACTTAAACGTGCCCTTTCACCTACATAAAAAAAGAAAAAGCAATCACTTTCAAGACTCATTCTAAATTGTATTATGCATTTTCTTATCTTCTAGGCAATGCACCCTGAATATAATTATAGCTCTTTGTTGATGGCTTAGAGGCACTACAGGAACACAGTTACATGCTGGCTACATGTAGTGTGGGGCTGTTTGTTCCCACATTAAATGGCCCCAACATGCTCTTCTCTGTGGGGTTCTGTAGTCTGATTTCTAAAGCCTTTCAGTCCTTCTCAGTCACCTATCAGCGGTGTGGATGTCAGTTTTCTCCAAGCCCTGGGAGAGCCTTGATTGCCTTTTGACTCCACGCCAGGCTTCTAAGAGCTGTGTGTAAAATAAGGGTATGCAGTGTGAGAGAGAACTTGGGCACTCCCATAAGTGAGAGTGTACAGAACTTTGTGTGGCATCTGTCTGGCTACCCAGGGAGTGTTTTGCTTTCCTTATACCTACCTTACATTTGTGTGACGTGAAATTAGCTACCCTTCTGTGGACCCTCCTCCCTGCTTCTCGTAGAATCTTCTGCCTCCTCGTGAGTCATCTTTTTTTTTTTTTTTTTTTTTAATTTACTTTTGGCTGCGTTGGGTCTTCGTTGCTGCGCACGGGCTTTCTCTAGTTGCAGCGAGCAGAGGCTACTCTTTGTTGTGGTGCGCGGGCTTCTCATTGTGGTGGCTTCTCTTGTTGTGGAGCACTGACTCTAGGCACGCGGGCTTCAGTAGTTGTGGCACGTGGGCTCAGTGGTTGTGGCACACGGGCTCTAGAGCACAGGCTCAGTAGTTATGGCTCACAGGCTTAGCTGCTCCGTGGCATGTGGGATCTTCCCGGACCAGGGATCAAACCCACATCCCCTGCATTGGCAGGCGGATTCTGACCCACTGCGCCACCAGGGAAGTCCCCATGAGTCATCATTTTTAACCATTCCTCATAATCCCCACCTTCTTGGGTGACTTTATAGATTCTTAAAGTAGGGAGAGATTTTAGAGGGGGCCCAGTCCATCCCCCACCCTTGCTCCCTCCCACCTTTTCTAGCTGTGATGAAGCTCATGGCTGGAATCCTTAGTTTCTCTGTGGATGCTTAGGGCCTTGGATGTCCTCGCTCACATTCAGCTTCCTTCAGGCTCAGAAGACAGTGGGGAGGTGCAGTCAGGGGGGCCAGGTCCCCCTTCATCCTTGAAAGAGGGCTTCCAATGTCTGAAGATGTCCAAACACACTCTGGACCCTCACCCATTTCCTGAAGACACAGTCTCCGGCGCTGGGGCGATTTGGGTGCAGGCCTCATTGTCACTAGCCCTCTGGAAGTGCAGCAGGCAGATGTGAACTCACTCGGAAGTGGCGGGATGACTGCACAGCCAGTGGCATCTGAGAACAGCTGGTGAGGGCCCCAGCAAGGCAGGCTGCAGGGGGCGCGCTGCTGAAAATGGTCTGTGCCAGTTAGCAGTTCAAGGGCTCCCGGACAGGAGGGGAATCAAGACAAGGAACTGGGAAAGGGGAGGAGACTTCCCAAGGATGGATGAACAGATGGTTCCACCATAAATTCAAATATGGAGGGTTTGGTACTTTGGAAGACCTGGATGCCCAACGACTCCCATCTCTCCACTTCCAGTGTCCTTCCTTAACCTGGGTGATCTCCTCGTAGCTTACTAATCAGATGCTCAGCTGGAAAGCCCTTTCTTTCCCCGCTCCCCCTGACCCTCGGCTTCCATGGCAAGGGGAAAAGGAGAGGGGAGTGGAGAACTGAGGACCCCAGGCCACACCCCAGGAACTGCTGTGAGCAGAGAGGAGGCTCCAGCTGAGAGGATTTGGGGCCCACTCAGGCCTCACCCCTAACAGCTCTGTTTTATACGTGGATTTTTTGTTTTTATAACTGAGGGCAGAGCAGAGGTAAGACTCAGAAGCTTGGGTTCCAATCCTGATTCTACCCCTTACCGTGCGATCTCAAGCAAGTCCCTCTCTGGGCCTCAGTCCCGCTCGGTAAATAGGGACAGTCAGGCCTTGCCAGAGTGGGTAGGGGCTCTGCATGTTACATGAGAACTTCAGGAACTCAGCCTCTCTGTGCCACAGTGTTCCTGTCTGAAAATAGGAATAATCATAGCTCCTGGCTTCTGGGGTTGTAGGCGGGGTGGGTCTCTCAGGTGATCCACGTAGACCATTCAGGACATGCTGAGGACAACAGAAGCCTCCCCAGAGTGGCAGCTGTTATGATTTACTCTTTGAGGAGATAGATGTCCTGCTGTTTAAAGGTTAGGTGCTAGGGAATTCCCTGGCGGTCCAGTGGTTAGGACTCCATGCTCTCAGTGCTGAGGGCCCAGGTTCAATCTCTGGTCGGGGAACTAAGATCCCACAAGCTGCGGGGCATGGCCAAAAAAAAATTAAATTAAATTAAATTAAAATAAATAAATAAAGGTTAACTGCTAAACGTGAGGAAGACATTGGAGGCCTACAACCTCCCCATGAGGCTTGGTAAACAGGCCTCCAGACTGAAGGGCCGTGTGAGGACTGCAATCATGCAGCCCAAAGTAGGCTGGACTCTGGTCCACTAGGACCCGATTTATTTTATAAAATTTATAAAATAAATTTTATACATTTATTTATTTATTTGTTTTTATTTTTGACTGTGTTGGGTCTTCGTTGAGGTGCGTGGACTTCTCATTTTCATGGCTTCCCTTGTTGCAGAGCACCGGCTGTAGGCACACAGGCTTCAGTAGTTGTGGCACGCGGGCTCAGTAGTTGTGGCTCGCGGGCTTAGTTGCTCTGCGGCATATGGGATCTTCCCAGACCAGGGCTCGAACCCATGTCTCCTGCATTGGCAGGTGGATTCTTAACCACTGCACCACCAGGGAAGCCAGGTCCACTAGGGAGCTTATGTAATGAGGGACCATTTTAAGAATAAGAATACAAAATGATCATGGGACACAGTCCAAGGCCTTTCCCAGGCCCTTGCAAAGGGCCGATGCAGTGGGGGGCCCACAGCCAAAGGTCCATAAGCTCCCATGGTCAGTCCCACTGGGCTCACTGGTAACCGAGCCAGGCCTTGACCCAGACTCAGGACTTTCCACCTGCTCCCAGTTTCGGAGGCCCAGGCCATCCGAGCAGGCACCCACTGCCCCTCTCGCTTGCCCCTTGCAGCTGCCCTGCCTCTCCAGCTACATCAAGTTCAGAGTCTTGGACTGGTGAGCAACTGGGTGGAGACTGGAAAACACGCCAGGGAGGAAGAAATCAGAGCTGGGCCAGGGGCTCAGCCTGCAGGGTGTGTTTCTCTCCAGCCCCGGGAACAAGTGCCATGATGAGATCGGGACAGTCAGCCTGTCCCTCAACCAGATCTCTTCCACTGGAGCAGAAATAGAAGGCAAGCAAGCCCCCGGCCCCGCCTCCTGCACCTCTCCCACCCGGACCTGGGGGCCCTTCTCACCCTCTCCCCTTGCAGGCATGTACTCTGGCTTCCTCCCCTGCTTTGGCCCCAGCTTCCTGACTCTCCATGGGGGTAAAAAGGCCCCTTTCAGGATCAAGGAGGAAGACGCTGTAAGCTTCTCATGTCAGCTCTAGGGAACAGAGGAGGTAAAACCAACCATGTGTAAGGCACCGGGGCCTGGGAACTGCCTGGGGAGGGCCAGGCCCTGGTTTCTGTCCGCCACACTCCAGTAGAGGACTTGAAGTCTGTACATAAATGGCCATATAAATACGGGGCATGTGCTGTGGCACAAGAAAGGAACAGATGGAGTGCTCTGGGCAGTCACTGAGGAAGGGACGTTGAGATGAGACCTCAGGTAAGAGTTTCGGCAGGTGGAACGTCATAGGCAACAAAAGAAACAGCACAGGTAAATGTGGAAAAGCCCTGGGTTATTCAAGACTGGTGGTAAATGCCAGAAAGCCAATTGGCGAAAGAAGGGAATGGGGCTGGGAAGGAATCTGAGTGAGGAAGAGCTGCAGAAACCAGGACCTCGATGCCATTAGGAGACTCTCCCATGCTCACTCCATCTCTCATCTCTCCTGCTCTTTCCTGGGCCTCATTCGTTCCTACTGCAGTCTTGCCTCCCTGCTGGGAAGAGGACCATAGAAGCCTCTACTAGGGAAGGCCAGGGAAGCATTCTAATTGGCCTTCCTAGGTCATGTGTGCTCCCCTTTGACCAATCACTGTTGCTGAGGAGGCGGGGCCTGTCCTGATTGGCCAGGATGGGATAATTCAATAGGTGCCACGGTCCCCTCCAAGCATGAAGGGTTTACCAGGAACAGGGCCCATCAGGTGGGCCAGCAGGTAGAACTGCATGAAGGGGAAGAGTGGACCTAAGGGTGTAGAAGATGGCTCAGGGCCCAGAGGTTTCCAGGCATGGCCGTGACTGGAGTTTCTGGAATTCCTCCCTGGGACTGTGGTCAGCCCTAGGTAGGAAGTTACAGGACAACCCTGTCCTTCCTACAGAGGTTTCAGGGGAGACTTTCCTGGTTGTTTTTTTTTTTTGTCTCTCATCCCTTTTCTCGCCGTTTTCCTTCCTGTCACACTAGACTATTCCCAACATCGTTAAGGATGGTTTAGCTTATCGAGGCCGAGTCTTCCTGGAGTTAATCACCCACGTCAAGTCCCGTCAAGATGCTGTGATGAAGGATCTCTCCCGAGATGTCATCAGCATAGAGGTAACCACAGGAACCAGGTAACCCAGGAAGAAGGAGCTCCTCTGCCTGCCCCTGGTCTGCTGTGGGTCCCGCTTCTGACATTGCAAGAGGCCCTGGCCAGCAGTGGAATGAGCTTTTTGGATGTGTGAGGATGTTTGGTCGATCCACCTGAGTCTTTGCTAAGCCCCTATGGGGGCTTCCTGCCGTGCCAATCCCAGGAGGTTAGGGGACCCAGTAAAGACAAGGCTTCAGTTTAAGAGATGTGTAATCCAATTAAGGAGAAATGATGTTCTAAGGAGCCTGGATTTCTTCCTGAAGGCCAAGGAGGGTCACTGAGGCAGGAAGGGGCAGGAGGAACAGAGTCAGGAAGAGACTGGAAGGGAGTAAATTGGGCCACCCACTTAGGAGGAATGGGGACACAGTTACAGGGGAGGAGAACTGGAGAGGAGGGAGCAGGTACCAGAGACCCTCTGGAAACAACGATCAGAGCCACTGACCGACAGGACACTAAGAAGTGAGGCTGACTCCCCTTTTCTGCCTCAGGTGACGAGGTGGGAAGGTGGGGGGCGTACATCAACATGGGCTCCCCAAGGGAGGAACAGGTCTGGGGGAGATGATGAGTCCCACCTTTGACGTGTGCTTGTGAGACACCCACGAAGACCAGTCCTCAAGGCTGCTAGACAGCCAGATGTGTCATCAACACACATCCAAGGATCTATCCAAGGTTCTGGAGGAATTGCCCTGGGGAGTAGGTGGAGTGAAAGGAGAAGGGAGCTGAGGCTGGAGCCCATCAGGAAGCACAGCCTATGAGACTGGAGGAGGAGGAGGGTGACTCTGCAGAGAGACGGAGGGGGAGTCTGCAAAGCGGAGAACTGAGGCAGCCTCCGGAGGGGAGAGTTGCAGAAAGGAGCGAGCAGCGATCTGAATGTGGAGGAGAGAAGGGCTGAGGACCCAAAAGCGTGCGCTGGTTATTAGGAAGACACCAGTAGCCTTGCGTCAGGAGAGAAGCCAGGCTGCCTTGGGCGGGAGGGAGAAGTTACAGACGGTGCATAGAGGCAAGTGCATAGAAACTTGGCTGCAAAGTTGAAGGAGATAAGATCAGGTTACAGCTAGATAGTGGCTCAGATGGGAGAAGGAGGGTTATTTTTTAAGAGGGGGAGACTTGAGCTAGTGAGCAGACTGGGAGAATGCATAAGTAGGGCAGAGGTAGACAGTGGAAATGAGAGAGGGGCTCACATGATGGACAGAGGACCTGAGCAGACGGACTCACGGTGGGAGGATGGGGTTTGACAAAAGCCAAGAGCAGATTTGTGTGTGTATGCATCCTCCACCCCGCACCCCTGCCCACACTCGGTCTCATCCGATGGGGGGCATTTAGGCAAAACGGAGAGGGGTGGGGGTGGCCCAACTCAGAGTCTAGCCTGACCAGGGAGAAGACCCTCCTGCCCGATTTCAGGAAGAGGAGGAGCCAGGGCCGGCTGGGTGGAGGGGGCCAGGTGACGGAAGTCCTGGGAGGAACTTCCCTTGGTCAGCCAGGTGAGTGGGAGTCAAGGCAGGATTTTGAGGGGGGCGGGGGTTCAGTGATGGTCTAGGTCACCCTGAATAGAAGCAAAGGTAGCTTTTGAAGGAAAGTGGGCACCTCATGCTCGCCTCCCTGCCTGTCTCTATAGCCTTGTTCATCCCTTGGCTTACGCACTGGGGATGTGGTGGGTTGTTGTTTTAGAAGCACCAGAACCGCCAAAAGTATGGACTGTGCGTCATCTTCCTTTCCTGTACCATGATGCCCAACTTTAAGGACCTGATACAATTCGAGGTCAGCATTGGTCACTATGGAAACAAGACGGACCTGAGTTACAAGCCTCTCGTCTCCACCACACAGTACAGCCAAGTGATATATGATGGTAAGAGTCAGATCCAACGAAAGAGTAGAGAGCAGCCAGTGCATGCTGGGCTCTGTGTTGGCCCTTTTAATGGTATTAGCTCACGGTACATTCACAGGCATCGTTAACCCACATTTAGACGTGAGGAAAGTGAGCTTCAGGGAGGTGAAGTTACCTGCCAAACATTGCACAGCTAGCTAGTAGGTGGTGAACCCACGACAAGAACTGAAACTAGGTTTTGACTTCAAGTCCTTCTCTACACTACATTCCACACCACAGCTTCCCAACCTCATCTTCTTTCCTGCTACTCTGAACCACCCCCATCCAGCCATGTGGCTACCATCCACTACTCACCTGCCCACCTTCCATCCATCCTTCAATCCACTTATCCACACATTCATCCATTCAACTACCACCCATCCACTAACCCAATCACGCAACCAACCACCCATCCACCCGTCCATCCTTTCATCCAACGTATACTCATTGGACACTTCTATGGGGCACTATAAGTTTCTCGAAGTGCAGTCCCTAGGCCAGCCCCATCAACGTCACCTGGGAACTGATAGAAATGCATATTCTTGGCTTCACCCCACACCTACAGAAGCAGAAAACAGAACAGCAATCTGCGTTTCAACAAGCCCTCCAGGTGACTGGGATGCGTGCTAAAGTTTGAGAATCACTGCTCTAGAGGAACACTATCTCACTTTCATCTTTGTCAGCTTCACCCTCTCATCACCCATGGAGGGCTTTCCATGCATCCCCCTTGTCTGCCTGTTTTTTTTTTTTTGGTGGTACGCAGGCCTCTCACTGTCGTGGCCTCTCCCGTTGCGGAGCACAGGCTCCGGACATGCAGGCTCAGCGGCCATGGCTCACGGGCCCAGCCGCTCCGCGGCATGTGGGATCCTCCCGGACCGGGGCACGAACCCGTGTCCCCTGCATCGGCAGGCGGACTCTCAACCACTGCGCCACCAGGGAAGCCCAAGGGGAGATATTCTTGTTCCCTTCCCTTCTCTTCTCCTCTCCTCCCCTCCTCTCACCTCTTTTCCCCTCCTCCTCCTTCTTCCCCTTCCTCTTCCCCTCTCTCTCTGATTCAGGAGACGTCTCTGGAAGTAGCCACATCCCTTCAGAGATCCCAGCTTAACTCCCATCTCTCCATGGTTCCAGACTTGGCCAGGCAGCCGCTCCTCTGCAGTTTCACTACTGGTTGGGCATCATTTTCTGATTGGTTCCCCGTGCAGCAAACTCAGTGATGCAGCCATGGCTCTGCTTTTGTCTCTGGTCATACCACTGTGTCCCTTCCCCCCAGCGCTGGAAGTAGTAGCTTCTTCCTCTAGGTACTAATGTCTCAGTAACTTCAGTTTCCCCTTTTTGATCTCTTGGCCCTTTCATAAACATGTTTTCTCTATCAAATCCCCTCTGTTTCAAATATCTGGTATGATGTTTTCTTTTCCTGGCTGCATCCTGATTATCCTCCATAAATGTTGTACCATTGTACACTCCTGCAATGTGAGAGCCTTATCAAAATCTGGCATAGGGGCTTCCCTGGTGGCGCAGTGGTTTGGAGTCCGCCTGCTGATGCAGGGGACATGGGTTCGTGCCCCGGTCCGGGAAGATCCCACAGGCCGCGGAGCGGCTGGGCCCGTGAGCCATGGCCGCTGAGCCTGTGCATCCGGAGCCTGTGCTCCGCAACGGGAGAGGCCACGACAGTGAGAGGCCTGCATACAGCAAAAAAAAAAAAAAAGAAAAGAAAAATATCTGGCATAAACTTTTGGATTTTTATCAGTCCGATAAGTGAAAAACGGTATTTTGGTGTAGTTGTCATTTGTATTTCTTGCATTATAAATGAGGTTAGACATATTTTCATATGTTTAAAAGTCATTTGTATTTCCCTTGGTGTTAGTTGACTGTTTATATAATTTTCTCTTTTATTCTATTGGGATGTTAGCCATTTTCTTATTGATTTCTAGGATCCCTTCAAATATTAAGGAAATTAGGCCTTTGCGATATGAGCTCTAAATATATATCTTCTATTTGTCTCACAGCTTTGCTTATGGTGTTCTGGGTTTTTTTTTCCCCCCATGAAAACTTTTTTTTTTTAACGTATGCAAACATTTGTTTTATGGCTTCTGGCTTCTGAGTCATAATTAGATCTTTTCCACTCCAAATTTATTAAGGAATTCTCCAATGTTTCTTTCTAGAAGTTTGTGGTTTCTTAAAGTTTCATAACGAATGCATTTTCTCTTTCTGATTTTTTTTTTCCCCTATAGATTTCTTCATTTCTTTGTCCAGCTGCCCAAAGGCTCTTTCTTTATCTTGAAAGTCCAATAACTTCAGTAGGTTGTGGCCGCATGTTCATCCTCCGGGGGTGGTCTTCCCTGGCATATGGTGGATCTTTCAATATGTAGATTCAAGTCTTCTTTTCTTTTGTTAGTAATTTATTTAGTGGTGTAATTTACATACCATAAAACCCACTTGTTTTGTACCATTCAATAAATGTTCGTAAATTCACAGACTTGGACAGCCATCACTGTGCCCCATCTTACACCCTATCTCCCCAAGAAAGCCCTCATGTTTGTTTGGAGTCATTCTGGCATTCCCATCCCAGGGCCCACGCAACTACCAATCTCCTTCTGTCTCTGTGTATTTACTTTTTCTGGACTTTTCATATTAAAAGGCATCACACAATATGTGGCCTTTTGCATCTGGCCTTCACTTGGCATAATGTTGTAGAGGCTTATCCATGGTGTAGCATACATCAGTCCTTCGTTCGTTTTTTGTTTTTTTGTTTTTTCCAAAATCTCTTCCCTCTCTCTCTCTCTCTCTCTCGCTGTTTTGCTTTTTATTTTTTTTTTAATTTATTTATTTTTGGCTGTGTTGGGTCTTCATTTCTGTGCGAGGGCTTTCTCTAGTTGCGGCAAGTGGGGGCCACTCTTCATCACGGTGTGCGGTCCTCTCACTATCGCGGCCTCTCTTGTTGCGGAGCACAGGCTCCGGACGCGCAGGCTCAGTAATTGTGGCTCACGGGCCTAGTTGCTCCGCGGTACGTGGGATCCTCCCAGACCAGGGCTCGAACCCGTGTCCCCTGCATTGGCAGGCAGATTCTCAACCACTGCGCCACCAGGGAAGCCCCTTCATTCGTTTTTATTGCCTAATAGTATTCCATCATACACACGTATCATTCATCATTTGTTAATCCACTCATTAGTTCATGGTCACTGTGTTACCTCTACTTCTTGTCTATTATGAAGGAAGCTGCTATGAATGTTTATGTACAAGCCTCTGTGTGGACATATAGTTAGAAGTGGAATAGCTTTTTAAGACACTGCCAGACTTTTCTAAGGTGCCTGCACCATTTTACATTCCCTCAGCAATGCGTGATGCTGCAGTCTCTTCACATCCTCAACAATGTTCGTTATTTCCTCTTTTTATGTATTTATTACTGTGGACATGCATCTCATTGTGGCTGTAATTTGCATTTCCCTAATATCTAATGATACTGAGCATCTTTTCATGTGCTCTCAGCCACTCATGCATCTTCTTTGTTTATACGTCTATTCAAATCTTCTGCTCATTTTTTAGTTGGATCATTCGCCTTATTATTGAGTTGTAGGAATCCTTTATATATTCTAAATACAAGTCCTTTATCAGATATATGATTTGCAAATAGTCTGTGGCTTGTCTTTTCCTTTTCTTAATGGTGTCTTTTGCGGTACGCGGGCCTCTCACTGTGGTGGTCTCTCCCGTTGCGGAGCACAGGCTCCGGACACGCAGGCTCAGCGGCCATGGCTCACGGGCCCAGCCGCTCCGCGGCATGTGGGATCCTCTCAAACCGGGGCACGAACCCGTGTCCCCTGCATCGGCAGGTGGACTCTCAACCACTGCGCCACCAGGGAAGCCCTTAATGGTGTTTTTTGAAGTGCAAACATTTTCAACTGGCTGAAGTTCAATTTTTTTTTTTTCTTTTATCGTGTCATACCTAAGAACTCTTTGCCCAACCCAGGATCATGAAGATTTTCTCCAATTTTTTCTTCTAAAATGTTTTAGTTTTAATTCTTACATTTAGCTCTATGCTTCATTTTGAATTAATTGTCCTATGGGTATCCAACTTTTCAAGCACCATTTGTTAAAAGGACTATCCTTTTCCCATGTGAGTTTTTTTTAATTATATTTTAAAATATTCTGTTCCATTGTTCAGGTTTTCTACTTTGGGGTCTCCATTTATGACCTAAATAATTCTCCTTGGTTTTCTTCTATATCTGTCATTTTCTCACTGACCCTTTTTGGATCTTTATTTCCATCTTATTTTGGTCGCTTTTCTTATTTCTGTGCCTCTCTCTGGATTATCTGCAGAGTCTAATGTCCCTTGGGCTTCCTTTCATGTGGTCTTCCTTCCTGTGATGTTTTTGGTGGTTTTCTGTTCGTTTTCTGAGTTTTGCCGGCTCACATGTCCTTGTCCGAGTCCTGGGTTCGTTCTTGGGGTGGATTTTTGCCGGCACTTTCTGCACTCGGCTCCCGTCAAGCCGTGACTCTCGCTGCCTGTCTTGCTGTTCCTTCCCCGCAGGTGACTTCTGCCATCCTTCAATACTTGCATCTCCTAGGGCACTCACAGTTGCTTTTGGCAGCCCTTATGTGTATTTTGAGCCTCAGATTATATCTGCCTCCTTGTTTTGCTGAAAATGGAGTTATTTTCCTTCTCCTTGTTGCTTTGGTATGCTCTCCAAGAGTAGAAGAAAATTGCTGTCTCGTATCGGCATGCTCATATCTGAGAGCCCCAGTCATGGATCCCTGCTTATTTATCATTCCAGTGATTCACTCAGTGCCAGGGTCTGAAACTGGCATCTTTTCAACAATTCTGGATAATTATAAAATACTTTCTCTTTGAAAATTACCTCTTCCCCTTTTCTTTCCTAGCTCTGTCTCGAATTCACTCTATCCTCTGTGGAACTTCTCACTCTGTTCTGCACATTTTAAAATCTTTTGGGACTTCTCTGGTGGCGCAGTGGTTAAGAATCCGCCTGCTAACTCAGGAGACACAGGTTCGAGCCCTGGTCCAGGAAGATCCCACATGCCGCGGAGCAACTTAGCCCGTGCGCCACAACTACTGAGCCTGCGCTCTAGAACCCGTGAGCCACAACTACTGAGCCCTAGTGCCACAACTACTGAAGCCCATGCACCTAGAGCCCGTGCTCCGCAATAAGAGAAGCCACCACACTGAGAAGCCCACGCACCACAACGAAGAGTAGCCCCTGCTCACCACAGCTAGAGAAAGCCTGTGTGCAGCGATGAAGACCCAACGCAGGAAAGAAAGAAAGAAAGAAAGAAAGGAAGGAAGGAAGAAAGCAAGCTATTAAATCTGGCCCATTTAATATGGACCATTAAAAAAAAATCTTTCTTCCACGTTGTTCATCTCTCTGGACTGCATTCTGCATAATTTCTTCTAGATTTTTCAGGAGAGGCCTTAGGTAATCAAACATTCTATTAAAAACTTCTGGCAGATCCCTATCCCTCTCCCTCATTTCATCCTTCTCCATAGCATTTTCCACCATTTGACACACTGTATTTTATGTATGTTGCCTTTTTTCTCCCACTATTTTCTTAAATTCTTGAGTAAACTTTTGATTCAAGTATAACACATCTATGGAAGAGTGCACAAACCAAAGCGTCCAGCTCAATGAATTATCGCAAGGCAAACATACCCACATAACAACATTCAGACCACGAAACAAAGTCCCAACATCCCAGAGGGCCCCTGAGCCCCTGAGCCCCCCTCTGCCAAGGGCTGCTATCCCTCTCCTAACTGCCAGTTGGTTTTGTCTGGTTTTTAACTTTATATAAAAGAAACCGTACGGTATGTATTGTTTTGTGCCTGGCTTCTTTTGCTCATCATTTTATTTGTGGAATGCATTCACAAACCTAGATGCTGTTGGGTGCAGTTGTGGCTCGTTTATTCTCATTGCTGTATAGTATTCCATTGTGCAAATACCGTAATTTATTTATGCCTTCTACTGCTGAAGGAGATTTTGGTGGTTGCTAATTTTGGACCGTTATGAGTAGTGCTACTTGAACATTTTTCTTTTGATAATGCTGTTCTATGCCTTTCTGTTGGTTGTATACGTAGGAGCAGAATTGCTGGGGTAGAGGGTATGTATATTGCTTCTTAGCTGCTCGTTTTCTTGGAACTTTATCTGTGGGAATCCTTTGGGACTTGACCCAAATTTCATGCTCCAGTGAGGATTTGTCTTTGCCTCCTCTAGTCACCTGGGGCACTGCCAACCAGAGACTGCGTCAAGTTTTCTCTGGACCGTGCAGGTGGCATGAGTGAAGAATGCAACCTGCGTGAGGCCCCACTTGTGGTTACGAATTTTCAGGAAAATTCCTGCCCCTCTACCCGGAGCCACGCGGGAGATGGGCGGGTTTCCTTACTGTCTTCTTCCGTGTGGTGGATTCTTTCTCACTGATTGAGGGTTTAGGGTTTGCAGTGCCAGCTCTGCATAGCAGACTAGTTTGCTCGGGCTGCCCTCAGAATGTACTGCAAACTGGGCGGCTTATAACAACGCGAATGAGTTCTCTCACAGTTCTGGAGGCTAGAAGTCTGAAATCAAGGTGTTGGTGGGTTGATTCCTTCTGACGGACCCAGGGGAGAATCTCTTCCACGCCTCTCTCCCAGCTCCTACGTGTTGCCTGCCATCTTCGGTGCTCCTTGGCTTGTAGATGTATCATTGCATCTCTGCCTGCAGCTCCACATGGCGTTCTGCCTCTGTCTCTGTGTCTCTACAGGCCTGTCATCTCTCTGTCCCTCTCCTCTGCTTATAAGGACACCAGTCCTTATGGGTTAAGGGTCCAACCTACTCCAGTACGATCTCGTCTTACCTAATTACAGCTGCAATGACCCTATTTCCAAATAAGGTCACATGCAAAGGTAGCAGGGATTGGGACTTCAACAAAGTTTTACAGGGGATGCAATTCCACCCATGTCACATGGGGTGTCCTGTTAGACTGCCCACCCCGGGCAGTGCTCGGCTCTCTCTCCTGGGCCCTGGCAGTCATCAAAAAGAACCGGTTCTCCAAGATTTGCCAGAAACTCAGAGGACAAAAGTCTGCTTTGCTTCCACTTGCCTCACAGACTTTCTGCTTTTACTTTATTTTTGGTTTCTGTGGATTTCTTGCTTTTATGTCAACCCAGCAATACATCTCATAAAAAGAATCCCTTGGAAAAAAAAAAAAAAAAAAAAAAGAATCCCTTGGGAATTCCCTGGTGGTCCAGTGGTTAGGACTCCGCGCTTTCACTCTCATGGGACCGGGTTCGATCCCTGGTCGGGGAACTAAAATCCCGCAAGCCACACAGTGTGGCCAAAAAAAAAAAAAAAGAGAGATTCCTTTATGCTTCACCTAGCTTCTCCCCCCTCTTTTCTTTTTTTAAATAAATTTATTTATTATTTTATTTTTTGGCTGCGATGGGTCTTCGTTGAGGTGCGCGGGCTTCTCATTGAGGTGGCTTCTCTTGTTTCGGAGCACGGGCTCTAGAGCACAGGCTCAGTAGTTGTGGCGCACGGGCTTAGCTTCTCCGCGGCATGTGGGATCTTCCCGGGCCAGGGCTTGAACCCACGTCCCCTGCATTGGCAAGCGGATTCTTAACCACTGCACCACCAGGGAAGTCCCCCGCTCTTTTCAATAAGGATCATGGCCAGGAGACCCAGCCTGCCAAGCCCATCACTGGCTGTGTCCATGCTTACTCCTCTACCCCACTCCTCTGCACGGCAGGCCCTTCATGTCAGATGTCTGCCCACGCCAACCAAACCCTGGGGCTCCCGAACACAGGACCCACTCCTCATGTGCCTACCCCCCACCCGGAAGGAAGAGCCTACCTCAGGGCAGGCCCCTGGCCTTGGCATCTTGCCTGAGTTAGGGGCACGGGCTCTGGAACTGAATGCCTGCTTTATACCACCTGGTTGTGCCACCACAGGGAAACTGCTTCCCATCACTAGCCTGGGTTTTCCCACCTATAAACTGGGGACTCCGTGAGGCTGTGTGACACTGAGCACAGTGAATGCTCCGGCCAGCCGGCTGTACTTAGCAAAGCGCATCCATCCTGGACTGGCCTGCAGCCCACCTTCCAGCAGGAGGAGTCCAGTAAGGATGCTTACCAGACCCTAGAGGAATGAAGTGGCCCAAGAAAGGTCCTCTGAGGGAACACAGTGAGGGAACACTGTCCCTCAGACCTCCAGCCCCCACCCCCTGCTCGTGTCTCTGTGTCTCAGGGAACATCTACCATTATGTGCCCTGGTACAACACCAAGCCCGTCGTGGCCGTGACCTCCTACTGGGAGGACGTCAGCTTCCGCATGAACTGCCTCAACCTCCTCCAGTTCACTCGGGACCGCCTGGTGAGTGGTGTGGGGATGGGGGACGGGGTGGTGGTACAGGGAAAGACCCGGGTCATTGATGGGAGACTTGGGAAAATGAATCGCAGTCTTAGGAACCCGGTCACTCAGCTCTCTCATGCACTCCACACCAATTGAGACGGACGTGCCAGACACAGGCACTGAAGACACGACGATGGGTAGACACAGTCTTCACCAGCAGGGAAGTCGGATATGCAAATAGGCGGTACGCAGTGCAGTAGGGCTGCGGTGGAGATGCAGGAGAACCATGGGGGCAGAGAGATTGGGGTGGGGGAGATGAAGAGAGGAGAGTCAGGGGAGGTGTTCAAAAAGGAGATGACATTGGAGTCTTGCTGGGGGTAGTGGTGGGGTGCAGAGAAGGGAACGACGGGCAGAGCCATGGTGATAGGAAGTTCGGGGGTGGTGGGGGCCCGGAGGTGAGGTGGAAATAAGGCCAGGGTAGCTGGGAAGGGTCCGATCACAAAAGGTCTTCGTGACTGTTAAGGAAGGAAGCCGCAGAGCAGTTTTAGGCAGGAGAGTCACCTGGTGCCCCCGCCTCAGATGCGACTTTCTCGCACCGATAGAAGGGGAGCCCAGTGTCAGGGCCCTGTAACCTCTTCACGGTCCCACCCTGTCCTGGCTCCTTCCCGCCACCCATTGGGAGGGTGGGTGGGAATCGTAGCGTTGCAAGGGCATGTGACAGCTTCGGACTGACATCCCCAGGTTACCCCTCAAATGTCCCCAAGTCCTGGCTGAAACCGTCTTGGGCCAATCAGCCCTGCAGCCTGTCCTGAGGGAGCCCCATGCTCACTTGCCACTTCTCTCCTGCTGGGCAGAAAGCCAATCTGGACACCCTGAAATCCATAAGGAATCCAAGGGACCCGGCCCTGCTCCCCCAGTGGGAGAAACTGCTGAGGGAGCTGATGGAGGACTGCAAGTAGGGGCGGTGGGCACCTCACCCGGGGCAGGGGCTGAGCCAGATCAGGCTCACACAGGGTCTGGGGGGCAGACAGGACCCTACAGAACAGCCCTCACCACCACCCTTCCGCACCCCTGCCTCCGCAGGAAATATGAGATCTGCGCAGATCTCTCCCCAAACCACAGAGCTGCCTCTCTCCCATTCAGGGACCGTCAAAATGGCCCTGACCTCCCCATTCATCACTGTTCCCCCCACACCCATGCCTGGGGCTCCTCCCAAACCAGCCTCCCCATTGTCCAGACAAGCCCTGCACAGTCCCAGCCCGTACCTTTTCCCCTGCCGCTCCTTCTATCCACAAGGCCCTCTTTGGGGTTCTGCCTGTTCTGGAAGAGCCATTGTAAGGCTCCCTCCTGGCCCGGCAGCCCACATGGATCCTCCCCCCTCCCGCCCGGGTTTGGTTGGCCCCTGTCTCACAGCTCACACCTCTGTCCACGAGGAGGTCCTGAGCACGGGCCTGGCCCACTGCAGGGGCTGGGAGGATAGGAAGGGGAAGGATGAGGACCTAGGGGCCGGAACCACAGTGAGTGGGCTTCCTAAGGAGGGTGGGCAGGGCTCCCCGGGTCAGGCCAGCAGGCGCAGGGCAGGATCTTGGGTCTAGGAAGAGCACTGAGGCCGGGCGGGATGGTGAGCAAGGGACATGGAGACTCAGCCCCCGCCCTCCCGGTCCTGGCCACAGGTACCCACTGCCCTGCATGGCTGATCAGCCCAAAGCAACCAACCTGGACAGGAAGAGGTGGCAGCTCCGCGGCCTCCTCCTGCAGGAGCTGGCCCGGAAGGCCAAGGAAGCCCAGCCCAGGGACATGGTGGCCACCGTGGAGGGCTGGCTGTACCGCCTCAATGCCGTGCTCCCCGAGGTGGGTGCTGGACACTCCGGCCGGGAGCGGGCCGTGGACGGGACGTGGGCCTGACGCTCTCCCGCCCGGCAGCCCCAGACAAACCTCCCGGACGTGATGATCTGGCTGATGTCCCGGGAGCAGCGAGTGGCCTATGCGCAGGTGCCCGCCCACACCATCCTGTTCTCCCCGACCGGGGACCGGCACTCCGGCAGGTTCTGTGGGAAGACGCAGACCCTCTTCCTGCAGGTGGGGAGGCCAGGGGTCCTCAGGGGAGGAGAGGGCCAAGGACGTCCCAAGGGAGAAGCCCTGACCCACCCCGGGCAGCCCCCATGAGCCTCCCAAGGGCATGCCCACTTCCTCTCTGTCAGGCCCTTTACCAGGTGAAATGGGGTTTAAACAGTTCTCCAGAGGAAGGTGGGGGCCTGGAGTCCATGCCACCATAAATATTCCTCAAATTTGTCCCCTCCGTCATCCTGATGCGTCACTTGGTCCTGTCCCTGTCCCGTCTCCCCTGAACCACGATTGGCTGCTATCTTCATATTTAATACCTATAAGGTTTGGGTGCCAGCCCCTCATATCAGACACAATCCATAAATAAGGCTGACTGACCACGAGTCCCCTGCCCTGAAGACAGCCCTGTGCTTCCAGCCCTCCCCCTGGGAGGCAGGTAGGGGACACTGCCTCCGTCTCGGAGACGTCCCTGGCTCCCCACTGCCCTTTCCGCCATGGTGGAAGGGCCCACCTGAGTCCTTCTTATCCTGCAAGAATCACTGAGACTTGAATCCTGGCTCTACCACTCACCGGCTTGTGTGAGCCGGAGCCAGCTCCTGACCGTGTCTGGCTTCAGCCTGCTTCTCTGTGAAATGGGCCTGGCGGTGATAATGCCCGCCTTGTGGTGGTGTGTGAGGATCAGAGCCCTTAGCACGTTGCCTGGCGCATAGCAAGCATTGTTGTCAATGGCACCATCAGCACCAGTCCTCCCTGGAGCATTCCCAGGTTCCCCAGCGGCACCCGTACCAGCCTCTGTTATGGCCATCACCCAGCTCAGCGTGAGGCCCCTGCTCCCAGGGCTCAGGGTGAAGGGGCAGGTGTGTGTGCCCCTCCCTCACCCGCACCCCTGCCCCTGGGGGCCTGCACCCCCGTGGTTGCTGACCTACCTCCGGCTCAGTACCCAGAGGGTGAAGGAAAGAAGGACACGCTCCCAGCCCAGCTCCGGGTCTGCATGTGGCTCGGCAACGTGACCGACAGCAAGGATCTGCAGCTGCTCTGCCAGGGCGAAGTGGTCGTGTCCGCGGAGACGGTGAGCGGGGCCCCGGGTGGGGCCGGCGGGAGGGTGACCCGGCAACAGCCCAGCTCTGAAGGTGGAGATGAACATCACTGGCAGAATCTGAGAACCGTGAAAGGGGCTCGAGAGAGGCGGCAGAAACTAAAGAGGTCCCCTGTTGACAAGCCATAGGCTGCGGTGACAGGAGGGCAGCTGAATGGTCCCCTGGGGCTGGTCACTCTCACCCAGACGGAGGTTTATAGGGAGTTTCTCCCAATTCGTTCGGGGTGTGTGAGGTGAACCAGGCTCTGACTGCTTGCAGGGGGTCTCGTCCATCATCAGCGTGACAGCCCGGGACCCCTGCACACCCCAGCTGGGTCCTGCAGGCCAGCCTGGTGGTCCCGGGGAGGGGGAGGCCTGGGACAGTCAGAGGGGCCGGAAATGAGGCATGTTCCCTTAGAACCGTAAACCCAGGAGGTGTGTGAGCAGCCGGCCAGAGGCCGCTCTGTAATCAGAGGAGGGGAGGACATGGCTCAGGAGAAGGTCCTGAGAACAGAAGAGAAATAAGTTTTGAGTTTCGGGCTTTTTAACTTACTTTGTCAAAACATTTTCATGGTTCCTAAGTTGCATGCTGTGGATAGATCGTAGAACTTGGAGGTGCTGAGACAGAGAGGGATTTAGGATGAGTGCGTGCCCAGAAGGGGAATGTGGAAGAAAGGTCCAGAGGCAGCAAAGACAGGGCAGTGGTGGAGCAGGACCAGGTTCCCCAGGGTCAGCAGTGACACGGGGTGGACAGGTCGCACCCCAGGCACCACCAGGCTCTAACGCAGGCATCCACCCCACTCCACTCCTCGAGAGCCGAGCCGCCTGGGGTAGAGGTGACCTTTGAGCCTCAGTCTCCTCACCTGTGAAATGGGAGTGTGCGGCTGAAAGGGGTTGTCAGTTCACGTAATGCCCTTGGCATGGGCCCAGCCACAGTGAGCACTTGACGAGTGGCAGCTGCCTGTGCCAATTGACAGCGGGGGCGGTGCCGTCCCATTACAAGCGACAACGCAGCTCCTGCCCCCGGGCAGGTGCCACATGGCCCTCTGCCTGACTACCACATTTCTGGGAGGTGCTTACAGCCCAGAGTGGGTGGCCTAGGGCCGGTGCTGGGTATGCTGGGGGTGGCAGCAGGCACTGATGGACTCCCCTCCCCCAGTACGAGAATCAGGCCAAGTATAAGGACCAGTGGGGACAGCAGTGGCTGCAGCACTGTCCCAGCTTCTCGGACGTCATGGGGCACAATGCCCTCCCCAAGGAAGATTTCAAGGAGCCCCATGGATGGCACTGGCAGGGGTCATGGACAGTTGAACCTCAGCGGAGGTAAGGCTGGGATGCGGGACCCGGAGCCTGTGTGCCCCTGGACAGGCAGCAGTGGAGCTGACACTTCCTTTTACCCAGGAGGGCCAGTAGGCAGCAGCCCAGAGAGGCGGGCACACAGCCACTGCAGGCTGGTCCTGGGGGCTGGGGTGCATAGGACAGGGGGACCTGCCCGCCACCCTACCCTGCATGCCAGGCCCCGCTGCCCAGCCTTTCCCAGAGCAGGTGGGGCTGCTAGGTACGGCAGCGCTCAGCCAACAGAGGAGGACCCCAGGGGCCTGTAAGCTCAGGGAGATATGCTGGGAACTCGGGGTCTCACCGCCTCCAGGCTCCTCCTGGACACAGACATCAACAAGAGCCAGGTGCTGGAGGAGGTGTATGAGAACCAGCGCCGGGACACCACGGGGGCCTGGGTGCCTGCCGCCATCCCCAACACAGACGTGGTGAGCAGGGGGCGCGGGGGGGCAAGTGATTCAACCAGGGGGGCACCTTGGAAGCCAGGGTGTCTGAGTGGAAAGAGCACTGGATCAGGCGTTACCAACTGAGTCCTGCTCCCTGGTGTGACCTTGGGTGAGCGCTGATGGGGTTTGTATCCCAAGGTGGTGGGGAGAGGTCCCCTAAATGGGACTGGAAGAACAACAGAGTGGGCACCTTTCCTTCCCCCTTTCGAAGGTGGCGCTTTTACCCAGAATTCAAAGTTCAGTAAGGAACTGAACTTTAGATTTTGTTTCTTTTTTTCTGGCTGCACCGCGCGGCACGCGGGATCTTAGTTCCCCGACCAGGGATCGAACCTGGGCCTCCAGCCGCGGAAGCGCGGAGCCCTAACCACTGGACCACAGGGGAATTCCCGAATTTTGTTTCATTTTTAACGAACTTAAATTTAAGGAGCCCCAGGAGGCTGGAGGCCACGATGGCTGCAGTAGGCGAGCAACACGCCCCTTGGCCCGCCCTCTCTGTGCACCCACAGAACGGAGAACCCGTGGAGGCCCGGGAGAATGTGAAGTGCCCCCAAGGATGGCACGCGAAGAAGAACTGGGCTGTGGAGCTGAACCACGCAGTGGACAGTGAAGGTCAGTCCTCTGGGCAGCGGCTAAGGGCGGCAGGGCCTGGAACTGAAAGTAGCCAGGCTGTCAGGTGGGGCAGGCCTGTGTTCCTGGGGGTCTCAGTCTCCGGAGAGCAGGGCCTCCACCCTTGCCGCAGACGTGGGCCCCAGCTTTGAGACAGGGCAGGTGCTAAGCGCCTCCCGAGCACGTGAACTGGGGTCGCGTCCAGAGCCTGGTTCACCCCAGGTGGCTCCAGGGAAGGGGCGGTGGGCTGGGAGTCGGAAGACCCGGGCTCAAGATGCAGCCTCTGCTACTTACGGGCTGTGTGACCCTGGGTGGGTCCCAGGACGCCTGTGAGCCTCACCTTCCTTCTCTGTAAGATGGGCAGTTGAGCCCAGGCCACCGGGTGACGCAGTGTGACCATACCTTCCTTTGTGGCCGGAGAGACCTGGACGTGAGGGACAGCACTGCCCCCTCGGCCTGCCCTTCCAGGGCTTATCTCTCAGGCCTGTCCGAGCCCCCAAGCCTGTGGGCCCCTCCCTGGGCACCCACGGGCTGTGTCCTGGTCCCTCAGGCTGGGAGTACGGAGTGGGCATCCCGCCCTCGGGGCTGCCCCAGGTCTGGAACTCGGTGGAGAAGACCTACTACTCCTGCCGCCGCCGGCGCTGGGCGCGCGTGCGCTACCGGGACCACGGGAGGCTGAGCCACGAACAGGAGACCCTGTCCTTCCTGCAGCTGGTGAGGGGCCGCCTGGTCAGGGACCTGGCGGGACCATGGATGGGACCCACCCTTGGCCAGGTGAGAGGGTGACTCTGCTCTCCTCGCAGCACCACCCCAGCCCGGCTGAGGACGAGGAAGGCTGGGAGTACGGTGTCTTCGGCTCCAAGTTCCACCTGAACCCTCAGCCCCAGAGCCAGTTCCGCCGCCGCCGCTGGCACCGCAGGCTGGCCCCCAACAAGGTCAAGGGCATTGCACCCATATTCCTCCTGGAGGGATCCTTGGTAAAGCCCCAGTGGGCTAGGTGTCTCTTCCCTGCAACCCCACCTCCGGAGTCAGGGCCCCCTGGTGCGCCAGGCAGACGGAGACGCCCCGTGTGGCCAGATGCACTGACCACTGCAGGTGGGGGGAACTGGGCCCCGGAGCCACATCCTCAGGCTTTGGATGGGGAGAAGGGTGACCTGGGCCTGGGCTGGGGGAGGCAGGAAAGGCACCTATGAGCCTCAGGGAGTCTGTCCTGGGCACAGAGTCTAGATATGAAACAGCAAGCTAAGAGGGAAGCGGACATGGTGTCGTCGACACGGAGACTGGACAGAATCAGGAGCTCCTGGAGGGCTCCCCCAGAGATCACCCAGCCACCCAACCTGCCCTTCATCTACTGCATCTTCAACAGTGAGCATTCAATTGAGAGTCGGCTTGGGTGGCCCCGGAGACACCCAGCACCTGAGGGCAGGGAGCAGGGGGCATGGGGTGGGGATCCTGGGGGCGGGTGGCAGACACAGCTCCTCTCTTACCCAGAGCCCCACTACTACCAGCTCTTCTGCTACATCTACCAGGCCCGGAACCTGATGTCCAACCACATCCAGACATTCCAGGGTAGGCGTGGGCACCTCTTCTCCCCCAGCCCCTCCATGTGGCCACCCAGCAGTATAAAGGATGTGGCGAGGAGGGGGTGACACACATGCAGACCCCTGCCCCCAGCAGCTCATTTCCCTCATGGTTTGGGGAAAAGACACAAGAACGAGGAATACAAGGCAGGACCGCTCTTGCGGTGTGTCCCCAACACTGTGGAATCAAGACAGGGAGGCTTCATCCCACTGGAGGCCACTTAGCTGAGCCTTGAAGAGGAAGGAGGAGTTTGCTGGGCCTTGACAAGGAAGAGCGGGGATGAGGCACAAAGGCGAGAGAGAGGATGGCACGCTTGGGAACCACGTGTCCCTTGTGCTACACAGAAGATGAGGGGTGGGGAGCAGGGGTGGCACTCTCTAGCCCTGTGTGGAGGCCCCATGGGAGGTTTCAGGTGAGTCACGTGCTCCTGCCCTGGGCTGGCAGTGGCCCTGTTTGTTGGGAGCCAGACTGTTGGACGAGGGTCTGAGCCGGGGCAGTGGATGTCTGCTGGGAGCTGTGTCCACTGGGCATCAGCACCCTCGTCGAGAGGGCCGTGTGACGTTCCTTGATGCCAAGGCCACTTGCTGATGCTGTGCAAGGGCAGCCACGTGTAGCCTGGTCCCCAGAACCCTCCAGAGGAGCCACCGGGCCCTCTGCATCTGTGACGGCTAGGCCCCAACCATGATGGTATAAGGGGCCTCTAGCTATAAGCCCATGTGCTCTGTGGCTTACTCTGAGGTGGCCTTCTGGGGAGCTGGAGTGGCTGTGGCTGTCTGGCCTGAGCCTCCCCGGGTACCCGGTCCGGTGGCGGCAGCAGCCAGAAGAGGGGAGAGCGTCACTCGGCAGCTCAAAGGCACGGCTCTCCTTCCACCCACAGCGCCCTTCATTCGGTTGGTCTTCTTGAACCACAGCCAGTGTACGCAAACCCTGAAGAGCTCTGCAGCCCCTACGTGGGCCCAGACGCTCATCTTCCAGCACCTCCTCCTGTACGAGAACCCCCAGGACACCAAAGAGAGCCCACCATTCGTGGTGTTGGAACTGTGGCAGCGGGACCCCCAGGTAAGGTGGGCTGGGCTGGGCAGAGCTCTGAGAAGTTTTTAATGTATTTTTTTGGCCGTGCCGTGCGGCATGCCGGATCTTAGTTCCCAGACCAGGGATTGAACCTGTGCCCACTGCAGTGGAAGCGCGGAGTCCTAACCACTGGACCGCCAGGGAATTCCGTGAGGAGCTTTTGTTTTATTTTATTTTTTTGCGGTACGCGGGCCTCTCACCGCTGTGGCCTCTCCCGTAGCGGAGCACAGGCTCCGGACGCGCAGGCTCAGCGGCCATGGCTCACGGGCCCAGCCGCTCCGCGGCACGTGGGATCTTCCCGGACCGGGGCACGAACCCGCGTCCCCTGCATCGGCAGGCGGACTCTCGACCACTGCGCCACCAGGGGAGCCCAGGAGCTTTTATTTTGGAGGAGAATATTCGGAAAGTGCTCCAGCGGGACCTGATTCGCAGAGCACATCGCATTGATCCTAGAGTTGTCAGAATCCCAGGAGGAGCCAGACCCCTGCCAGCCTGGCCTCCATGTTTTGTGAACTTCCCCTTCCCTCCAGGGCAATGAGAGCTTGTGGGGACGGAGCATGTGGTCACCGGTGGTCTGGCTGGATGTCCAAAAACGGATCCTGCCCCCCATGAGGTGGCACCCCCTTGTAAAAGGGTTGGAGGAGGAAGAGGGCGAGATCTTGGCGTCCTGTGAGCTGATCCTCGAGACTGAGGTGCTGGGAGAGAGGGACCGGCTGGGAGTGTGGTGCCAGCGCCCTCACCCTGCCCCACTCCCCTGCCACATGTCCCCACAGCCAGCGGCCCCCAACCGCAGCCCCTCAGCAAAGTCCTGGGGCCCGGGAACCAGAACACTGGGCTGGGAGGTGCCGGCCTGCCCAACCTCTCCCTAACTCCCCTGCCAGCTTCTGCCCATAGGGCTCCGGGGCCGCCGCAGTTGAGCCTCTTAGGGTCCTGCTTGTGTGTGTGGTGGGGGGTGGGGGACAGTAGGACCAGCCCACAGGGCCTCAGGTTCCCTGCTCTCCAACCTCATCCCTTCAGAGTCTCAGACAGCAGCTGCCAATCTTAAGTGTTCCCTGGAAGAGTGGGATCTACATCCTCCCCAAGAGCATCCAGCCCACGCTAAGGAAAATGGCTATTGAGGTGATGAAACGTGGAGCAGGGTGGGTGGGCAGGACGCAAGCCACCCCCAGAGCAGTCGAGCACCACAGTGCGCTCTCTGCTGACCCTCTTGGGCCTTCTGCCTACCTGCTCCAAAGCTTGGACCCCGAGAAGATACCATGTGAGAGATGGAGGGAGACAGGAGAGATATGAAGTTCTGATAGAACATTTAAAAGTATTTTAATGCAAACCTCTGCAGTGGGTCGTAGACAAAGGGCTTTAGCATCCATTACCTACCGGATGTAAGCCTCATGAGGCCCTTGTGCAAAAAGTAGGGACGACCTTCCAGAGACGGAAATTCAGGCTCTGAGAAACAACACATCCACGCACAGTGACACAGGGGCTCAGTGGCAGCGCCAGAGTTTAGGCCCGGCCCTGCCTGACTCCAAATGCCAGGATGTTTCTCACCTCTTCTGAAAGTAGTATGGAGGCGCCCAGGTCAGAACCTACGTGCCCTGCGGCAAAGAGCGGAAGATGGTCAGGTCCTCCCGGAACTGGAGCCAAGATCAGACCACCCGGCTGGTTTCCACTCTGGCCCCGAGGCGGCCCAATGAGTAGGGCGTGGACAGCTCCTGGGGCACCCAGTGTTTGTCCGTTGAGAGTGATATCCCAGGGTGCTGGCTCGCTGACTGGCCGTGGAGTTCTGTGGGATCCAAGTCAGCCCCGAGCTGGACGGCACCGAGGTGCCCAAGAACCCCGGGGCACTCCAGCTGCTGCGGGCCTGGGAGGCAGCCGGCAGCGGGAAGTCACCCCTGAGAGAGATGATTAGAGGCCAGATGGGCAGCAGGGGAGGAAGGGCAATACCTAATGGGCACCTCCCTCGTGGAGGAACGACGGCAGCGTCCAGGCCTGGAGGACTCGTCCCTCACAGGACAGGACTGGGTGAGCCTTCAGACTCTGCCTTCACCCAGCCTCGTGCCCTGGCCCTGCAGGCCCCCTGGGGCCCCACTGCTCCCAGGCCAGGACCCCATCAGAGGGGCCACCTGCCCCTTCCCCCACCCTCCCTCTCTGTCCCGGCAGATGCTGGTCTGGGGCCTTCGGAACATGAAGCAGGTGCGTTCGCCCCGGCTCCTGGTGGAATGCTGGGAAGAGTCCGTGCAGACAGAGCCCATCAGGGACTTCCAGACCAATCCCAACTTCACCCAGTCAACCCTCTTCCTCACGCTGGTGAGAAGGCCTTGGGCCAGGGCTGGGGCAGCCCCGGCTCGTGGGAAGCCTCACGCCCTGGCCTCTCCTTGGGGCTGCAGTACATGCCTACGGATGAGGCCTTCGCGCTGCCCCTGGTGCTGAAGGTGGTGGACAACCAGGACTTCGGCCAGGAGACCGTGGTGGGTCAGGCCAACGTTGACTCCCTACAGCCCTACTTCTGTGACCCCTGGGCTGAGGACTACATGCCCCCACGGCCTCCAAGTACGGCCCTTTCTCCTCGCCCCTCCCCAGACCTCACCAACAAGCTGGCACTGGGAGTGGCCAAGGCCCTGGCTGTCCTGCCGGGTTGGTGGCCCTCCCCCCCCCACTTCTCCCTTCTCCTGAGACTCATGACTGCGCTTTCTCCACGCAGTGCTGTCTGTGAAGAAGTACCAGGAGGTGAGTAAAGGGCTGGAGGCCCTGTGCCATTTAGAGGAAACAGCCCTTGTGCCTGAGGAGGGTACAGATTAAACAGTTCCGATATCCACGCCCCCGCGTGAGGCCTACTTGTTCACGAGAACTCGAAAGCAGTGATCTCAACCTGGACTGCGCATTAGAAATGCCCGAGAGTTTTAAAAACCCTGAGGGACTTCCCTGGCGGCCCAGTAGTTAGGACTCCGCGCTTCCACTGCAGGGGGGATGGGTTCGATCCCTGGCCGGGGAGCTAAGACCCCACGTGCTGCCCGCCCCCCAAATGGTTTCTGACCAGTTGCTGGGGCTAGGAACCAGAAGCAGCAATTATTTTATTCAAGCCCAAACCACCTACGCCCCACCCCCGCCCCAGGTGATTCCAGTGTTTCCAAAGTTCAGAACTGCTGCTCTAGAGCAGCACCTGTCAGCCTCGAATGCACAGGAATCCTTTGGCATCTGGAGCAAAGGCAGATTCAGCTTCAGGAGGCCTAGGGTGGGGCCTGAGGCTCTGAACTTCTGAGCCTTTCCAGAGTTAAGTGTGGAGCTGTGGGCAATGAGAACCGAGAACTAACCTGACCCTCCTTCTCGGCCCCAGTCCTATGTCTGAGGATCCCTGAATTAAAAAGCCTCTGTGAAGGGCAAGGGAGCCAGGGCAGAAAGCCGTGGCCTCGAACCCCTTCTGAGCTCGGAAGTCAGAGGTGGTGGGCGGACCGGGCGGCCAGGCCTTGCCTAGCTCACCGCAATCATTTTTCAGCTCCTAGGTTACCTTTATGAAAAGTTCTGGCTCAAGTCCAGCAACGCTGAGGTGATGTAGGCTCAGCCCCGGGGAATAAGGAACAAGTCCAGGCAGCTCAGGGAGGTGGGGCAGCATGACTCTGGGCAGAGGAAGGCCACTGTGCCTTCTCCCCGAGGGCCAAAATGCCCCTCCTCCTCACTGCCAGGATGAACACGACCAGGAAGTGGACTGGTGGAGCAAGCTGTTCTGGGCCACAGGAGATGCTCCCCGGTCCCTGAAGTACAAGTACAAAGAGTATCACACCCTGAAGGTTTGCAGGCCCCTACGAGGGGAGACTGATGAAGGATGGAGAAAATCTGTGGGGAGAGGCCAACAAACCCAGCCCCAAGTCCTTGGGGAACCACCAAGTCAGGGGGTGGCTTCTTTTTCACAAGACTCCTGGCCACGCCGCCACAGGCCACACCCTTTCAGGAACCAGGGCTGCCCACCAGCAGCAGCTCTGCTGACCCCAGGGCAGATGCTCTGGGGCGAGACCTGGGTGGCCCCTCAACCCCCTGATCCTAGGAATGGTCCCCTCAAGCCCTGGCCAGCTCCCCTCGCCAGCCGGGTCCCACACGCCCTCCCACAGGTATACGACTGCGAGCTGGAGGCCGTGCCGGCCTTCCAGGGCCTGCAGGACTTCTGCCAGACCTTCAGACTCTACCAAGAATGGCCCAAGCTGGACAGCCCTGTGGTAGGGGAGTTCAAGGTGCGTGTCCCAGCCCTGCCTCGCTGCACCTGTCACCTCGTGCCCCTTCTGTCCAGGGAAGACTCCGACAGGAGCGCTGGTTCTGTACGCTCGGCATGAGGATGGGGCCTGGAGGGCTTGACAGTCTTGGGAGTGGGGGGCAGAGACTGACCTCTGCAGGGACTCAGGGTGGCCTCCCCCAACGCAGGAAGGGCGAGGGCTTCTCAGTCCCAGCTCGGGCCTGTGCTGCTCTCGGAGGCCCTAGAGCCTTCGAAAACAAGTGCGGACCCCAAGGGATGGGTGGGGGTGGAACGAGACCTCCCTTCAGCGGAAAACACCACCGTGGTCCCCGTAGAGCATCTCTGCGGCACGTGCCCCTACCCGTCCTCACGGGTTTCGTCCCTGCCACCCTCAACACAGACCAGGGGTACCTCCTGGAGGGCTCTACAGAGCCAGGCCAGAGGCCAATGCCTTCCCTCCCCAACACACACACAGGGCCAATTCCGTGTCTACCCCTTTCCTGAGAATCCAGACACCCCCAAGCCCCCTCGCCAGTTCCTGCCTTGGCCTAAGAAAGAGGACTTCCCTCAGCAGTGCTTGGTGAGGGTGTACGTGGTGCGAGCAGCCAACCTGCAGCCCCAAGACGCCAACGGCCTGGTAACGAGCAGCCCTGAACTGCAGCGCTCGTCTTCCCCAGCCCCCCAGCCCGGGCACCCCCCTCACCTCACCCTACACCCCAGCATCCCGGAGCTCCCTCAGGCTGACACCCAGACTGCCAACTTCCCACAGGCCCCACCTGGTACAACGGGCTCCTTTCTGCCCCACTCCCGCCCTCCCTGACCAACCTGGGCTGACTCTGCATTTTCCGTCCTTCTCTCACGTCTATCTGAACCCCAGTGTGACCCTTATGTGATCCTGAAACTGGGAGAGACAAAGCTTGGCAACCGGGACAAGTACCAGCCCAACACTCTGGACCCCATCTTTGGCGTGTGAGATGCCCCAACGCACCCGACCCCACAACCCCGCTCCCTGTGCCGGGAGCAGTTGTAGAAGGCAGAGAACTCTCACGTTCCTTTCTAGCCTCCACGTTCCTAGCACAGTGTCCAACAGATGGAAGGTGCATTGATGGGCAGCCCAGCTCTCCCCTCCCCCCTCAACCACTTTGCCTGGGAAGGGAGCTCAGAGTCCCACACCCCAGGCCTGTCGAAAGTTACTCCCAGCCACGACTGAGGGATGGCTATTGGCGGACGAGCCATCCCGGGCTCTGCTCTCCAAATTCACCAGGGCCAAACCGGGGGTAGAGCACGGGCACGTGTGGTTGGGATGCTGGAGAGGGAGCTGTGTAGATAACATGGTCCTCGGTCTCTGTGTCTCCAACACCCTCACCCAAGGATGTTTGAAATGAGCTGTACCATCCCCCTGGAGAAGGACCTAGAGATCCAGCTGTATGACTTTGACCTATTTTCACCCGATGATAAGATTGGAACCACAGTCATTGACCTTGAAAACCGACTCCTGTCTGGCTTTGGAGCTCGTTGTGGGCTCTCCAAATCCTACTGCCAGTAAGCGTGGACCTGAACCAGGGCAAGGGAGCACGGGGTGGGGGGTGGTGGTGGAAGAGTAAGCCCTCGGCTCCCCTCAAAGACGCCTGCATCCCAGGCTGGGGAACCAGGGCCCGTACCTGTCTGCACCCCTGCTCCCAGCACTGGTCAGCCTGCAGCTCGAAGCAGAGGCTTCTCCAGGACTCAGACCTCCCCACCTTTTCCCCACAGGTCAGGGCCCTTTAGGTGGCGGGATCAGATGCCCCCAAGCCTGCTCTTGGAACACCATGCCAGGCAGAAAGGACTGCCTCCGCCTCTGTTCAGCCCTGAGGATGACTCTGTGTTTTACAATGGGAAAAAATTCAGACTGCAAAGCTTTGGTGAGAAGCACAGCACACCGCCAGAAAGCACAGAGCTGGGCCTCTGCGACAAGTGGGGCTACAGGATGGAGGAGCTGCCAGAGGGCACGCCGCCTCCCCTTCTCGCCTGTAACGGATAACCAAGTCCACTGCCCAGGCTGAGGGTGGAGAAGGGGCCTACGTGGGAGACGGGAAGGCTAATGACCTCGTCAACCCCTCCTTCCATCCCCCTCCAATCTAGAGCTGAAGCCCCCTACTGCTCGCTTTTTGGGATCTAAGAAAGAACGCCTTGCGCTGTACCTCCTGCACACCCAAGGACTGGTACCTGAGCACGTGGAGACCCGCACGCTGTACAGCGACAGCCAGCCGGGCATCGACCAGGTATGAGACTGGAGGGGCTGGATCAGGAGGTGGGGAAGCCCACCCATCCAGGACAAGAGGGGAAGGAGAGGCCGGGCACCCACAGATGTACGTGAAAAGAAGACAAGCACATTCTGTGCATGTTAATAAGCAAGAAGTCGCAGTGGTGTCTCTTAGAATGGAGAAGTTCAGAGCTGGAAAAGTCACCAACAAGAAACCGAGGCCCCGTGTCAGCTGTGGAAGTGTTTCGGGGCCTTCCCCGCCGGTGCCAGCACTGCCTTAGTCTCTCCTGAGGGAGGGTAAGGAGGCAGCACCTGGGGTCAGAGTGCAGGCATCACAGCCCCGGCTTGGCTGTTAAGTGCAGGCTGTGTTTTCTCCACGGCAAGGAACCCCAAACAGGAGGAATAAAAATCCCCACAGGCACCCTAATTATCCCCTACCCTCCAGCCACCAGAATGGCTCACCTCATTCTCCGAATCTCTCAAGCTGATAGCACATTCTAGATACAAAGTTCTCTACTGAGCACTTTTTAAAACCATCCTCATTAAACCTGTTTTCTCATTAAATGGGGCCAATTTCAAAAGAATAAACCTAGGTCACATGGTTTAAAGGAATCTATCTTCCACTGTTGGTAGTTCTACCCTCTTAACTCTTTTGTCTCCCCTTTTCTTAGCAGGTTCAACCCTTCTTTCCTAGACCCCTGTGCTTTGTGGATAGCTTGACATCCTTAGGATGTGGTTCCACAACATAATGACCTGGGGATCACCTAGTTTACTCTTACTCAGGGCCACTAAGGTGGCTAACAGTTGCAGCCCCAACCCCATTCTGGAGTCCCATCCAGAGAGGCTGTCCAGCAGGACCTGTTAAATGGCATCAACCCTCCAGACCCCAGTTACACTTGACATCCGTGCGCCACAGCCGTCAGCCTCGTAGCCATCGTATGCTCCCAGCCAAAAAAAAGAAACAAGTGGAAGCTGATGGGCGGTGTGCTGACTTCCGGTCTGAAGTCCATCCCACCTCCCAGATGCCTCGATACCCCACCACTCGGTGCTGGAAACACAGTCTCAGCAGATCTAGAAGCTGAGACAGGCCCCCGCCCCAGACCAGGATGCGGAGAACGGGGGCTGGCCAACCCCAGCCAGCTAATCCATCTCCACTCTAGGGAAAGGTGCAAATGTGGGTGGACATCTTCCCCAAGAAGCTTGGGCCTCCTGGCCCCCCATTCAACATTAGGCCCAGAAAGCCTAGAAGGTGAGTGACACCCATCTCCTGAGCAACTGCACCACTCAGTGTGGCCTTCCCAGCGTGCGGAGCACCAGTGGGCTCCAACACCGAGTCACAGTGATTCTTTTCCTCTTTTGGGAATCTGGGGAGCCTCCTTTCCCTGTGGTCCCCCAAACGCAGCATGACTTGGGTGGGCACGGAGGGCAGCCTCCCAGGCCTCTCTTCCCTCACCGAGGTTGCAGCTGGGGAGCTATTCCTCAGCAAAGCCTCAGAGAACAGTGGCTACAGGTATGAGCTGCGCTGCATTATCTGGAAAACTACCCACATGCACCTGAAGGAAAACAGTTTAAGTACCGAGAGGATGAGTGACATCTATGTCAAAGGGTAAGGGAGAGGAGCGGGGCTCCGTCAGCGTGCCCTCAGACTTGCCCAGTTCTCTCTCCATTTCCACCCATGCCTGGTGTCTACTGGGCAGCCCTCCTCCCAGGGCTCCAGCTAGGGGTGGGGACAATCCAAGTGAACCCCAGGTGAGTGGACTTTGGCCCCAGGTGGTTATTCGGGCTGGAGAAGGACATGCAGAAGACAGATGTCCACTACCGCTCCCTGACGGGGGAGGGCATCTTCAATTGGCGGTTCATCTTCACCTTGGACTACCTGGCAGCAGAGCAAGCGTGCGTCTTGAGTCAGAAGGTAACAGGCCCAGGAGCGGGATGCACTCCTCCCCCTCCCCTCAGAGCCTGCGAGCTGCACCAAGACACTTGGAATGTGGCCTTGGGTGGAACCCCTCCCCGCTCCCCCCTCCCCCTCCCCGACTTTCTCCTCCTCCTCAATGGTCCATCACTGCTGGGGGATGGGCTGCTAAGTGGCCAAAGGAACTCTCAGGACGGAAATACGCTCTCCTGCCATCCTCCAGGACTACATATGGAGCCTGGACCCCACGGTGATGAAGTTCCCAGCCCGGCTCATCATCCAGATCTGGGACAATAACATCATCTCCGCGGATGACTTCCTAGGTGAGATCCTGGCACAGGGCCCGTGACCACAGGACAGGGAGCTCCTTTTTGCTGACAGCATTTCTCTGGGCTCAGGGGTCCTGGAGCTGGATTTGTCTGACATGCCCCTCCCGGCCCGGCGCGCCAAGCTATGCTCCATCAGGATGACGGATGCTGACCCCAAGTGGCCTCACTTCCTCCAGTACAAGCACTGCTCCCTCTTTAAGATGAAGACTGTAAGCGGCTGGTGGCCTTGCCAGGTCCTTGATGGCGGCAAATGGCGCTTGTCGGTAGGAGCTGGGGAAGGTGCCTATTGCCTAGGAACGGGGCTGACTACTGTGCCGCGTAACTTGGCTCTGACAGACCCTGGGGGCCTGAGTTAAATCCCTTTCCCCTTCTGGACCCTGGGAAGAGGCCTTTAAAACTATCCTTGCTCCTGCCGTCCGAGCTCAGCTCCCACCACCCATGGTGTTTCTAGGGTAAAGTGAAGATGACCCTGGAGATTTTGACAGAGAAGGAAGCCTTAATCAAGGCAGCAGGAAGAGGCCAGTCGGAACCCAACCAATACCCTACACTCCATCCTCCCCTGTAAGGGTCCTGCAGGGCAAAGGCACCAAGCCTCTTCCTCGTTCACAAAGCTGAGCTGCTGGGCCTAGCAGTCTGTATGGGGTGGTGACCAGGGAAGGAGGCTGACAAGTAAAGAGGGATAATTACCCCCCCACCTCCCCACTCTGGCTCAATCGGGGAGAACAGCTGGGAAGGGGGGAGGGCAGAAGCAGAAGTTGCTTTTTTAAAATCAAAGACCTCTGCTCCGGATTGCTTGACCTGAAGTTTCCTTCTGCCCTCCATTCTCTGCCATCTCTGCTCCTGGACAGACGCACCCATACCTTGCTCATGTGGTTTCGGTCACCCGTTACAAGGTTCATCCATGTTTTCTGGAAACGCTACCGCTTCAAAATCATAGGCATCTCAATCATCCTGCTTATAGGGCTTCTGCTGTTCAACTTTATCTATTCAGCTCCGGTGAGTGGCAACCGTGGAGACAGGGGAAAAGGCACAGCTGCTCTCGGGATGACCCGAGAGAGAGCCCTCAGGTTGCTACTTCAGGCTAACTCTTACCTATTCTCTCTAGAACTATTTGGCCATGAGCTGGGTCAAGCCTGAACTTCGGCTGAATGCTCCCATTCAAATATATGCCAAAATCATCAATTCACTAAACACCAGCAACGCCAACACTTCCAACCTCGCCACTCTCATCAGAACCTGAAATCTACAACAGGCCATAAGCTGAAACTCCTCCAGGGACACATAAATCACCTGTGAGCTATCTTCCCAGAACTTCCAGCCCCGCCAGACTAATTCCCCCCGTGTCTGCCAGGCTTCTCTCCTGCCCATCCACAGCCCTACCCTTGGGCTTCCTACCAGTTCCTTGTTTCCGGGGTCTAGGGATATTCTGACCATTCTGTTCAGACCACTTCCAACAAGAAGGGCAGAGTTGTAATTTTCCACTGAAATAAACAACTTTTGTAACGGAGCCACCCTGTAATTTGTGGGGAGGGGGGGTTCACAACACCATGAAAGGCTGAAAACGCCAGGCTCTCAGACAAGACTCACAAGAATGGGGAATGATGTCACCCTTACGCACCTCCTCGAGTCTCCAGGGACTCTTCCACTCTGAGAGGCCCTGACGTCACAGGAAAACAGAAGGCAAGGAAGGGCACCTGTGAGGAAAGGTGGCTCACGTGGGGTAGGCAGCCGGCCGAGGCCACCACTCTCACCCCTCACGTGAGCAGGTGGCCCCCTCCTCTGGGACACAGCTGGGACTCCAGCGCCCAGAACGACCTCTGGCCCCACTCATGACGGGAAGCATGTTTCTAGAACAAGAGGGGAGAGCCAGGGCAGAACCTACCATGCTAGTCAGGTTGTTTCCTTGCACCATACACTGCTCTGAGGCTGGCCCGGGTGGGGGGACTGCATTTCACGTCTTCCCCGCCCTCCTCACAGAGCCTCAAGGACCTCATGAGCTAGAATCACACAAGAGCCACAAGTGTGACGATCTCCACGCTGAGCTGCCCCTCCTGCACCCCTGCCCGGGCCAGCTCACGAGCCCACCGGCGTCCTCCCACTACAGGGGTCTAGCCAATCTCCCCCGGAACTCAAAAACACAGAACAGCCATTTGCTTTCTCAGTTCCACCTGGTCCGAGAGCCAAGCCCAGGGCCCCGGCTGACCCTCTGTCACTCTGGAGCCGCTCTGCCATGGGGGGAGGTCAGGAGGGTCCCACTGTCATCCCACCTGCACGAGAGCACTACCGCCTGTGGGAAGGATACAAGAAAGCTGAAGACAACAGAAACCCACAGCCAGGCAAGGTAACCCTCCTTTCCTTCAGGGCTGAGCAGAGGGCTTTCCCAACCCAGAAGGCAGGGCAAGGGTGGATGGCTTACGGCTCAGCCAAACCCACCTGTAAAAGGAAGGCCACTCAGAAGTTCATGTTTGGTTTCCATCAGCCATGTTAAGACTTTCCCTCAGGCTACAGAAGCACAGGGCTAGGAGAGCTCAGAGTCCAAGCCCTCCAGGGAGCCTCCAGCCTGTTAGCAATGGAATCACAGGGCAGACAGGTGAGCAGCGCGTGACCCCTCATCAGGTAAGGCAGTGGAATCAGGGCTGACCCACAGAGGACACTCAGGCTCGGCCGCTCAAATGACAATGAACTCTTCCAGGCACAGATGCCGGGGGTCTACTGCTTCCGGATTTACAACCACCATTCCTTATCCATTAAGAAAGAGAAGCCAGGTTTCCTCTTTGGGGAGTATCCAAGCTCAGGCTATAAGAACAAAGTTTCCTTACATTTTGAACACTCTAAGTAGGATTCCAAAAATTATGATGAACACAAGACATGCAGCTAAGCAGGCTCCAGAGAGTCCAGAAACATCTCCCCGTGGTCAGATCATGTGACAGGTGTTGCTTTCGGTGTCAAAACGTGGAGCAGTCAGTTTCACAGTTAATCCCACTGCATCCGTGACGTCTCCCAAGCTTCTCTTGACCTGCACACCAGCCTTCAGCCAAACCTGGCCGAGGGCCTAAAGGGACCTAATTGGGACGGTCATGAACACACCAACAGAACCAAGATCCACCTGCAAGAACAAAGCCTAGAGCAGTGACCCCAGCAGAATGCTCCCTCCCTACAGCCACCTAATGAGGGTCAGTGAAACTCAAGTTTGTCGTGCAGCCCCAGGCCCCAAGAGAGAGGCAGCCAGATGTCTTTTCCAGCTCAGGTTGCATCTGCAGAGGACAATGAATGGAGGGGAGGAAGGCAAGGCAGGGAAGAAGTTTCCATCCAGATTTCCAAGGAAAGCTCCTCAGGTGGAGAAAGGCTTAGACAAAAAGCAAAAACCAGTGGACAGATGGCTGGAAGGTATGAGGAGTTATCAGTTTTCTAGTCTTTGCAGATTTAAGAATGAAGTACGAGGGTCCGCTGAGCCCAACAACAAGGCAGCCTGGGCTATGACACTCTTTCCGGTGGTTTTGGCATCATGACAGCCTATGTTCTCTCCATCCCTCTTCGCTCCCAACTGGCAGGACTGCGGGGAAAGGCACATCACAGCAGCGTTGCCCGGGGGGGTGGGCTTCCTGATCCAGAGTTAGATGTCCTCATGGGTGACCATGGGAACGCAGCATCCCTGCACTCAAAGCTCCAGTGACAGAACCGAGTCCTTGACCAGCTGCTGGAGACGAGAGAAGACCCGCCTGGCTATGTGCTCAGGCCGGTGCCTGCTCCTCCCATACTCCTGGGTGACAGTCACAGAGGTCGTGATCGCAGGAGGGCTCAATAGAAGCGCTTTCGGCTCTGGTCCTGCCATTTGTTGTAGAGTATGAGCCCAATGACAATGGCAAATACGGAAAACACCAAAGAGAAAAAGACGATGAGAAAGAGGGCCAGGCCACTCAGGGGCGGCAGCGGGGCTGTCACTAAGAAAGCAAGAGAGAAGCAAGTCAGAATGAGGGAGCCCGCCCGGTGGGAAGGACCAACCAACAAGCTATCGAGTCCCCATTTCTGGGAGCTAGAGCTCAGACTCTCCCTTTCCGGATGCCGCAATTTAAAACCTAAACAGTCCACAGTCTGCTCATCTGTAACACGGAGACAAGTGAGAAAGCAGGGGCAAGTGCTCCAAGTGCTTCGGAGAAGAACCCCGAAAAGAGGCAGCCCCGCCCAGCTGTACTGCATGTCACCCCAGACCCCCACAGCCCTCAACCTCCTCACTGGCCATGGGGCCTTTCCCCAGGATCCCCCGTGCTCACTCTCGGGCAGTTTCATGTTGTCCACCGAGGGCAGGAACACATCTCGATGCAGCTTCTCCTCTTCTGGGGTTCTCTCCACCGTCAGCTCAAACAACTTCAGGGAAATGACGTCATGGTTGTCTAAAGAAAAAGAGAACAAGGATTACTCAAGCCACCCTGAAAAAAGTGTCTTGGTTCAAGCTTCTAATCCACAGCTAACAAACAGTGACCTGAAAAAAAATAACTGAAACTTGTTTCTCATCTAAAATTAAGGACAAAGAACAGGGAATATTCTACATTATCCTGTACTTATAGTTTTTATCAACAAGCATGCATTACCTATATAATTTTAAAATTTAGAGAGGGACTTCCCTGGTGGTCCAGTGGTAAAGAATCCGCCTTCCAATGCAGGGGACGTGAGTTCGATCCCTGGTCGGGGAACTACAAGCCCGCATGCCTCGGGGCAACTAAGCCCACGGCACCTCAAGTAGAGAGCTGGCGTGCTGCAAACTACAGAGCCCACGCGCTCTGGAGCTGCGGTGCCACAACTGCAGAGCTCACACGCCCTGGAGCCCACGCACAACTAGAGAGAAAACCCGCACGCCACAACTAGAGAGAGAGAAGCCCGCGTGCCAAAACAAAAGATCCTGCATGCTGCAATGAAGATCCTGCGAGCCACAACTAAGACCCAATGCGGCCATAAATAAATAAATAAATAAAATATATAAAAAAAGGAAAGTCAATGTTATAAAAATAAATAAATAAAAATAAAATAAAATTTAGAGACGATACAAGAACTAACCCCTAATCACACATAAAACCTTCTAGTGAAAGGAGACACAGTAGCCCCACAGCTTCCCTTTAACATGGACAACACACACAAGCAAGACAGGAGAGGGCCTCACAGCAGCTGTTTAACGGGCCATGAGCAGGGCACAGCTATTGGCCTGCAACACACTTCCCTTCTGGACTGTGCCTAATTCTTTGCAGTTAACTGTTACCCTGAATCTCACTATTAATTACCAGAGAAGGATGAAGAAGTTAGGGACTCAATTTTTTCTCTCCTTTTTTAAAGTAACATTATAAATTCAGACAGTCAAACATACTTGACGTGTCTCAGTACACTGAAGTTGTATCTCTTACTGAAGCTCAACCCAACCCAACTTTATCCAGTGGGAGCCTACTGAAGTTGGCTCCCCAGTCCTTTTACACGAACCCAGAAGTTTTTGATATCTTCCTTGCTTTTCTAGGAAGTTTTCAGCCTGTATTTCCTACCTTAGACCCGGCATTAGCCATTTCCCCAAGAAGCTCCTGTTCCCGTTAGGATTGGTATTCGTATTAAGAGACCACAAATATGGGTGCTAGGGGTGCTCACTGCTACTAGGTTGGTTTTTGCAGACTGGATTTCTTGCCATCTCTATTTCTTGCCATCTCTATGGCATTTATAGCTGCTTGGACTCTTAGAATCTTTAGCAGACCCCCAGGTAAAAAAACTGGATTTACCTTCAATTAGAAAAAATGTTTTCTCTGCCAGGACTGAGATTAAACCATAGGACAGGATAAAGAACCACAGTGATGCTCCTCACAATGTAGGGGCATCAAAGGCTGGGACAGCTGTGATGTGTCCTTTCTCAGCAGTTTCCAATAGTCCACAGCAAAACAAGTTAAGATGTTAACAAGAAAGACCTTAATAGAAAGACGCAATTTGTATTTAGGGGTATCCTACAGGCGGAGAACATGGATGTACTAACCTAGGCATTGTTGCCAAGAACTTAGAACAAAGGACTCCTTAGGATAAACAAAAAATTATTCTTTGGCCATTTCCAACAGTTGGGAACAACTTCCCACTGACAAGTACAACAGGAGGTTAACTGAGCAGGTCCCAGAAGCCTGCAAGCTCACAGGAAACTTGTGGACAGGGATACCTTTTTCAACTTGAGTCATATAACAAGATTCCATAGCAAAGATCTCCAGCCTGTGCCTCCCCTTACCTGTGCCAAGGTAAGATGTCCCACAGCTCTGGCCTACCTGCACAGTATTTAGAACTGGCTGCCAAAATTAATCTCTTATAAGTGACAGGAAGCAGATCAATGGTTGCCTGGAGGCAAGGTAAGGGAGGAATGCTGCAAAGGGGCACAAGAGAACTTTTCCCTGATGGAAACATTCTGTATCTTGACTGGGATGGTGGTTATATATATGTAAATATTTGTCAAATCTCTTCACACTATATACTTCTGTTATGTGGAAAGCATATCTCAATAAGGTTGATTTTTTTAAAACAATTAGTTGCCAGGATTTACAAAATCAGATTTCATTAAAAAAATCCAGATTTCCAGCTTCTCTTGAAAAACTAGAAGACATGGCCTCATTGAGCCCACATTTTCTATTGGCAACAATGGCTGAAACTGAGTGCATGCTGCCCATTTCAGATGGGTATTTGCCTTTCTTTCTTGCCAGAAGAAAGTTCTACTTCATCCTAGCTTCACTCATAATACATTATATCAAAAGAACCAAAAGTTTAATTCTTTTCCTCTTCTGAAAAGACGTTATGATTGATGCTAAAGCCAAGGGAGAGAATAAGCACATAAAAGAAGCTTCTAATGGGAAACATGTAGGAAGAAAATCCAGAGGAGACAGAACAGTAGAAAAGCCCGGTACTGCTAACGCCACACAAGTCAAGGAAGGCAGGGGTTTCAGAGTAATTGGTCAAACAAGCTGAAGAGAGGACCAACAGCAAGCACACAGAACAGCGAAGAAACAGAAGGAGCTTTTACAAAAATACTTGTGCTAATAGCATGGCAGAGACACAGGCCTGAGTGCGGCATTCACCATGGCGGTAAGTTTACAGAGGCGGATGTCTTAGAAACGCAAGCATCTGCACACACAACAGATTCAAAAGTCTGAGCACAAAGGAGAGTCTGGGGGTCGGAAGAGGGAGGGCAGAATCGAGGAAAAGCTTTGTTAAGAGAAAGGGAACTAAGCACATTAGGTGAAAGGACAGGAACCTGGCTATAAAAGGAGGCACAAGAAATAGGAAAGCACAGAACTCAAAACACAGGCTGGAAGAGCTGGCTTGATGTAGAGGCAAACACTGCTTTCCATTAGCACCAAACATCTCCCGAAGACAACTGTGCTAGATAACCGCCGGCCTGGGCTTTTAAGGGATCTGGACACGAGAAGGCAGGAAGATAAGCGCTCACAGGGCACTTGTTTGCCAGAGTTCTGCCTGGCTGGCTCTCCCCTCTGAGAAGCCTCACCCAGGCTGCCTATCAAGATGTGACCTCAGTTAGGGCAAGTGAGGAGCGCACATGGCAGTACCTGAGAGATCCCCAGTGATGGAGGAGGTGCCGAAGTAGTAGCCCCGGGGCAGACGGACACCGGGCACCTCTATGCAGTCCCTCCACTCATGCTTGCCATCGATGTCCATCATTATCTAGAATAAAAAGAAGAGACAGGGCTTCCCTGGTGGCGCAGTGGTTCAGAGTCCGCCTGCCGATGCAGGGGACACGGGTTCGTGCCCCGGTCCGGGAAGATCCCACATGCCACAGAGCGGCTAGGCCCGCAACAGTGAGAGGCCGGCGTACCGCAAAAAAATAAAAATAAAAAAGTGATAAATCAGGGCCAGGCCACAGAAGTGGGAGCGAGACAGCCCATATCGCCAACAGGTCCAGAACAGGGACTCACCGTCAAATGCCTCTTGACATAGCGAATCACAAGGAAGGTGTCATAATGGAGATTGCGGACAATGGCCGTACAGCCCCCCAGCTCTGTAGGCCGCCCGTCCCGCTCGTGATCATAGCTGAGGGAGCCATTGTTCACCATGGCTGAGATGTAGGGGAAAACCCGCTGGGAAAGCAGGGAAGGAAAAGCAGAGAACGGTGAGGAAGTACTCTTAGGAACACCTGTGCAAACAGCATCAGGAATTCTGCACATAAAGCTGAGGTCCTCACAGCAGACCAGACAACCACTCTGTGGCATCACTAGCAGCCCCACACTGAGATGGTCACTCGAGGGACATGGCCCAGAGGTGACTGACCTCTCTACCTGCCTTCAGCAATCCTCCTTGCACCCATTTGGGGTGGGTCTGGAATGGCCCCTCTGACACTCTGGAGTCTGACTGGAATCCTCCCGAAGATCGCCATTGGGCACTTATAGTCTACACAGACTGTTGTTTTCCTTCGTGTGTGTGTGCGTGTGTGTGTGTGTGTAATGGCCATGTAAACGTATTGAAGAGAAAAAGCATTTATTATGCCTCTCTGCATGTGTCCACCTTAGCTCCATCCCTTCCCCCCCAGGGCAAGTATTTTGCACACAGAGGTATTCTGAAAATACCTGTCCAATCAGGGAAATCTTTCCATTCAGGATAGCACCTTTCAAATTCTAAAATTCTATAAGCATATGATGTTAAATGGGTCAGGACTCAGAAAGGGCAGTGCCAGAACCAGGCTGCAAGGTGGTGTTCTCCAGCCACAGATGACTATGCTTAGTCAAAAGACCACCCAGCCCATTTAGGCTTCACCACACATAACTTCTCCCACTAATATTCAGGGCAAGGTTCTCCCACTGAAAGTTTCCTCATATGCCACCCATTTTCCCACCTACTTCAGAGGTCCTCTCTCTCCAGTAGACTCGTAGAGCAAATTCTTCCCTAGAAATAATGAGCTAACCATTCCAGAACAAGCCCAGTGCTAAGGCAGTGCAGAGAGGCAGGCGGATAAAAGGACAGGAAACATGAGACATGCCACTTCTTTGGTGAGTCCCTCATTGTCCTAAACAATCAACATGCAAGGTGAAGATGCAGTCAAAATCGGAGACTGGTGACTCCTGAGACAATAGCCACACGGATTCTAAACAGTAGCAAATGTTGGATGGACACATAGGGAGTACGGGATGGCCATGGTGGGTCAAGAACTGAGTACCTGGACTCCAGGAGAATATCGTCTCTTCTGGGCCTGAGAGGGTCCAGCAGGTTATTATAAAAACAAGAGAGGGCACAGAAGACAGGAGACCAAGTCAGAAAGAGACAGCCATGGAAGAGCTATGACCCAGCTGTGGTGGATGAGCAAACCAATCTAAATCCCCGAACAGTTCAGGGTCCATGGAAGGCATTTCGCAAGTCCTCATACCCCTCAAAATTACAGGCAAAACTATATGCACAGGTGTTTGTACATTTTCTAAGGAGAGGGTCTGCTGCTATCATCAGATTCTCAAAGGGGTCCACTAGAAAGACCCCTCTAACCCACGCGGGGTCCTGAAACTCTCCGAAACTTTATAAAACACACAGCATCACACTCTCCAAGCAGGCCTCGCTTATGTCTCTGACAGTCCAAAAGTCAGGCCATAAGTTGGTCTGTACCCAGCCTACAGTATTTCTTTAGCAAGGGGAGAGACAGGAGTGATAAATAGGGCTAAATTCTTCCAAATTCAAGATGTCCTTTACTGCCCAGGATCTCAGGATATAGCTCTTTCCCAGAAGACAAAAATCCCATCATTTGAGAGGCTATCAAATTAACTCTAATCCAAAGGGATCATTTACCCTGTAATTGAGCCTTATGGACATATATTTCCAAACAGTTATTCTAACCGACAACATGTGGGCAAGAAAAAGCTCTGTGGGAACGTTGCAGCAGGACAGACTTAGAAAAATCACAAGGTTCAAGCATGTTTAGCTTTGCTCAAGAAAACTGCTACAGTTCTAAGCTACTAGCAATAACAGATACCCGTACAAGCTCAGCTCGGCCCTGCCCTACAGGAAGTGTGGGCAAAGGTGTAGAACCCAAAGCGTTCCTGCCCTCTAATCCTTAGTGAGCACCTGTTACGAGCCAGGCACAGTCCCAGATGCTGGGAGCTCAATGGCAAACAAGATAGGCAGACATCTGCTCTCATGGAGCTGACATTAGAGTGGAGGGGACAAACAATAAGTAAATAAAATCATTTGAGACTGATAAATGCTATGATGAAAATAAAATAGGTAACACAATAGAGACTGATGAGGAAACATCTCTCCGAGGAGACAACATCTGAGCTGAGACCCAAGTTGTTAGAGAGAATCCACCAAAAAATCTGAGGGCAGAGGAAGCATGAGGTTAGCATATTCAAGGACCAGAAGATGACAGAGGTGTCTTCAACCCAGCCAGTGAAGAAGGGGGCTGGTGTGAGCTGAGGAGGGAGCTAGCTCACACCAGCCCCTCACAGGCCACAGCAAGGGTCTGGGGTGAGCCTCAGAGCAGTGGCTCTTCTCTTGTGCCACTGGCGGCATATGTACAGGATTACAGAAAGGTATGAAACGAATCAGTGGATGATTAAACTACTGGAAAACTACTCTTCTACAACTATCATTCCGGACAAGGGAATCGTGAGTATGTTATCAGCAGTTTACAGAGATGCGCTTCTGACAAGAAGCCCGTAACTTCAGTGAACAATTAGGGAAAGAAGGGATTGGAAATGCCCTCGTGAGCTCTGATGATCCCAAGGCTTGCTTCATTTATCAACCCCAGCACCTGTGATCAGAAGTTGAAGTTGTAAAAAAAGAAGTTGAAGTTGTATCTTTCAAGGGCGTGCCTAGGACAGCGATCCTTAACCTAAGGGGGCCTTACCAAGGCTGGTGAAGCAGCCAATGAGCCAGTATCAGCCAGAGGCAAGCTGGGCCTCAGGATGACCTGGGGGAGTTTTTCAACTGCACATACACGTGGGTCCCGCAGTCAAAGAGCCTCACTCAGTAGGTCTGGAATGGGGCACGGGGCTATGGATTTTTTAAGAGGCACCACAGACAACTGGGATGTACAGCCAAAGTTAAGAAATACTGCCCTACACAGAGTCCCACAGCTTTGGAGCTGGAATCTGTCTACTTCAGCAACTCCTGACTCAGCCTTCCACCTTCCAGCTCACATTAACGATGTCTTTAAATGCCATCTTAACTTCTATGCCCAGTCAGGAGTTCTCGAAGGGTTCCTTGGGTACCCACTCATTTGACACAGCAGCTCATTTTCTTTCCTTGGAAAGCAGCCTATATATAGCCAGAACCAAAGGCAGAAGAATCACCCTGACTCCGGCAAAGGTGGTAGTTTCATTCCTAATTTAAGAGTCATCAAAAATTAGGAACTCCTACCTATTGTCCAAATGGTTGATGTCGGAAAGGTGGGGAGATGTCTGCAAATTTTTGTATTACAAGGCCCTCCACACGGTATTGCACCTTCAGCGCAACTTGATTGAAAAGAGACTCATGAACTTGTGGTTGTATGGATCCTATGCTAAAATTCCACAGGTGCAAAGCACACAGGCTGCGAACCACTAGGTGTGAAAAAGAGCACACTCGGCCCTCTGTAATCAGGGAGACCTGGGTTCTAAATGCAGTTACACCACTCACACCTGTGTACTCTCTCTGAGATTCTATTTCCTCACTGTAAGCAGGGAGAATAATACACAGCTCACAGGGTTAATTACGAGGCTGAAATATGTAAAGCATTCAGTACAGTGTCTGGTATTCAGAAGGGAGTCAATAAATGTTCATTCAACCAATGACTAAATTAATGAATTTTTAGATATACTGTTCACAGGTGTTCATATATAAACACAAAGCCAAACATATGTCTTTTAGAGCAGTAATTCCCAGACCATTGGCTGCCATGGACCACTAAAATCTCTAAACATGTTTTTGGGATTAATAGGCTTGCCTTTTCTTGCTTTTTTTTTGCCTACTAAATATATTAAAATATAATAATGAATGACAGGACAACCATCTATAATAAACATCATTTTTAAAAAGAACATTCTAAACCAAAAAAAGAAAGAACTATATAATTTTATAATAAATAATTAATAAAACATTTCACATTTATGAAAAGTCACTTCACTGTTCCTATTCTTAAACCAGTGAAACTCTGTAACCAACCAGTACGAGTCTATGAACCAGCATCTAGGAGTCATTCTCTTAAAGCAGGTTTACCAACCTAAACCCCAGTGCAGTTGAGGAAGCTGGCCAAGTTTGCTCCCTGGAACCTAGATGTGAAAAAAAGGAGGGTGGGAGGGGAGAGGGAGAGCACAGAGCCACACCAGCTACTGCCAAGATGTCGGTAAAATGTCTCTGGGAATGTCACTTAGTGGTGTGAATACGCATAGCTAGCGTTTTTTGAGAGCCTACTCTGGGCCGGCCACTGTACTCAGTAATGTATACATATGCGTTCATTTAATTCTCACAACCCTAAGAGGTAGTACTGGTATCTGCATTTCACAGTTAAGAAAACTTGTTTAAGATAACGGAGGTATTAAGTAGTGAAACAAGCGTTTGAAACCAGGTAGTCTGGCCTCAGAGCCCTGGCTCAATCACTATGCCACACTGCTCTCAAGATCAATCAGTATGGAACAATGGTTGGTATATACTTAGATACAACCAAAACCAGCAAACAAACAAACAAAAAACCTAGGTCTCTAATATACCCTGAAACACAAAGAAATACTGGAAAATGGCTCCAAATTAAAGGAAAGGAGAGATATGACAACTGAACGCAACACAGGATCTGGGGTTTTATTTTGCTATAAAAGACACAGTGGGGACAACTGGTGAAGGTCAATAGATTAGATAATAATATCGTTATCAGTGTTAAGTTCCTGATTTTTATCACTGTGTTTAGGGAAAACAAGTGAAGAATTTAGGATTAAGTAAACATGATAAAGGCAATTTACTCTTAAGTAGTTCAGAAAAAATATACACATATGCATGAGGTCAGACACACACACACACACACACACGCACACATGAGCACAGGCACAGACAAACATACACATATACACGTAAAAGAAAAGGACAAAGCCAATGTACTAAAACATTAGCATTTTGGGAAATCTGGGTGAAGAGCGTTCTGGAATTCTTTGTTGCATTACCGTAAGTTGTCTGTAAGTCTGAAATTATATCAAAATTTAAAAAATTTTAATGATTAATCTGAATCTAGTATTTACCACACTTTCAATTTTTCTATGTCTAAAAAATTTCAAAATTAAAAAAAGGTTTAAAAAAACAGTATGTTAAATATGATGCAATGTTTTCATTTTTAGAAAGGTGTGTATAGTTCTGTTTTTTAGTCTTTTCTGATTTTTCTGTAATGAGCTTTTACATAAAAATAAGAATTAACAAAACAAATGCCTCTTCTACAGCACCTCCATGTGACCGTCCCCTTGGCTCACCAAAAGAACACACTCACTGCCACTTCCCAGACAGATACTTTTCAGACTTTCAAAACTTCCTAAGTCGCTGGTCCTACAGTACTCTTCATCCAGCTAACCCTTTGTGCAGGAACCTGGACAGAGGTGACTGGTTAACTGAGCAATACCCATCCTACTTAGAATGGGTAACATCAGTGAGATTAAGCGGCATGAGAAGGTCCCTGCTCCATAAGCCCCCAAACTCCTACTAAACTAGACTAGCTGTGACTCTGTCTCCAAGTCTCAAAGCTCCTCAACTGGAGGATACGGAATAGTGCAGCCTCCAGGCCAGCTGACTGCCTGGAAGAGCTTCACATACTTGAACATTAATGATCATGAACTCTTAAACTCACAGAACGATTTTAATCCCATTTATCTTAGTTGTGATCCCCAACTAGAACAAACGCAAACCATGTAATGTGGGGACTTCAACAGAGTACTGTAAAATCAGGAAACCTCAAACTCCAGGTATGCCCCAAACACTGAAGTTCATAACCCACCTACCCAGATTACAAGGGCCAAGATGCAGAACACAGCCTAAGAGGCAACACCTTAATCTGACTACTAACCACCATTATGGTAGTATGTGAATACTTCTTGTTAACTCTAGGGAATAGGAGATCTTGTCTTTAGTTCTACTGTGGGGAACCCATGAATCTCCTGACATTGTATATAAAATCCTATTGTATTCAAATCTACCAGAAAGCCGTACATTTCTACTTCCCCTGAGAACTAGCTCTCACCAATGAAGCTCAGCCTCACTGCCTAATCACATCTGAGAGCTTGCTGGACCTAGTTTCCAAAGGAGTGTCTCTTAGAAGACACTGCCTCACCAAGGACTGAGAAAAAAAAACAACCCTAAGTCACATCCAAGTAGTATAACAAGAGAATTTAAGAAGTTATGGAGTTCCTTTAATACTGTAAAAATTCTGTCCACCAACAATAAAGAGACCAAAAGGGATTAGTGTCTTCATCAACATAAAGATTTCAGGGAATGTGCTTTTCAATTGGAATGGCGTATTAATTTTCTTCCAGTTTCAAAAGAGGATAAACAATCACCACATTAAAAAAATACGGGAAGCCCCTCAAACTGGACTTCCAAGCTGGCCTGATCGGAGAAGAGCAGTGAGCTGCTCGCACCACTTTCCAACCAGCTGTTTCTGCCTCCAGGGGTGAGGTCCGAAGGTCTCACTGGGATGAATGAGGGCCAAGGCTGCAAAGGGCTGCACTTCTGGGCTCTCATTCCAGGAAGGCCTCTTGCCACCATACTCTGATTTCAACTGAGAGAAGACATTCCTACTCCAAGACTGCTACTGAGTTCTCTGCAACTTTTCACCAACGTCTGGGTTCTCCTGAGAAACGGATGACCATGAGCTGATGACTTCCTGGTGCCAAGAAAAGATGATCAGGTTGTGTTTTAATCAACACTGTAAAAAGTTAGCAATGCCAAGATGTAACTCACATACCACACAATTCACCTATTTAAAATCTATAATTTGGGGGCTTCCCTGGTGGCGCAGTGGTTGACAGTCTGCCTGCCAATGCAGGGGACACGGGTTCGAGCCCTGGTCTGGGAGGATCCCACATGCCGCGGAGCAGCTGGGCCCATGAGCCACAACTACTGAGCCTGCGCGTCTGGAACCTGTGCTCTGCAATAAGAGGCCGCGGTAGTGGGAGGCCTGCGCACCGCGATGAAGAGTGGCCCCTGCTTGCTGCAACTAGAGAAAGCCCTTGCACAGAAACGAAGACCCAACACAGCCAAAAATAAATAAGTAAATAGATTAAAAGAAAAAATCTGTAATTCAATGGGTTTTAGTATGTTCACAGGTAAGATTATAACTGCAATGAACCGTAGAACACTTTCATCACCCCTAAAAGAAACCCTGTGCACTCTCCCCACCCCAGCCCCCAACCCTGGCAACCACTCATCTACTTTGGCACCTGGCAACCACTCATCTACTTTGTCTCTATAGATTTGCCTATTCTGAACGTTTTTTATATATGGGATTATACAATATGTGGTCTTTTGTGACTTGCTCCTCTTGCTTAGCATCTTTCCAAAGGTCATCCACATTGAAACATGTATCAATGCTTCATTTCCTTTTAATGTTGAATGATATCCCATTGTATAGATATAGTTTGTTTATCCATTCATCAGCTGATGGACATTTGAGTTGGATCCATTTTTGGCTATTATGAATAATGCTGCTATGAACATTCATGTAACTTTTTGTGTAGACATGTTTTTATTTCTCTTGGGTGTATATACCTAGGATTGGAACTGCTGGATCATATAAACTCTACATTTAACCATTTGAAGAACTATGGAATAGTTTCCCAAAACAACTGTACCATTTTCCATCCCCACCAGCAGTGTATGAAGGTTCCAATTACTCTACATCTTTACCAAACTTGTTATCATCTGTTTTTTTAATTTTAGCCAGACAAGTGGATATAAAGTTGGCATCTCATTGTGGTCTTTTTTTCCTCACTGTGGTTTTGATTTGTATGCCCCTAATAGCTAATGATGTTGAGCATCTTTTCATGTGTTCATTGGCCATTTATATCTCTTCTTTGGGAAGTATCTATTCAGATCCTTTGGCCATCTTTTTAATTACTGAGTTGTACCTAGAATATATAAGGAACTGTTACAAGTCCCTTATCGGATATACAATTCACATTTATTTTCTCCTATTCCATGGGTTGTCTTTTCACTTTCTTGATAGTGTCCTTCAAAGTATAAAACTTTTTAATTGTGGTGATTCACGTTTAGTTTTTGATCCACTTTGGGTTAACATTTGTGTATGGTGTGAGGTAGGGAAACACTTCATTATGCTGCCTATGGATATCCAGTTGTCTCAGCACCATCTGGTGAAGAGATGATTCTTTCCTTACTGAACTGACTTGGCACCTTTATCAAAAATCACTTGTTCATAATTGTGAGGATTTTCAATTTTATTCCATTGACCTATATGCCTACCCTTATGCCAGTACCACGCTGTCTTTATTACTGTAGCTTTACAGTAAGTTTTAATTACAGGAAGTGTGAGTCCTCCAACTTTGCTCCTCTTTAATCAAGAGGAGGCTATTCTGGTTCTCTTGAATTTCAATACTGATTGTAGAATCAGCTTGTCAATTTCTGCAAAGAAGCCAGCTAGGCATTTGAAAGATAGGAGTTCCCTCACATCTGTAGATCAATGTGGGGAGTGTATCACCATCTTAATGATACAAAATGTTCCAATCCATGACATGGCATGTCTTTCCACTGACTTAGCTCTTTTTCAGTTTCTTTCTACACTACTTCATAGTTTTCAGAGTATAAGTTTTTCAGTCAAATTTATTTCTAAGTACTTTACTCTTTTTGACGATAGTTAATGGAATTGTTTTTACTTTAATTTTCGGATTGTTCAGTGCCAGAATGTAACACACAATAGACTCTCGTATGTTATCTTGTATCCGTAACCTTGCTGAATTCATTAGTTCTAATAGCTTTTTGTGAATTCATCAGCATTTTCTACAGATAAGATCACATCATCTACAAAGAGAAATCGTTACTTCTTCCTTCCCAATCTGGACTAGCTGCCCTGACTAGAACCTCCAGTACAATGTTGAATAGAAGAGGCAAGAGCAGACAGTCTTGCCTTATTCCTGATCTTAGGGGGAAAGGATTCAGTCTTTCACAATTAAGTATGATGTCAGCCGTAGGGTTTTCATAAATGCCCTTTATCAGGTTAAGCTCCCTTCTATTACTAATTTGTTGAGCATTTTTATTATCATAAAAAGGTATTTAATTTTGTCAAATACTTTTTTCTACATCTATATGATTATATGGTTTTTGTCCTTTATTCTATTAATATGGTCTATCATATTAATGCTCAGATATTAAACCAATTGTGAATTCCTAGAATATAGTGTATTTACACATGGTGTATACTCCTTTTTATATGTTGCTAGGTTTGGTTTACCAGTATTCTGTTGATGACTTTTACATCTACACTCACTAGAGATACTGGTCTGTACTTTCCATTTCCTGTGACGTCTTTATCCGGCTTTGGTATCAGGATAATACTGGCCTCAAAGAATGAATTACTTAGCATCTGCTCCTTTGACTCTTCATATGGGTTGGAGAATTGGTATTAATTCTACCTTATGTTTGGTAGAATTTACCAGTGAGGCCATCTGGGCCTGAGCTTTTCGTTGTGAGTCACTTTTTAATTACCAATTCAATCTATCCAGATTTTCTCTTTCTTCAACTATCATTTTAACAGCCATTTATGGTCTGACAATCTCACTGTGGCACAGGTGGTACCCTGTTCTTTAAATACTAAAGCTCTTGACTTACCTAAACAACAATTCTTATATTGCTCGTGGGGGAACTGAGGTTGTGATTTTGAACAATGTGTCCAGATTTCAGGGAGCCAAGGCTAAACTCCCTCACCCCCTTCTCAGATGCATTAATGTTGCTAGTATTTTCCCAATATTTTCTCATGAACAAATGTGGTAGACAGTGAACTGAGCAAAGATGTCAAGGGCACTCTGGTGACAAGGAAACAAGAAACCAGAGAGACAATTTTGCCACTGCCTTGAGTGACCTGCCGAATTGTTCCACAGCCCCTCCTGCCTGCTCCTTGTCCTCCTCGTCCAGCATATCTTCAACACACGACGTTTCCAAATTTTCAAAAGGTACTATATTTGTCACCCTCTCCTTATGAGCTCAAAATAATAGAGCAAAATAAAGAGATTGCAGTCTCTGGAGTCAAACCCACTACCTGGGTGTCACTGACGAGTTTTTTTTAACCTTTCTGTACTTCAGCTTCTTACCCATAATGTAGGGATAATAATAATATCTACCCCAAGGGGTTGTTAGGATAAATAGCTAAGACATGTAAAAGCACTCAAAATGATGCCTGGTGCCTTCAAGTATGATGTCAAAGAAAACCATGCCGCTAACAAAACACATTTGACTTCACCCTCTAAGACAGTACCAGGTCATTGGGATGTAGAGAGGAGTACACTTTCTCCACTCTCTGCACTGAGCATAAGCTCTGAGAACTGAAATTGCAGAGGAGATCACTCTGAGAACGAATATCTCCGTTCTCAAGGAAATCATCCTGGCATAAGGAAAAAACGGATGGGAGGTGGCAGAGCACCATAATTACAAGTGCAGCCTGTGGAATCAGGTGGACCAGTGTTCAAAATCTGGCTCCACCTTACGTTGGCTGTCACCTTAGACAAGACACTTCTCCAGTCTTCTGTTTATGCATTGGTAAAATGGGAAAAATAATATTGACTATAAAGAGATTTGATGAGGATCAAAATAATAACTGCAAAGTACCTAGCACATAACAGCCACTGAAAAACAGAAATTGCTTTTATTCGTTTTTTTTAAATTTAGCTTTAATAAATAAATTTGTTTAATAAATAATAAGGAAACAATGACCTGACGTTGATCCAGGGGTTCTTCAACCTGGTTATGTATGGGACTCTCACCTGGAGATCTTTGAAAAAGTAAGGGTGCCCAGATTGCACCTAAGACAAACAGCATCAGGCTCTCTGACCTCGGGGCCTGGACATCAATAGTTTTAAATGCTCTCCAGGTAATTCCAAGTGCAGCTGGGAGTAAGGCAGAAAAGAAGTCCCGATTTTTACCATCTGAAACGAATTTTTTTTGATTAACATCTACTCTCCTTACAAAATGAGGCCCATCAGATCTGCCCTCTCAACCAGAATTACTCCTATCTGATGGAGAAATGGAAGCTAAAAGAGTTTGAACGATTTATTTCTGGGAGAAACAGGGAGCCACGTTTAAAACTCTAGTCAAGGGCTTCCCTGGTGGCGCAGTGGTTGGGAGTCCGCCTGCCGATGCAGGGGACGCGGGTTCGCGCCCCAGTCCGGGAGGATCCCACGTGCCATGGAGCGGCTGGGCCCGTGAGCCATGGCTGCTGAGCCTGCGCGTCCGGAGCCTGTGCTCCGCAACGGGAGAGGCCACGGCAGTGAGAGGCCCATGCACCGCAAAAAAAAAAAAAAAACTCTAGTCAAGCCCTGAAACCCACACCTCTTATTCAGATGTATTTCTAACTACCACCACTATTTCTTCAGCGAGACTGCAAACCTTCTCATGACATTCCCCTCATTAAAATCCTTTAATGCACCCACCCCCTTAAAATCCTTAGAAACCCAGACTCCCCAACAGACACACCACCCTTCAGAACCTGCCCCACAACGTGCACGGTGAGGACGAGTCACCTACACTCAGGTTGCTCTGCTGCAGGTCTAAACAGCCAAGTCACCAACTCCCCAAGGAGACGCTGCTCAATCTCACGGGCCAGTTACTTGCTCAAGAGGGAAGAGTGTTAGCCGCAAAGAATGCATTGTGAATGGCGGCCCTGGAACATGGCGAGACTGAGGGCCCTGTTTTTCTTTCTACCCTCATCTCTCCCTGACCCCCCTTTTCCCCTCACATCCACTTTCCCTTCTCTAACTCTATCACCTTAACACATGGCTTTTCCCTCTGCACTGGTTCCTAAGTCTGCAGACTTCAACGTCAATGTCACTTCCTGGAAGAAGTCTTTCCCAACCACTGTCCCCACCACCACCGTTCCACCCCAGGTTAGATGCTCCTGCTGGGTCTTCCTATAGCCCCCCTGGAGCACCCCCATCAGCACCCTCACTACTTCATCAGCACCCCTGCTACTAAGTGCAAGGACTGTGCTGGTCTCGCTAATTCCCAGGGCCTGGCACCTTGAAAGTGCTTGAGGTCTGATGGACGGAAGAAGGGCCCAGAAGCAACGTGGAGAAGCAAGTCTATAACTGACCCACAACAAAGGTTCCTCTCCTAACTCAGGTCTCACTTTCTACTTTCTCTAAGCAGAACTCTGTGGGGAATGTGAAAAACTGTTGAATCTGGGTGTTGTATATACAATGATCTGTTCATCCAATTTTTTTATAAGTTTGAAATTTTTCATAAGGAACTTCTGGGGAAAAAAGTACAGTAAGTTCTGCCTCCATTCCTAATCCTGCCCTCTTTGCTAAATATTATTTAGCAACAGGATACCCAGCAACAACGTGTCCTAATCACCTTCCCACCATCTGCTCTTAGGGCCGTTAGGCAGAGAGCGAGCACAGACCTGTTGCTAGTATAAGACAGTACTGAAGAACACTCAGGGTCAGCTAACAGCAAGAAGCTTCTGCCAACAGCCAGATACTGGGTTTCAACAAAATGCTGAGATTTCATCAATTTCTTTCTACAGCCTTTCCTAGAGGAGAGGAGACTTGCCGTGCAGTCCTCTGAGAAGAGGAAGAAGAAGAGGATGCTGGCAAGGGGGAGCAGCTGCAGAAGAGAGCTCAGCAGTGATACAGGACGTCAGGGGAGTGGGGGTACATAAATTCAGCTTGCTCTGTGCTGGCCTAGGCGCACCAACCAGCCACGCGTGCTCAAGCCTAGGGGCTCCCAACGTGCACAAGAGAGCACATTGTTAACACTAAAGGAAAAGCCCCATTCGCGAGAGCCATTCCCAAGGCTGTGCCCCATAAACAGCTCTATCTAGAAAACACCCTGACAGAGACATTAACTCTTGAAGTTCAGCAGGTGAAGAAAATAGAACCGAACCCCTCACTTTCTTTCCCCTCTGCTTCCTCTTGAACAACATTCCTAAGGCAAAGGGCTGTGACGTCAGGGCAGCTGACCTAAGCTCTCACACTTGCCATTACCTCTTGCTGCTTCTCCTCATTGGGATACGTGTCTACAAATACTCCCAGCCCCACAAATTTGTCCATGTTTCCAAACACAGGCCCTAGAGAGAGAGAACAGATGATGAACAGTGAAATAAAGCCAAGAGTTGATAAAGGAATAATACATCACTATGATAGAGGAAAAAATGAAATTCAAAAGACTCCCCAGCCTCTCCTTAAGATGAGGAAACGGCTGTAAAAGCACCCAGTGAAGGGCACGGCCTGTACCAAGCACCCAGTAAGCACCTGCAGTTGTCTGTCATTAAAGGCGGGAAAGAGAGAAGGCCAGCACCACCCTGTTTAGCACCCCAGTTGCTCCCTGATCCAAACTGGTTGCTAAGGCGCCCCTAAAGAATTCTGCTCCACAAACACCTGGTGACGACTACACCCCTGAGAGAACTGAATTCCCAAGTTTCCATTTCTTGTTGCAGAAGAGATCAGGTCAAATCAGGCTGAGTTTTGCCACAACTTGGAGCAATGGCTCCCGCACAACAAGGAAAAATAGATAACTCTTCTCCTTTCTCCTGACTCAGGAGTTCTGAGATCGGTCACTACGCATGCCCAGAAGAAACCAGCATGCCCAATGTCAGTGTTCGGAACAGGCAGTGCTTTCCTCTGGTCAACGGGCCGGGAGGTTTCAAAGGGAAAGTGGAAGTTACCAATTAGCAAGAAATCACCCCAGGATGAGTCAAGTTCAGCTGCTTTTAGGACTCAGACCCCATTCTAGAGACTAGACAGGCCAGTCTTTATCTACAGACATCAAGGGAGAGGGAAAACCGCTGGCACTGTGGAGATGCGCCCTTCTCAAAAAGAAGGCACACAAAAAAGCAGTACTGTCAGGCACCCCACAAGAGCAACCCAGGGTCCCAGTACCTGGCTGCATCCGATCCTTCGTGTACCAGATCGCCAAGCCGTCCCCGTGCAGGTTCTTCTTCCCTTGTCCGTGGATTTTGAAGTGCACCTGCAACTCCCAGTCTCTCAGGAAACATGGCTAAAGTGAAAAAGACCCTAGAATCAGTGAGGAACATGAAACACGAAGCCCTCAGGCCCTCATCCACAGTCTACAGACTCGGAAAACACAAACGCAGGTGACGTGAGGCTAAGGGGTAAAACCGAGATCTAAGACTTGCTAAGTGTTCGTGTGGTAAAATTAAACAGATTGAGCCATTCAACTGTATATGATATTTAATATGAAAAGTGAATAAACCTCCCCATTATCTTCACCATCTCCCAACAGAAACAGGATAGCACTCCACAGTTGGAAAAGACAAGAGAACTTCGTGTTAGAGCACTGTGTTCCTACATCCACCCAGCAAAGGATCTCAGTCTACAGAGCAGAGGTGGCTGATTAATTAACACTCACCTGCAACTTAAGATCACCCGTCTGACAGAAAGACTCTAAAAAGCTTGGATTTCAAGAAGGGTCAAAGCCCCATTCATTACAAAAGAAAAAGATAAGCTAAGTCATTCTGCAAAGGTCTCCAGAAATAATTAGCAGATGCTATAAACAACTTTAATTGGCTAGACTTTGTCCTATGCCAAGCTGAGGGGCACCTCAGAGTTCCCTTGAGAAAGGGTAAGCTATGCCCCCACCAACCTCAGGCCCACAGCCAAGCAGCACAAATGCACCAAAGGAGAACACCACCATCCCCAGCACAGGGACAGCCTCTGGTGGAAAAACATTTAAGGAGGTGGTTACCAAACAGACTCTTGTTTTTCTTCTTCTTCTTTTTTTTTTTTTTTTTTTGCGTTACGCGGGCCTCTCACTGCCGTGGCCTCTCCCGTCACGGGGCACAGGCTCCGGACGCGCAGGCCCAGCCGCTCCGCGGCATGTGGGATCCTCCCAGACGGGGGAACGAACCTGCGTCCCCTGCATCAGCAGGCGGACTCCCAACCACTGCGCCACCAGGGAAGTATCAAATTGTGTATCAAAGCCTTGGAAAAATGGAGAAGGAAGTAAGTAGATGGTTAAGTGTTCTAAATAGCTGAACACTTTCAACCACTTTCAACCGATTTTCAAACCAGAGTAGGCATTTGATTTACAGAGGCTCCTGGTTAAAGTTCACCGTGAAGAAAGAAGGGAAGGAAGAGCAGATAGACCAGTGGGGTTCAGACAAAAGCCCTCCAAACAGACTGTTCTGGGGAATTCCCTGGCAGTCCAGTGGTTAGGACTCCGCACTTTTGCTGTCGAGGGCCCGGGTTCAATCCCTGGTCAGGGAACTAAGATCCCACAGGCCTCGTGGCGTGGCCAAAAAAAAAAAAAAAAAAAAAAAAGATTGTTCTGGGTCTTGAGCAACATACTGCTAGATTATTTTCAGTTTTCATTTTTAATTTCTGGGAAATCTTCCCAAAGTGTTAGTATTAGGAGTACATAGTCAAAAATAAAAGGGGTATGGATACTCCTGAGTTCACCAAACAACCCTGAAACCTCCAATAGCTTTCCCTCCTCTGATGAGCCCAATCCCTGTGTTGTCATTCGGGGTTCTCATCTTTCTGCTATTTCATTTAGATTTCATAGCAAGAGTGAAATCCAGTGGCAGGAAGCTGCCCCACAGCCAATGGGCAGGTATGATGCCCCTGGGAGAAGAGCAGGGCCAGAGAAGTTCACTGAGCCAAGAGGCGTCTGCCATCTATCCTTGGCCTTGTGTAGCGCAATGCTGTACAGTTTTGCTCAGGGATACGTCTAACAGTGGGTCTCAACCTTTGCTGCATATTAGACTCACCTAGGGAGCTTTTAAAAATCCCGGTGTCTAAGCGGCACCCCATTCCAATTATTTCAGAATCTCTGGGGGTGGGACCCAGCCACCAACTCCAATGGACAGCCAAATTTGAGAACTGCTCAAACAAATCCATCCTATTCAAATAACTCAGAAACAAGGCCAAAGCTCATTCTGAGAGTCAAATAACAAAAAATACAGGTATCAGAGAACCTGAAAAAGAGCAAGATAACTAGATCCTACACTAGAATCACTGCTACATAAAAGGGTTACGTAGAGACAGCTAGCAAGACAGCAGCAAAGTCTTGGACACAATCACTTATAATCCGTAGACCTGTATCAGTGAACCTTGTAACAGAGGTATAACAAACAACAGCACGTTTCTATAACCATTTTAACTTTCCAAAGCTTTTTCATGTCTATTGCCTTATTTTATTCTCACAATAATCCTGGTGGGCAAGTAGAACAGATATTATGAAGCTCACTTAACAGTTGGAGAAACTGCAAACTGAGAGAGGATAAATACCGGCCAGGGCTCACAGTGGGTCTGTGATACAGCTAGATTGAGAACCCAAGTCTTTCAACTGCCAGCCCTTCACCTCTTCTACCAGAACACACTGCCCTGCATTCTGTCCAAGACTGAGTTCAGCACTGCCATCTGGGATAAGGGGCCAGCTTGTGCAAACAGCTCCACGTAGAAACTTCTCATCCCACTGCTCCTTTAGAGTTCTCTGCCACACAAAATGAACAGGGGAAATAAATCATTTCCTTTTCTGAGATTCACTTGTCTACAACTAACGATAAAAACCATGTACAAGTAAGTTCTTAGCTTCTACAAACCCACGAGAAAGTGTTAAAGGATGCCAAGGTCATTCCTAAAAGTGGTCATAAAAGATTGAGAAAGAGCCCTGGAAACCGAAAAGAAAGCATCATCTTACACTTGTACAAAATCACAGTGAAGCCACACCAGGAATACTGCATTCACTTCTCGCCGCCATACCTCAAGGAAGACAATGTAGCTAGAAAAGGCCCAGAGAAGAAGGACAAATAAAATGACCAAGGGCTCAAAGTGGCTTTTACACGAAAATAAAATTTAAAATTCGACTCAAAGGGAAATAACAAGGCGGGGGGGGGGGGGTTACTGGGATGAAGCTTGAGATAAATTTAAAAGAGCAGTCTTCTATTTCATAAAGCAAAGTAATTAAACATGAGTTAACTTAACCTGCAAAATAACACTATCAGGTCAATCAGGAATTAAAGACTGCTATTTTTCTATTTTCAGAAAATAGAATCAAAATTGATTATCTGCTATACTTAGGGCAACAGAGCATCTCCCTGAATATCTGATTTCATTATGAAGGTCACGATAATCTCTGAAATGAAAATCCTTGATATCCACAGAAGACAGAATACTGGGATAGACAGTGAAATTAAGTCAGTATGCCACTGGTGAACTTTTTAGTACTTTCTGGGTCAGCCACACAGGAGGGAGAAAGATTCTTACCACCCGGTTCCACAGGGCACCCTGTTTACTTTGCATATCTGGGGTAAGGCGGATATACTGGGTCATCACCATGGCATTGCCCATCAGATTCCACAGGGAGGAACTGCTTGTGCCTACACCTACGGAGAGGAAGTAGATCAGTTCATTCTCTTCAACACCAACCCGTTCGGAAAGCCACCATGGACCCTCCGAAAGCTGGAGTCATCACCGTTTTTTCCTTTCATGTCACTCGATCTCCCACCTTCTGTCACTCATAACATCTCAACTCTTTACCATCTTTACAGTTTCCTTTCACAAAGACTTTCCAGGTGAAGACCCCAGAGCACATCAGAGCTGTCACTTTATCCATGCCACAGTATCCACAGCTCAGATCCATTCTTCCCCATTTTGTATGTGAGTAAATTTTAGCACCATGAAATAAAAAATTTCCCCAGTTATACCAAAAGAGCTTGACCCTTTGGGGCTCTGGGGCTTAATCACATTCTTTCTTTGAACAATCCAAGCGTGAAGCTACTTTTCTCCTTACTTCAGACTATCAGCCCCTTGAGAGTGAGAACTTTGTGTCTGTATAACCCACGGTATTAGCAACGAGAAGGCACTGGATGCATCTGCTAAGTAAATAATCACCCTTAGCAGCAGTGTATACACTCCTGCACTTTGTGTTTTTGTTTGCTGTCCCCATATCTTCCAGTGGGGAAACAGACTTGTGTTAATTAAGCCATCTACACTGATTTGGTCTTATTTGTAGCTAACCGTGTAAATTTTCTGGTTGATAAGCTGTGCCTAGCGGCCTACGAACACTAACCAGAGCAAAGCTAACCAGCCTCTTTCATCAACAGGGCTCCTGGACTGGAGAAGAACACGTGTCTTAACTGACAACAGAATTTTATCTTCTCAGTCCGGCCAAGTTCTACCCTACCTCTGCCGCCTGCTTTATTTCTAGCACATCCACAGCTCCATCCGGAGCCCGGCTCATTGCTAGTGGCCCTCAATCACTCCCATCGGTCGCAGTTCTCTCCCCTTCCCACATTCCTCCTGTTCAACTCTACGCTCCCCTTCCTCCAGGCCCGGCGCTAGCGGCATCCGAGAGTGCGGCTTCGACCTGCTGGAAACTCCCAGGGCTAACTCCGGGGTCGGGGGAAGGGTAAACGGGCCCCTGCCCTTCGTACCCGTGGCTCCCAAACACAGCGAGAGCCCCCGGTGCCCCCACCCACAGCCGGCAGCATCCTCGGGGCCATGAAGCTCTTCACCGCCCCCGCCTCTCCGGACAAGCTCAGGTCCGGAAGCTCTCCCCAAGCACGACCACCTCGCCCCCGGCGCCTCACCCTGGTAGGGCTTCGACAGCGAGTGCTCCCGTTTCAAGTACTCGAACGTTTGACCCGCCCTGACTTGCCGTGGCCCCTGCCCAGACCCCAACAAAAGAAGAAGGAGCAACATCCTGGACCCATCCCGAGCCGACAAACGCCGCCGCCACAGCTGCCACCACCCAGAGGGTTGCAAGGCCGCCGCCATCTTTCCCACTGCCTTCCCTTCATCGAAAGCCCGCCCCGTCGTCCAAGCCATTGGCCCATGGAACCACCTCCTTCACGTCCTATTGGCTCTCGTTGAGTCCCCGCCCCCACAGGTGAGCATCTCACCGATTGGCTGGCTTGAGTACCAGTTTGCCTTGCCAACTCAGGAAAGGGGCGTGGCCGAATGCCTGGATTTCCTTATTTGCATTTGTCCTGAGTGCCACTAGGCCTGCTGGGATACGTAGTGATTTCCATTTCGTCTATACATTCTAGAGTAAATTTAAAGAGATAAAATGTTTCTTCCAGTTCCACGCAAACGTTCTAGCCTCTCTGCCATAGTACCCTCCTGACCGTGCGAATCTATCAACTGATCTATAGAAATGAAGGGAGAAATAGACAACTTCACAACTCCAGCAGTTGGAAAATTATCAGGAAAATTATCAAATTTATAAAAGACTTGAAGAGCATTATCAAACAACTTGACCTGATGACATTTATAGAAATTCCAGCCAACAACAGCAGAAGACACATTTTCTTCGGGTGCAAAAGAAACATTTCCCAAGATAATCTGAACCAAAAAACCCAAACCTGCACACATTTAAAAGAATTGAAAGCACATAAAGGATGTTCTCCTATCATTACAGTATTAGACTAGAAATCAATAACAGAAAGATTTCTGAGAAATCTCCAAATGTTTGGAAATTAAACTAACTTCTAAATTACTCGTGAGGGAGTAGGAGGCACTGGGCGACTTCAGTGAGTCCTCTGAGAAATGGAACAGAGTAATCAATCCTTTACCTGTTGGTGCAATAATACATCCGAGCCCTGAAGCCAAAAAAGTAAGATTCATCCCAGCTTCCATTCTCTTTCTCAGCAATTCCACCACCGAAACAGTAAATAATCATGTCTTGATGGTTTTATCCCTAACTATTTCTCAAAGCCATCACATCCTTTCCATCCCTCCCTTTGTCTTTCCCCTGAACCACAGCAAGTGTCCCAACTGTTGTTCTGTCCACCATTATCCACATGGCCATCCAAGTGATCTAAACCATCTACCCATGCACTTTCCTGAGTGTCAGGGTTAAATAAGTCCATACAGGTAAAGCTCTTACTTCTTAGAGTACTGTCTGCCATGTAGTAAGCACTGCAGTATCAGCAGCATCACCATCATTATTAACAGAGCCCGGTATGGTTCACCATCACCTGTGGGGAAGAGATTCAGGCCCCTCAGCCATCTGCCATCTGGCCCACATACCCCATTCCTTGTCTATATGCTCCAGTTTCCCCTGTTCCCTCTCTTTTGCCCCAGCCCACTTTCTCCTGGAGGCCTTCCCTGACTCCCTCAGCCAGCGGGCAGTGCCCCACTCTGAGCTCTCAGTGTTTCCAAGCACATTTCTTACACGGTACTTGCCAGCTCTGTGTCTCTGTCTTCCCAATAGACTTGACCAAAGTTAAATCCTTCTTTCCTGAGCATAAATATATTTAGTAGGAGATATATGACTATGAGCCTGTTTTATGGGGGATCAACTTTTTAAAATTAAAGCTGTCACAGCTATTGATCTTTTACACACTCCACACAGAGCAGATGACGGTGATAAGACATTAGGAATTGAATATAACTATCCGTGTCATACCTTGGCTTTAAAACCGTGCATGCCTCCCAATTACCACAGGATAAAATCCAAACTCCTTAGTGTAACATTCAAGGCCCTGCTCAGCCTGAGTCAAATCAGGCTGTACACATATCTATTACAATGTGTGTCATTCTGAATTATGGTGCTCAATTAGCAGATTATATGTTTGTTTCCCCAGCAAGTCTGAGAGCTCCTGGACCACAGGGAGCAGATCTTACTCATTTCCTATCCCAGGCCCCACCCACTTCCCCACTCCCTAACCCATCACCCAGCACATAGTAGGGATTCTCATTGTTTTGAATAAGATTATTTTCATTGTATTTCTCTATCAGCTGGAATTTTTTTACTGTGGTAAAATATACATAACAAAGTTTACCATTTTAAGTACACAGTTCAGAGGCATTAAGTACATTCACAGTGTGCAGGCTGTGAGCTTGCTATTTGGTAGATTATGTCAGGAGATGTCTCATTAGGAAACTCATTACAATGAATAAGAAGGGAATAAAAGAGAAGGGTGTAAAAGACAAAATGCACAGGACAATAAATCAGACTGTTGCAAAAGGGACAATGTTCACTAATGAGGAATGCATCAAAGAAAAGGAGGGAACTGGGGTTTTATAGAGGCGGGTAAACAAGGGAGTCATCATGAGCAAGGCTGGAGAGGGTCTTATCTGAGTCAGTGAGGAAGGGTGGAAGGGGGTCTTATCTTGGAATATTCTAGAACAGGATAGTCCTTTGAAGTTGGCTATTTTCAGAACTCAAAATGGGATGAGGGGGGACACAAAGCAGGGGAGGCATTTCTTGACTGTAGCTGCTTTCCAGAAGTACAAGGTTCAGATAAAGTTCAACATGTCAAGGTGTTGAGGGGAGGTGGAAGAAAGAGAAAAAGGAGCCCTGCCCCCCCTCCGGCACTGCCCTACACACACATAGAGGCACCTTCTGAAAGCTGGGTCAGGTCTTGACCGACCACCCTTTCAGCTGCCTGATATCCCTCTTTTTCTCCACGGAATCACAATCTAGGGCTGCATAGCTCCAAGGTGGGGGCCATTCATGTGCAAAGTGAGCTGTGAATTCTAGAGTTCTGGTTGATTCCTACTTTCCTGTCTTCAAAGTCAAACAGGAGCACCTTAAAGCCTGATGCTGCCCACTCCATGAAGGAGGTTCCAAGGTAGAATCTTGGCCCCATCCTTTCCCTCCCTTCCACCCTGCAATTCCCCTCCCTTTTTTTTTAATTGAAGTATAGTTGATTTACAATATTGTGTTAGTACCACCCTTCAGTTCTAAACCTTGATATTCCATTTAAATCTACCCTCATCCAAACCTAGGACACAAAGCAGGGCCTAATGTCAGCCCTCCCCAAACCAGGTAGACCATTCCTCCCTCCTCAGAGATCCAGGCTGAGCCTTGGGGTTGAGCCCATCTTCAGCCCTAAAGTTGCAGCTGACCTGGCCCCACCCCCCTCCATTTCCAGTTCTCCCAGCAGACCCTGGAGCATAGAAGGGGACAGTAGCTCCAACACTAATTGGCCAACTATTTTCCATGGCAACTTACAAATTCTGACCTCCCAACAAGCCACAGTATTAGTTAAGAAATCCACATTTGGGTTTATCACTTAGTTACTTGCTTAGTTAGTGTGACTTACCTTCTCCAATCTGTTAATCCATCAGTGAATTAATAAAAAACAATATCCTAAGGACCAGATCTTAGATCTGTGATAGCTCGATGAAGTGGGAGAACTCTTACGAATTAGGGACTGCCTCTAGGCATCCAGATGCCTGCTTGTCACAGAATTGGGATATAAGTGGCACCAAGAGTTACAGAACGGGGCTGGGGGGAGGAGAACTCTGGCATGTTGGAGTTGGGATGAAAACATCTGCCCTTTTGAAACCCAGCTCTACTGTATGACCTTGGGCAAATTACATAATCTCTCTGAACCTCAAATTCTCTACCTGTAAATTCGGTGTGATGAAACCTACCACACTTGATTGTTGACAGCATTAAACTAAAGAATGGATAAAGGATGCACACGCACCTTGCTGACTCTAGAGTTCTATGTGTACAGATTAGTATTGTTTGTACAGCTTTGCTATGGCTTGCTCACTTGTGTTCTGGACTGTGTTCTGGGAAAGTGGGTTTGGTCCCTTTGAAAGAAAGTACCTGCGTTAGAAGTAGGTTTATCAATGAAGTAGAAACCACTGGCTTATTTGAGGGTATTGTTCAGGGATCTGGGGTGCAGAGTGGAAGTGTGTAATGTGCAAATCTTATCACGGGGTTTCTAATTAGAAATACAACAAGCTATAGCTTTGAAGGTCAAACAGCTAAGTAAAGTCTTTGTTGGGTATAATTGTCCTCACTCTCTTTCTTCCTGTGGTAGATGAACAAATGGAGGAGCCCTGAGCTCTCCAGGAGTTGGATGTGTAGGGAAGTGCATGGATACAGCTGAGCTACAGCTATGACAGAAGCCATGGGAGGGGGTGGATGAGGAGGGAAATTCTCATTCTGTGCAGAGAACTCAGAGCCCATCTCTGCCAGGAATGGCAGGCTCTTCAGGATGAGTGGATGCCATGGAGTCAAGGGAAGCCATCCTGTGGCTTCGGAAATTAACCTGGCCCGAAGTCTTAAGCCAGCCTGATGACGGCTATTTCCAAAGTCAGATGGAGGGTTGTTGGCTCTGGGAGAGAGCCAAGAAGTCAAGGTTAGGCTACACACTAAAAGACAAAAACTGAAGACTAATGTGTAAGAAGCCCAATTATAAAGACATGGCTTTATTTCTTTAAATCATACTCCACTTGGAATTTCTTTAAACAACTAGACTGATGCGCGGCTGTTTTATAATAAAGATTTCTATTTTCTGTCATGAAAACTCTTATGATGTCCCGTGGTTTCAACATTTGTCAATGAAAATGACAGCTTGGAAAGCATTGGTAGTACACAGGTTTGGGTTTCAATACATGGCTCTGTTGACCTTGCCTAGTTGTATGACCCTGGGCAAGTTATGTAACCTCTTTGGGACCTGGTTTTTCTACCTGTAAAAGGAGAATAATAATAACACCTACCTCACAAAATTGCTATAAATATTTAAATGAGGAAAGGTGTGGAAAGCACAGTGTTTGGCACATAGCACTGAATAAATGGGAGGTAATTTTTATTAATTGCTACCTGTCCCTTCACATCTGAATTACAATGGCAGCTTCTTTGCTGGACTCACTCCCACCCCATTTCCTCAACACACTGACCAAATTTTAGTTTCCATTACATCACTTCCCCAATAAGAATCTTTGTTCCTCCCTGACAGGATTAAGACAAAACTCTTTAGTGTATAGGCCAATGTCGGGAGTTTAGCTCTTACTTTAAAAGAAACTGAGCTTCTGGAAGGTTTGGATCAGAAGAGGTTTATAATTTATGTTTTTCAAAGATCACTCTGGGGAATTCCCTGGTGGCCTAGTGGTCAGGATTCCAGGCTTTCACTGCTGTGGCAGGGGTTCAATCCCTGGTCAGGGGAACGGAGATTCCACAAGCCATGTGGTGCAGCCAGAAAAAAAAGAAAAAAAAAAATCACTCTGGCTGTTGCCTTGAGAACAGAATGTGGGAGGGAAAGAGTAGGAATAAGGAGGCCAGGTAGGAGGCTATATCAGTGCTAAAGGAAGGTGCCTGGAGTCTCGGTGGTGGCAGCCGAAGTGGGGAGAGGTACCTAGATTCTAGATGTATTTTCAAGGTAGAGCCAACAGGATTTGCTGATGGATCAGACAGAGACATAAGAGAAAAAGATGAGCAGGATGCCTCTGGATTTTTGGCCACAGCAACTGGAAAGATGGAATTGCCATATACTGATAAAAGGGAAATTATGGGAGATATATGTTTTGGAGGAGAAATCAATATTTTAATTTTGGTGATGATGGCTTTATGTGTCTATTGAACTTCTAAGCAGAGAACAGGCTCTCCAACCCTAACCATTAACCCAGTAAGACCGTATGCCCAATTTTTAAGAGAAGCTGTTGGGGGTCAGCGTTGGGGGACGTTTGTTGATTGATCAGTATTCAGTAGAGGATTTTCCCTCACCTCCTGTGACAGCCAGCCTCTAAATGGCCCCCAGTAGTCCGTGACACCTGCTATTCATGCCTTGGATAACCCCCTCCCATAGTGTGTCCGTTTTGGTACATATAGCCAATAGAATTGGAAAGAACTGGTGGTATGTCACTTCTAAGGCTAGATCATAAAAGACATCATGGTTTCTACATCGTCTTGCTCTCTCTTGAATTACTTACTCTGGGGAAAGCCAGCTGCCATGTTGTGAGCAGCGCTGTGGACAAGGGCACATGGAAAAGAACTGAAGCCTCCTGCCAACAGCCACGTGAGCGAGTCTGGAAGTGGATCTTCCATCCCCAGTCAAGCCTTTGGATGACTGAGGCCCCAGCTAATGTCTTGATTTCATCTCATGAGACTCTGAGCCAGAACCACCCAGCTAAACTGCTTCCTAGGGACTTCCCTGGTGGCACAGTGGGTGAGAATCTGCCTGCCAATGCAAGGGACATGGGTTTGATCCCTGGTCTGGGAAGATCCCACATGCCATGAAGCAACTAAGACTGTGCGTCACAACTACTGAGCCTGTGCTCTCGAGCCTGCGAGCCACAACTACTAAGCCCGCGTGCTGCAGCTACTGTAGTCCACGCGCTTAGAGCCTGTGCCCCGCAAAAATAGAAGCCACAGAAATGAGAAGCCAGCCCATCGCAACGAAGAGTAGCCCCCGCTTGCTGCAACTAGAGAAACCCCATGTGCAGAAACGAAGACCCAACGCAGCCAAAAATAAATAAATAAAATAAATAAATTTATTAAAAAAATAAAATAAAGTGCTTCCTAATTCCTGACTCCAAAAATCTATGACATAATAAATGTTTACTATTTTAAGCAACTAACTTCTGGGGATAATTTGCTATGCAGCAATAAGTAACTAACATACTTCTCAAAGTCAGGTGAAGGGGGTACTCTAAGAAAACTTGGGGGCTCCTGCAAGAAGAGGGACTGGCATCTTATACCACCACAAGCACCAGACTTGCTGTTCTGCCCTGTGACTCCTAGAGCAAAGGGAGGAGAGAACTGAAGACCTGAGGCAGAGAGAGGGGTCATCAGTGGAGTGGTCTCTACAGCATCCATTGGGTGGACTCAAGAGGGGCTGTCTGCCAGGCAAAGGTTACCCCAACAGCAAGAAGCTGGGGGCAAGGAGTCCCAACAGAAGCTGAGCTAAACCTCCCCCTATAAGAAGCCAATAACTGGACATAAGCCACACTCAGTCAAGCAGCAACAGCCATAAAGGGGAGGGGGGGGGTCTAATCTGTGGGAGGTTAAGTAAAGAGAAATTGCCCTTCCCCTTGTCCCCTTGCCCTACCAGGCCCCAATGCTGGAGAAGTTTGACCCTGGAAAGGAAGAATGAAGTAACCCCCTCCACCTGACACCAGATACACACTCACCCCAAACGGGCTGCAGTGATTAGAGGAGTGAAAGCCTGACCAAGGCCCTTCCCCACTCCAAGTCCTTGGAGCAGACCCTGGACCCCGCGCCTGGAGAAGGATGACAACGAGGGGGCACAGGTGATGTAAGTCAGAAATGAGATGTCAGTTGTTGATGGACCTGACCGGGCTCCTGATACTACAAGTCACACTAAAGATGGTGGACCCACCAGAGACCTCAAGGAAGGCTGGAAGGGGGAATTTGGACAGAGATTGGTTAAAAGCCTTGATTAGAAAAGAAATAAAACCATGTCATCTTAAGTCCCCATGGAACCCTAGTCCTCAGATGGGTATAGCACATGCAGGAGGGCTAAGAAGGTTTGGAGTCCAGACAGGTTGGAACAGTATCGAAATCCATTTTTGTGTGATCCTGAGCAGGTTTCTGTCTTTATTTTTTAGGGGGTGCTGTGCTGTGCAGCATGCGGGAATCTTAGTTCCCTGACCAGGGATCAAACCCGTGCGCCCTGCAGAGGAAGTGCGGAGTCCTAACCACTGGACTGCCAGGGAAGTCCCTGAGCAGGTTTCTTCAGCTTTCCAAATCTCCCTTTTCTCACCTGTGAAAGGAGATGACTAATGGTACCCCTTTTTTCAAGGCTGTGGTGAAGCTGAACAGAAGTACTGCCCTCAGCAGGGGGAGGGGACCTAGTAACAGACAGCTTGAGGCTTCTATTACCTCCATTTAGGGACCCTCCCCTTATATAAAAACCCAGGCTCCTGATTGGCCCTTCTTGGTGTCCTACCCACCCAAGGTCAATTGCTGTGGCCTGGGGTACTTTTGTCCGGGCCTGGTCAGTTGCCCATCCCCACTAGAACCCATGAAAATGGAGGTGGGACAGGTTCCCAGAGGAAAGGGAGGTGCCGTTTGCAGAAGGAGGGGAAGGAAACTGAACAGACCAGAACAACAGATGCCCACTACCTCTGATCTGCCTTTACCTTCCTCCCTTGGTTGTCCAGGAAGAATCGTAGATCAAAGAATTTAAATTAGGATAGATCCTAATTATCTGATCCAGTTCCCTCAGGTTAAAGATAAAGGCCCTGAGGCTAGCAAGATGAGCTGGTTGCTGAAGGCTCTACAGGTATTTGGTGACTTGGCAGTTGTTTGGGCACTTGGGAATGAAGATCTGTAAGGCGGTCTCCCTTCCTGGGTCGGGCTAGGAGCCAATAAGGTTTGGGAATCAGGAACTTGGCTCACTGATCTGGCTGGGCTGATTTATTGCCACATGTGGATTATGGAACACACTGTTGGCATGGAGGACATTTACAAGGAGAGCATTCTAACCCCCATCATCCTCATAGGCTTCCCCCAAAGGGTATTCCAGTGGATGCCCGTGAGCAACGCATGAGACCAGTATTTTTCAAGTTGTGACCCTGTCAAGAAATCAATTTAGTTGGGTCAAGATCAGATTTTTTTCCCTAAGAAATAGAACAGAGCAGAAATGATATCAAGGGGTAAATACTGTCTTCTGAAACAGCTTTCTAAGTTATAATTTTATATATAAAGTTACTGGCTAAATGCTTCCTCCTCATTTCCCATCCCTGGTCCCCAATAGTATTGTTTTTGCCCTCTTTTTTTTTTTTTTTTTTTTTTTTTTGCGGTACGCGGGCCTCTCACTGTTGTGGCCTCTCCTGTTGCGGAACACAGGGTCTGGACGCGCAGGCTCAGCGGCCATGGCTCACGGGCCCAGCCGCTCCACGGCATGTGGGATCTTCCCGGACCGGGGCACAAACCCGTGTCCCCTGCATCGGCTGGCGGACTCCCAACCACTGCGCCACCAGGGAAGCCCCTGCCCTCTTTTTAAAGGGAAATCCAATTCATTCCACAAACGCTTATGGAATGCCGAGTATTCCGGATACAGAGATGACTATGACACAGTTTTTGCCCTGAAGTGTTCTCAGCCCAGTGGGAAATGGCCTCCAGTCCAGATAAGGGAAGAGAAGCAAATGAAGAGGGCAGAGAGTGGCTGGATACTTTCCAGAAAAACAACCCCTGGGCAGTGGAATGGGGGTAGGGGAGCTTTCGTGTTCTACTTTATACACCCTGTGTTATTTGAATTTATTGCAATGAACATGTATAACACCTATTTTATAAGCCCAGCAAAAATATAAAAATACACGAATGGATAAATGAATGAAAGGTATAGTAATGTGAAAGTCCTGGCCTGGGGGAAGGGAAAGAAACCAGTGTTTACAGAGCAGTGCTTTCAAACCAGGGCTCATTTATTTGGTCCTTTCAATACAAAGAGAAGGGTCTCTTGATCTTCATCTTTAAAGTGGAGAAACCGAGGCCTTAAGAGGCCAAGCACTTTGCCCCAATTCACCAGATGGTAAGGGTCAGAGCCCGTGACATTTCTGCCAACTAAGAAAAAGGGTCAGAAACTAAGGACAATGACTCCGAAAACTTTGTTCATAAGCCTCTATAAATACTCAGCGTTCGTTAGCTTGCTCTTCTTAGTTTTTTTCTAGCGATGAGCAGTTAATCTGTTAAAATAGAAAAGGGTCAGACTTCCCTGGTGGCGCAGTGGTTAAGAATCCACCTGCCAATGCAGGGGACATGGGTTCAAGCCCTGGTCAGGCAAGATCCCACATGCCGTGGAGCAGCTAAGCCCGTGTGCCACAACTACTGAGCCAGCCCGCGCTCTAGAGCCCGTGAGCCACACCTACTGAGCCTGCGTGCCACAACTACTGAAGCCCACGCGCCTAGAGTCCGTGCTCTGCAGCAAGAGAAGCCACCACAATGAGAAGCCCGCGCACCGCAAGAAAGAGTGCCCCTGCTCGCCACAACTAGAGAAAGCCCACGTACAGCAACGAAGACCCAACGCAGCCAAAAGTAAATAAATAAATAAACAAATAAATAAGTAAATTAATAAATTAATTTAAAAAAATAGAAAATGGTCTTTCCCTTTTGGGAGGCAGAAGGAAAAGCTTGCTGAGGTAGCCAGTCCTGGGGACGGAGGGTGTTCCAGTGCACCCGACAGGGAGGGAAGCAGGAGGAAGGAGAGCGGGCAGAGTCCTAGGTCCGGCAGGCCTCTCTCACACCCAGTGCTGCCCAGGGCTCCCCACAGGGGCCCTGGAACAGCAGGGGCTTCCCTAGGCCTGGGCTCGCAGGGTGTCAGGTCTCTCTGATCCCGAATGAGAGGCTTCTCTCCCTCCCAGCAGCCTGAGAGCTTGTCTGTAACCCCCAGCCCCCCTGCCCCCCACCAGCTCGACCTCCCCTAACCCCAGCCTCCTTTCTTCCCTCCGCACGGAGGCCCAAGGGGGCCACACATGGTCTTGTTCAGTCCTCGGTGATCTCCCCCTCAGCCTCTGGTTTTCCCCATCATCCTCTATTGATTTCTTCCTCCACAGGAAAGGGAAGGGGAAGGACAAGAAGACTGGCTGAAGTTGGATAGAGAGACACAGCAGAGCTAAGGACATTTGCGTGTCCTCTAAAAATCCTGGCTGCATCGTTCCCATCATTGTCATGGTATTGAGCTCTTACCATGGGCCAGACATCCTCTCACTCCGCACTCAAGAATGTCCCGGAGTCCCAGGTCACACAGGCAATCTGTGGCCAAGCCAGCACCCCCATCGTGCCTCCAAAGCTGTGCCTGAACCCGCATGGTGGGGCATCCTGCCTCCCGTGAGTCTGTCCCAAAGGAGAACAACCTGTCCTATGGCCGTGGGAGCCTTGAAGCCTAGCCAGTGAATACAAATGCTTCCTTCCCCTTGCCGCTTTGGCATCTGACTGCTTCTCAGAGGCACATCCTTTTATTGGCCTGGATCCACTGACCTGATGTTTTCATCCCCTTCTCTGGCTCAATGAAGTATCTGTCTCACACACCGGGTCCTCGTGTCCCCACGCGCTGGGATGACCTGCGTTGGGATGTGAGTCAAGGCAGCATCCAGGGACGTCCCTGGTGGTCCAGTGGTTAGGATTCTGTGCGTCCAATGCAGGGGGCATCGGTTCAGGGAACTAAGATGATCCTGCGTGCCGTGCAGTGCAGCCAAAGGAAAAAAAGAAAAGGCAGCATCCAGCTAACCTCATGCTTGCTCCTTCCCTCCTGAGAAAATTTTTTTTTAATTTTTATTTATTTTTGGCTGCGTTGGGTCTTTGTTACTGCGTGACGGCTTTCTCTAGTTGCGGCGAGGGGGTCTACTCTTCATTGCAGTGCATGCACGGGCTTCTCATTGTGGTGGCTTCTTTTGTTGCGGAGCATGGGCTCCAGGCGCGCGGGCTCAGTAGTTGTGGCGCACGGTCTTAGTTGCTCCGCAGCATGTGGGATCTTCCCGGACAAGGGCTCGAACCCGTGTCCCCTGCATTGGCAGGTGGATTCTTAACCACTGCGCTACCAGGCAAGCCCCCTCCTGAGATAATTAAATGGCATGGATGTATCCCGCAAATGCTCAGGGTTACTATAGACTTATAGACAGTGGTGAAACAGACCATGGCAGGTATTGAGGATGATCCGTGTCTCACTCTGAAAAGGTGTCCCACTGCTGCCAGTCAGGCTCTCACAGCCCAGGCCCACGGCATCCCCCAAGGGCTCTGCCCAGCCTGGGGCCATGGCAGACCTCAGGCTCTGAGCTCCACCAGCAGATGGGCAGCTTCTCTGCCCACAGCTCCCCATTGTGGAGACCCAGAGATTGAAAAGGGCTAAGAATCCAGGCTGGGAGGATCCCAGCCTAGGAAGTGGGAAAGGAGATCCCAGGTTACTAATTCGGGATCTTGTTCATCACTGGATACTCGGTGTCAGCTCAATGCCAGGTACAGAAAGGGCAATAAACCTTTTAGGCTGTCTCCCTACACAGGACCAGAAAGGAAGGGGCTCAACCACGGGAAGTGTAGACGTGCTGCCATAGGTCCCGGAAAGAACCCATCAGGCCCAGTGGAGTGAATGCAGTGCTTTCGGGTGCTTGGGGGTCAGGTATCAGGACCCCTTGGGGAAGGACCTTCTCCAAACTCCTTACTTTCAAATGGAGGCAACTCAGGTGAGTAAAGACTTCTACCCCAGGCAGAGGAACAGGTCTGCCCCCTAAAGGAGAGAGGCTTGTCACATGCACATCACTTTCTGCTGTTCTTACAGCCTCGTTCACAGGAGCCAGACATGGTCCAGGCTGCCTGCTTTGTACATTAATACACCTCCATCTCCACATGTCCCCACCACGCTGCGGGAAGTTTCTCAACTCTGCAGATGAGGAAAGGTTTAATGCCCTAACCAGGAACAAATGCCAGGCAGAGAATGAACGTGGACTCCAGTCTGCATCTCAAATACCTCCTCTGACTCTTTCTGGGTTGTATCATTTAACTATTACCCAAGGAGTCTTGTCTCCCCTGCAGACTGAAGGCCCTGGGAGGGCAAAGAAGAATTTCCTTCTTTCTCCCTTTCTTTCTTTCTTCTTTCTTCCTTCCTTTCATTCTTTCTTTCTTTTTCTTTCTTTCCCCTCCTCCCTCCCTCCCTCCCTTCTTTCCTTAACTGTATAAACTATTTAGTAACAGATGACGCCTCCTCCTTCATTTGCAGGGCATCAAGCATTCTGGACATTGTGAAAGCTTCCCTTTAAGTTACGATGGGCACCCAGAACAAGGCCGTATGGACCTCTGCCTGGGTAGCATGGAAAGGGGAATTTCTTTTCTTTACTTCATTGTATCTGCTCTATTCACCTAATCATGGGTGTGAATATAATCATGGATGGGTGTAATTTTTTAAAATTAATTAATTTATTTTTGGTTGCATTGGGTCTTTGTTGCTGCGCGCGGGCTTTCTCTAGTTGTGGCGAGCAGGGGCTACTCTTCGTTGCGATGAGCAGATTTCTCATTGCAGTGGCTTCTCTTGCTGTGGACCATGGGCTCTAGGCACGCGGGCTTCACTAGTTCTGGCACGTGGGCTCAGTAGTTGTAGTTCGCGGGCTCTAGAGCACAGCCTCAGTAGTTGTGGCACACGGGCTTAGTTGCTCCGCGGCATGTGGGATCTTCCCGGACCAGGGCTCGAACCTGTGTCCCCTGCATTGGCAGGTGGATTCTTTTTTTTTTTTTTTTTTTGCGGTACATAGGCCTCTCACTGTTGTGGCCTCTCCCGTTGCGGAGCACAGGCTCCGGACGCGCAGGCTCAGCAGCTATGGCTCACGGGCCCAGCCGCTCCACGGCATGTGGGATCTTCCCGGACCGGGGCACAAACCCATGTCCTGTGCATCGGCAGGCGGACTCTCAACCACTGCGCCACCAGGGAAGCCCGGCAGGTGGATTCTTAACCACTGTACCACCAGGGAAGCCCAGGATGGGTGTAATTAAATGAACTTTATCAGAGACTGATTTTTCCTACCAAATCCTCACCAGCGCTGGCATTTTTAACCCAAGTATCTTGAAAATTTATTTTTTCCTTCCCTTTGCTGGCTTCTGTCATTGGGCTCAGTGCATGCATAGAATGCTTCTGAGTACAGATAGTCTGAAAAGGGCAAAATAAAAATAGCCAGTGGGTCGATAATAGAATGGGAAATTCTCTAAGTACTGTAGGGGAGGGCACTGGTCCTAAAGCCGGCTGGAAAGAGATGAGGGCAGAAGCATCCCTGAGAGCTGGGCTTGCTCCGAGGTGATGTAGGTGGCTCATGCTGGTCAGTGGACATGGGAGGGAACAGCTGGTCAAAAGTTCTGCTTTCTGCTTTTCTTTCTTTCTTTCCTTTTGGCTGTGTTGGGTCTTCGTTGCTGCACGTGGGCTTTCTCTAGTTGTGGCAAGTGGGGGCTACTCTTCGTTGCAGTGCACGGGCTTCTCATTGCCGTGGCTTCTCTTGTTGTAGAGCACAGGCTCTAGGCGCGCAGGCTTCAGTAGTTGTGGCATGTGGGCTCAGTAGTTGTGGCTTGCGGGCCGTAGAGCTCAGGCTCAGTAGTTGTGGTGCACGGGCTTAGTTGCTCCACGGCATGTGGGGTCTTCCTGGGCCAGGGCACGAACCAGTGTCCCTTGCATTGGCAGGCAGATTCTTAACCACTGCACCGCCAGGGAAGCCCTCTGCTTTTTTTTTTTTTTCCCTCTGCTTTTATTCTGTGCTGGCCAGTGCCCATCTGAGTCTCCTGTTTTCTGGAAAACTGGCAGGCTGGACACTCACTATGGAATATGAAGTGAGGCATCTGCAAGGGGTCGCTTCAGGCTGGCCTAGCACACAGTATCCTCTACCCCTGCTAACAGGGCTTAGTTGAATCAGGTCTCTGCCACCAGGCCTCCTCCTAAAACACTATATTATTGTTCCTCTCTGTATAGTCTCCTTCCGGCTGGTATTGATTGTTGCTTTTATTGGCAAACAGTATACCGTAATAAAAATAAACACAAGTGTTTCTGCAGGGAGACAGTGAAATGGATTCTGTCTCCAGGGCTGGGAAAAAACCTGGTCCAAGACCCAGTGGTCAACCTGGTACCCGATCCTCCTGTCAGCACACCTCTGCAATTATAAGGATGTTTGTCTGTCTGTCTCCTTCTCCCTAACTGGATGGCAGCTGCGGTTGGTCTTTCCCCCCCACACCGAGTGCTTGGTGCTCAATTCATAGTTGCCGACTGACATCGAGGTAGGGCCGCCCAGGAAGCAGTCATTTCAGGGCTGGGCCTGGTGCTGCGCGTCTCAGCTTGTTTCCACAGGCAGCTGCCCCAGGGTCAGTCACCACAATTTGGGGTTAGGGGTTTGGTCCCCGCAGGGCAGATAATAACAGCAACAACAATAACAACAACAGCTGCATAGTCAAAGAACATTCACAGAGTTGTTCTGTCCTGTTCAGTGCCTAGGCCAGCTGTTCCCACAAGCTTAGTGGGATGCTGCTGTGTTATCATTCTTATCCCCATTTTACAGATGAAGAAAATGGGGCTGAGAGACATTCTAACTTGCCTTACGCAAAGTCACACAGTCCTGCTCTTAAGATAACAGTCTGGGGTGGACTCTGATTTGTGCCTAGACTCAATTTCTTCATCTGTAATATGGAAATAATAACACTACCTCTTAGGGTTGTTGGGAAGATTAAAAAAATATTATGTATGTGTTTGTTTATTGCCGGTTTTCTATCCTAGACTGCTAGCTCCAGGGGGCAGGAACTTTGGCTCATTCACTGCTGTACTGTTTGAGTCTGGAACAAATGACTGTAGTAGGTGCTCAATATTTGTGTCCTAAATGGAAACGACAGACCCTGGCCCTTCTATCTGCGGGTACATCCTACAGCTTCAGTTCCCCAGATTTTCCCTCCACTGGCCCCCGAAAGGAGACCTCGGGCCTGGGCCTGGGGAACCCACTTCTGGTCTTGGGACAAGGTGGGCAAAACCCCGGGAGTTCCAAAACAATGCCGGTGGACTTGAAGACCTCCCTCAGGCCTATGCCCTCAGGTTCTCCTTTTCTTTTTTCATAGCAGAAAATCAATTTTCTCACCCGAGCACAACGCGGTGCTGCTTCCGAGAGGTTCTTGCAGAGAAGGGCCACCGCCCCGAGCTGCAGATTTCTGGGGAAGGGAAAAGAGCCCAGCAACCAAGCCCAGTCTGGGCTGCGGAAGAGGAACTACGTGGTCGAGAGAGCAGGTCGGGGAGGAGGAAAGAGGGACCCGCCGAGAGAGCGGAAAGGCGTGCAAGGAGAAGGGCGGGGCGTGCGCTCGCCCGCGGCTCCCGCGCTCCCACGCCGCCCCACCTTAAATGCCGGACCTCCTTAAGGGAGGGCGCTGGAGCCGCGCGCCAGGGGGCGGGGGCCTCCCATGCAAATGAGGGGCGTGGCGTGGCGTGGCGGGCGGGGCGCTGACCTGACGTCAGGCAGGCGGCCCGGGCAGTTGGCTCGGCGGCGGCGGAGCGGCAGGATCGGCGGCGTGAGAGGGGCTGCGCGGAGGGGCGCGGGGAGCTGCGGCGGCCGAGCCGGAGCAACATGGCGCCGGTGGGCGGGGGCGGGCCGGCCCGAGGGCGCCTCCTCCTGGTGGCGCCGGTGCTGCTGGTGCTGCTGTGGGCGCGGGGGGCCCGCGGCCAGGGCGACCCCCAGCGGAGCGCGATCCTGGGCCTGAGGCTGGCGAGCTGCAACAAATCGTGTGGGATGAACTCGGATGGCATCATCTTCGTGTCCGAGGGCAGCACGGTGAACCTGAGGCTGTACGGCCAGAGGCTGGGCTCCTTCTCCAGCAACCTGATCTCCTTCACCGAGGTGGACAACGCCGAGACCATCCACAACTCCACCAGCTGCTCCGAGCTCACCAAGGACCTGGTCGTCCAGAAGCTGGTCAACGTGAGCCGCGGGGACACGTCCGGGATGCTGGTGGTGCTCACTAAGTTCCTCCGGAGGAGCGAGAACATGAAGCTGTATGCGCTGTGCACCCGCGCCGGCGTGGACGGACCCTGGCAGAAGTGGACGGACAAGGACTCGCTGCTCTTCATGGTGGAGGAGGCTGGGAGGTTCCTGCCCCTCTGGCTGCACATCCTCCTCATTTTGGTGCTGCTAGTGCTGTCGGGCATATTTTCTGGCCTCAATTTGGGGCTTATGGCCCTGGACCCCATGGAGCTGAGCATCGTGCAGAACTGTGGCACTCAGAAGGAGAGGCGCTATGCCCGCAAGATCGAGCCCATCCGACGCAAGGGCAACTACTTGCTCTGCTCCCTGCTCCTGGGAAACGTGCTGGTCAACACCTCCCTCACCATCCTTGTAGATAACCTTATCGGGTCTGGGCTGGTGGCCGTGGCCTTCTCCACCATAGGCATTGTCATCTTTGGGGAGATTGTGCCTCAGGCCCTGTGCTCCCGACATGGGCTGGCTGTGGGTGCGAACACTATCATTCTCACCAAATTCTTTATGCTACTTACCTTCCCCCTCAGTTTCCCCATCAGCAAGCTCCTGGACTTTTTCCTGGGTCAGGAGATCCGCACCGTTTACAATCGGGAGAAGCTGATGGAGATGTTGAAGGTGACGGAGCCCTATAATGACCTTGTGAAAGAGGAGCTGAACATGATCCAGGGTGCCCTGGAACTCCGGACCAAAACTGTGGAGGATATCATGACCCAGCTCCAGGACTGCTTCATGATCCGGAACGATGCCATCCTGGACTTCAACACCATGTCGGAGATTATGGAAAGCGGCTACACGCGCATCCCCGTGTATGAAGACGAGCAATCCAACATCGTAGATATTCTCTACGTCAAAGACTTGGCCTTCGTGGACCCCGATGACTGCACCCCCCTCAAGACCATCACCCGCTTCTACAACCACCCAGTGCACTTCGTCTTCCATGATACCAAGCTGGATGCCATGCTGGAGGAGTTCAAGAAGGGTAAGACCTGATGCAGCTCCCGCTTCACTCTTTGTGGTGTCGCGCGTATCCTTGCCTGGTTCGTGTCTGCTGATCTTAGCGTTCCATTTGCGTGACTCTGTGTCCCTTTGCTCAGCACCTCCTATGCCTCTGAGGTGAACGGTACTCAGGGCCGCAGAAACAGTTCTTAAGCATCTGCTGTCTGCCAGGAACCGTGCTTTGCGCTTCAGGTGAATCAAAGCAGAGCAAGACACACTCACCCACCTGGGAGCCAGACAGAGGGAAGCTAATGCCTCAGAAGAGGCCAACACCAGGGCGTGGAGATTAGGACAAGCACGTCTCACTGGGGTCGGGTGGGGAAGGGGTTGGGTGGGGAAGGGGCCGGTGAACTGGGAAAGCCTTCACAGGGGAGAGAACATTTGAGGAGAGCCTTGAAAGGTGGGGACACTTGGTACTTGAGGCAGAGGGAACCCCTCGAGCAGAGAAGCTGAGTTGGGGAGCAAAGCATGTGCTTGTGGCCCAGCAGGTGGTCCTGTTCCTATGGGTACAGGCTCTGCTGGTCACTGGTCAGTGCGGGAGAGACTGAGTCATCTGGGGCCTCAGGAAGAGCCTGAAAGTCAGGGCAGTCAGACTACTGGAAGCTTGGAGCTCTGGAAGGTTTTGGAGCAGGGGAACAGTGTCACTGGAGCTCCTGGCCCACAGAAGCTGAATTGGGAGGGCTCTAGTTGGCTCCCCGCCCAGAGCAATGCCAAATAACGCTTTCGACTATTCAGCAGAAGCAAGCCGATTAAGTTTTGGTTATTGTTCTGTCTTTCCCAGGCGCCAAACAGAAGCTTCCCTCCTGTGGTCTGCTGGGAATCTTCAGCGGGCCTTGCATTGCCTTGTGTTTTTTTCTCACATGGGTTCTTGGCCAATTTTCAGGTAGTTAGAGAGACGCTCGGAGGGTTTACTCACCAGCCTCAGAGCTCAGGGCACACACCCCTTTCCTTACTTGCAACAAAACTTTTCTCCTACCTCTGCCACTCCAAAGCCTTCAGAGTGACAGTAAACAAACCAATTATGGAGTAAAACCCTCCTAGGCCAAAGGGAGAGAGAAGGCAGAAAGGGAAGGTCTTTATAAAGGAATGGAGGAACAGGGGGAGGGACCTTATTCTAAACCTGGGGACTTGGCTGTGTTTCCCATTGGTGGAACTCCCTCTGGCTGAGGGCTTTTAGCTTCTAGCTGGGAGCCAGCGCCCAGACCCTTTTCAGTCATTTCTGGAACTGAGAGTGGAGGAGAGCTTGAACTGGCTTGGATCAGTGGGTGATGGAGTGGGTTTGGGAGGAGCTGGCCTGGCAAGGATGCTGGGGTCAGGGTCAGGGCCAGGTACCTTCCCTTTTTCATTTTGAAAGACTGAATGTCAGCGTCAGAGCTGAGGAGGACTTGAGTGGGAGACAGCCCAGTAAGGTCGTCTCACTGCAGAGGGACCCTTGGTGACGGCACAGCCTGGGGGGAGCTTTGGAATCTGAACGGAGGAGCACTGAGGATTTGTGCCCCACCCCACCCTGCAGCCTCGAGGCCCAGAGGACCTCTCCCATGTTGCTTGGTCGGGAACCGGGTTAGGACTCACCAGGGCAGCTTCCTCCTTACCACCTCGATGGTCTTTGGAACTGTTGCTGGTGACACACCCGACAAGCATCGTTCAGCCCACATCTGGATCCAACCTGTATGGATTGGCTTGGTCAGGCTTCTCAGCCCCTGATCAGCAGGGTGGGAGCTTCCTGGGTCTTGGCAGGGCCACCTTTGGACTCAAAAAAAAAAAAAAGTACCGCTTCCTGAAGCTGAGGAAGCAGAGCTAGCATCTCTCAGGCCAGAGCGCTGCTGAGTGGGGCTCTACAGATGCACATTTTAGTCCACTGGACTCTCCTCCTTAACAGGCTTGCAGCCTGAGACTGAGGCCTGGAGCAGGTGCTGGTAATTCCATGGAAACACAGGCACGGTCTGCCCTGTGCAGTGTGAGGCCCTGGAGATGCAAGTGTGAGGGATGGTCACGCCGAGTGAACGTACCCGGGGTGTTACACCATCACTTCCTTGTTCGTTGCCATGCTGGGCTCCCCGCAGTGTGACCTCTGCCAGATCTTTCCATCTGGCATCTACCTTTTCAGTCTAAGGCCCTCCAGGACGCGGCAAACGCGTAGTGTACACCTGCAACGTAAAGGGTTTTCTTTACATAATCTGGTGTTTGGAAGGCTCCTTTTTTAGCTAAGAAAACCCAACAAGCCAGGTTAACACAGCCAGCAGCACCAAAATCGGGGCCAGGGTGCCTGCTAGTCTAGCCGAGGGTCTTTTCTGCGCCTCAGGGGACTCTTTGGCACCTCCAGGTTGGGTGAGGGTCCTGAATTCTGCCAGAGTCTTTCCGCTGCTGGTGTAAAATCCTCTTTTCAGGTCATTTTATCTCCACCTTACCCACCAGCAGTATAAGCTCCTTGAGGGTTGGGATCATGCCTTATTAGTGTTTTCTCCACTCAGTTGCTAGTGAAGAAATTAACAGTAAATGTTTGTTAAACGATGAATGAGCAACGAGCGAATGGCTGTCTCTGGCAAGCCCTGCTAGCCTTCCTGGCCTTGAGGACACTCCCACCCTAGAGCCTTTGCCCTGGCTGTTCCCTCAGGCAGGAATGTTCTTCCCAGACTTTGCATGGCTTACTCTCCCCTCCCTTGGGTCTGCTTCAACTTCACCTTCTCAGTGAGGCCTTCCTGTCATCCTAGTTAAAACTGTAACCCCCTTCCCACCTTGACCTTCCTGATCTACCCAGACCTACCCTGTGCTCATTTTTCTTTTTCTCATACTACTTTCTAACAACTGTACAATTTACCAGTTCACTTTGTTTTTATTGTCTGTCTCTTCCCACTAGAATGTAAGTTCCAAAGGGCAGGGCTCTAAGTTCTGTTCGGCAATATATCCCTGGCACGTGACATGGTTCTTGGCACATAGTAAGACCTCAATAAAAAGTCACTGAACGAAAGAATGACCTGTCAGGTTTGAGAGAGAATCATCCGCATTCCAGAAGTGTTAGAATTTTGACGAGCTGATAAGGGCTAAAGAAAAATGGGTGTGTTGTGCTGTTATCCAGGGACTTGACATTTCCAGCTGCCCCGAGAAAGCCAGGAGGTGCTCCTGCAGTGACACATGTATCAGAGGTTCAGGTCAGGGACTGAGAAGCAGAGTGTGGAGTCTTGGTTCTCCTTCCCTGTGCCTCAGGTTCTCAGTGAATAAGCCGTCTTTGACCATCAAGAGCTGACATGGCTTCACTCATTAATGGGAGTCATGAATATACTCCTACTTAGAGACAGGCTCAGAGAGTCATTGCAGGCCTGGGGGCGCTGAGCTTCGTCTAGGGACCAAAGCAACGAGGGGACAGCTTCCCAGCCGCTTCTGCCTTCCAGCTCAAGGCAGCCGTCACTGTTTACTGAACCCCGTGCTATGTGCAAGACACAGGCCTGGTGCTGCAGGCCCTCAGGAGTAAGACCCGCTAATTGGTGAGAGCTGTGAGGCCACTGAGAGGTTCCTACAATTTGAACCTTGGTCCTTCCACTTAAACCTCGTCTAGAATGTTCGCAGTACTGGGAGTTTTGGTTGAGTTTGGCTACAGCTCGAAATCTTAAAACGAAGCTTCCCTGGGCTGCTCCTGGCCCTGCTGTGTTTTTCCTTCACCACAGATGCTCCCCCAGACTCTGGAAGCACAGTAATGAATGAACTCTCCACTTGAGAGTTTGGAAGCTCCGCCCCTCATTGAAACCCACCCTCCAGCTTCTGCTGTGCCCCTCCATCCCCCTCCCTCCGGGGCATTCCTGCCCCTCCCAGGCATTCAGCTCTTCTTTAGTCTTTGGTCACTGACCCCTGGGGTAACCTCGCACCGCTCCTCATAGACAATTACCGCTCCTCATAGACAGTTCGTGAGTTATATTTTGGAGGGAAAAAGCTAGAAATAATTTCTCGAAAACTCCTCCCATATTTCCAGCTATGTCACATCACATTTTCCCCACCTGCTTAATATTATTCCTGAAACAACTTTATACAGGCTGGACAGAACACTGCATAATTTTTGCATTTGCTTTGGGTTCCTCCCGTCTGGCGCACCTTAAGTATCTTATTTCCCTCCACCTGCTTGTTCTTTTCATTTGTTCAACAAACATCTAACTTTTGGAAGCCTGTGTGTCAGACCGTGTGCTAGCTTTTGGGAGTCAGAGGACTAACACAGCCCTGTTCACAGCAGCCGCTGTCTACCAGGGAGACAGGTAGGCACGGTGGGACCCGGGAAGGCCTAGGCCTCCAGACGCTTCTGCAGTCAGAATGACAGAGCCCAGTGATAATTAGTCGGGGTGGGAAGTAGTTGTGAACATCTGAGGTTTTTGCCTGGGATTCAAGTTGATGTTGTCATTTGACGGGAGTGGGCAGAGGAGGGAGCAGAGCCAGTTTGGTGAGGGCGGAGGGAGGGGTGGTGCTAAATAATAATGGTGTCACCCTTTATCCGACTTCTGTGCCCAGCATTGTGTGCACCCGGAGCATCTGGCGCTTCAAAGAATGTCCGACTGCCTAGATATTCTGTTCAAACGCAGATGAGAACTCAGTGGGTTTGGGGTGCGGCCCAAGGGTCTGCCTTTCTGACAAGCTCTCACATGATGCCCGTGCCGCTGGCCCTGGACCACCCCAAGCAGCGCGAGGGTGCGGTCCATCCAGGCAGGTATGCAGGGGAAGTGCCTCGTGGGGCTCGGGAGTGAGGCGGGGACCTGGCTGAAAGGTTTGGGAGCCAACTGAGAGCAGGCAGAGCGTGTGAGGCATGGAGAAGCCTGGCCCTAGCGGCTCTCTGGCGAGATGAGAAAGAGCCATGCAGGCCTGGTTTGGGGAGCCTCCTGGGGAGGTTGCATAGGGCGAGTGCTGAGCCCGGCTGTGGGAATGGGACAGTGGTCATGAGGTTCTGGGAGAGGGCGGCCTCCGGAGTGGAGAGCGAAGGCAGCTCTACACCCGATCTCGGACAGCTCCACCTGGAAACACTCTTGAACTGAGCTGGTGATCTGATCTCAAGAAGATTCCCCCGGGGCAAGTATATCTGAGCGAGTGACAGGCTGCCTGTCGGGGCAGAGATGCCAGCGGGGCAACTGATAAAACACTGGCCAGGCTGCTGCTCACTTTCTCTTCAGTGTGGTGTGTGTGCAGCCCGTGTGCCAGCTTCCATAGGGGAGCCAGAGCTGAGAGCCCCTCACCCATCTTCTGTTTACAGATCTCTTCCTAAAGCTATTATTTGTGTACTGGAAGGCTCTGCCTTACGGCCAGGCCCTAATAAGAGCTTCTTAGATCTTTACTTGTCAAAAGTCTTGTATTTCTAATTCAAAAGACCAGCTCTAGAGTTTTCCTGGACTTCTCTGGTCAGGACAGGAGGTACTGGACAGATGTTTAATATGGAAAACAGTGCACAGAAACACAAAACCACACTTCTCCTGTGTCCTGCAGGAGAAATGGATAGGAGCAGGGGACCCTCCGGAAGCCGGAGCCTTGCTTGTCTTGTCAGTAGAAATCTGACATTTCAGCTGGATCTTCGAGGGGGAATAGACACAGTACTTTTCCTGTCTGTGCTTCTTGTTCGGGGAGCACTTGGACAAGACCACAGGGTGAGAAATGAGCTTCTCAGCCCTTGGTGCCCCAACTTTGGGGGAAACTGCTTCTGCATATGTGACCGCCTCTCAGTCCTTTCCAGAGGGGCTGGGAGGTACCACCACTGTGTGCCCGTCTCCCAAGGTAGTGCTGTCCTGCTGATGAACCAGGTAACTGAACAGCTAGGATATCCTTGAGGGAAAGGAATGGTGCCTCGCATGACGTTTTCCTGCCAGTCTGTCTCCTCGAAGGCAGGGGCCGCAAGCCTGTTTATCAGACACTCTCTAAGAGGGGAGTGTGCCTAGAGGGGGAGGGCGGACCGGACCCTTCTGTCGCTGACTTGGTGATTGATTTTAGGGGAGCCCCCTGGTTCCTTCAGCCCAGCCTGTGGGGAGGGACAGCTTGCCTTGGCTGTCCTAGGGCTGGCTCTCTTTCTGCCTTCCTTTGGCCTTAGTGAGTTTTGAGTTCTGCAGAACTTCTCAGCAGAACTTGCCAGGAGTATGTGAGGGTTATGGAATTTCCTAGAGGTGCCCAAGGTGGCCCTCAGTTAAGAGGACGGAGAGCAGCTTCCTGGTGCTGCCGTTTGATCCAGTCCTCTCCCCTTGTTCTCCGAGCCCCTCCATCTGCCATTGGGCACAGCTGCCCTATGACAGGGTGCTCTCCTGTCCTGAACCTCAGGTTACCCCTCTCATCACACCTGAGCGTCCCAGGACATCCATCTGTAAAAGGCTTTGTGGCTACAGAAAGGACTCCTGGCTCATTTCATAGACTGGATTCTGGACTACTTACTGTATTCCTGTTCCATTTATTATGGAATTTCTTTTCCTTAATGTTAATTAAAAAGACCTACATATCATTATCAGAACCTTTGAAAACAGGCAGAAATCAAAACCAAACAATCCAGAAGCCTGTGACTTAGAAAGAAGCACTTTTTTTTTTTTTTTTTTTTTTTTTTTTTTTGCAGTACGCGGGCCTCTCACTGCTGTGTCCTCTCCCGTTGTGGAGCACAGGCTCCGGACGCCGGACGCGCAGGCTCAGCGGCCATGGCTCACGGGCCCAGCCGCTCCGCGGCATGTGGGATCTTCCCGGACCGGGGCACGAACCCGTGTCCCCTTCATCGGCAGGCTGAGTCTCAACCACTGCGCCACCAGGGAAGCCCCAAGAAGCACTTTTAATATTTTAATTTACTTTGATAACTTTTTAGAAATTTAATCTTTTTTTTTAAAAGTTTAAAAAATCTTGTAACAAGACAACAGGCTCAAAATCGTTTTCATTTTTACAGCCATGCTCTCTCTCATTAGCTGCCCTTACGTGTTTTCACATTGAAATCACTGTCTACGTACAATTTTGTGCTCTGCTTTTTGGAACACAGTTTAGATCGGTTCTTCAGATTTCTCCTCTGATAAGAAGTGAAATCCCTTTTTATCCCTGGGATTCTTAGGCGGAGTGTCTAGGAGGATTTCCACAGACTGAGGGCTGGGCTGCGTTCTGTGGCTGACAAGGTGAGCCCAGAGGGCTGGGGTGTGCGGCCGCCAGCCTGTTTCGTTGGGGCTTAAACCTAGGATTGCTGGAACATTCCCCAGATGTTATAGCCAGAGTCTCTTCCCTGCTGCAGGGCCTATTTACCGTGACCTGGGCAGGGTTCTCGAAAGACTGGTTTCACCGGGCTCTCTGGAACGCCTGGTCTCTGGCCAGCTGGCAGCCAGGAGCCTTGGTTGGAAGGAAGCCTACCTCCCGCAACCCCTTGCCCCGCCCCAGGCAGGCTCATTCCCACACCTACATCCACACCAACAAACACCCACATCCACACACGCGCACACACACACGACCCCAAATCTACATCCACACCCACACACATCCACATGCACACACACACACGACCCCACACCTACATCCACACCCACAAACACCCATGTCCACACACTCACACACATGACCCCACACTTATATCCACACCCACACACACCCACGTCCACACACGCCCACACACGACCCCACACCTATATCCACACCCACGTCCACACACGCACACACACGACCCCACACCTATATCCACACCCACAAACACCCACGTCCACACACTCACACACACGACCCCACACCTATATTGACACCCACAAACACCCACATCCACACACTCACACACATGACCCCACACCTACATCCACACCCACGTCCACACATGCACACACATACATGCACACATACACACCCACCTACCCACTCACACACAGGCAAGCTCAATCCCACACACACTCAGGCATCCTTTTACACACTGTTACCCACACCCACCGGCAGACAGACACACAGATTTATCCATTCCACACACACACACACACACACACGCGCGTGCGCACATATGCAGTCACCTAGAGTCCTGCTTTAAATGTACGTCCGTCTCTCATCAAACTTTGTCGAGAGTAAGTTTAAAAAGGGAGCAAACGCTTGTGCAGTGGAGTTCATTTTGTAAAAGGCTCAAAATAGTGACTGACTTTTGGGCTCAGAGAAATTTCTCTTTGGTGGCTGGTGATTTGGTCATCCACATGAATGACAGCACCCAACCCGGAGGTTGTGGGGAGGACAGAATGAGGTAGGGCACGTACGGGGCTCAGCTCAGCTCCTGGTACCATGTTGTCGTGCAATAAATGTCAGCTGTTTTAAAAATTATTATTACGATCCAAAAGCTACCCCCATTGGTGTTGACAGCCACTTGGGCCACGGTGGTTCTCATGTACTGGCTTGGGTGGCAGCTGCCCCACTGTCTGGGCGTGGTGTCTTTCTTGGAATTATGAATACATTGAGGTCAAAAGAGCCTGCTATACAATTGCACGCTAATTCAGGTGGCATCTTATCTGGACCCTAGCATGTACGTTAAGGGTAACAGAGAAGCCAGAGCTTAAGAAAAAAATGTCCAGAAAAGTAACTTAAAACTGAGGAGATGCTCCTCATTCAGTTATTTGTTTCCCACACATTGGGAAAAGTTCAGGCAGCCGTCCTGATGGCCAGCGCCTTTGTGGTCTCACTGCAGAAGCACAGCCTGGGGGTCGCTGCTCTGGGGAGATGTCTGGGAATGGAGCGTGGCCACATTTACCAGCTGCGCCTCTATGTGGGTTCTTTCATCTCAGGATCCACCAGTCACCTGTCCTCCCTGGTGCCCCAGTTAGGGAGGCAAGACGCTGTGATAGAAAAGCAACAGGAACAAGAGGGGGATCCAAGGGACTGAGGCTCCCCAAGAGGCCCAGTCTCCCCAGATATGCCCCAGACCCAACCTGTGGAAGAGGGTAGAGCAGGGATCGTTAAAGAAGGAAGAAGTGCCTTCACGAATGGTTAGCCTTTGTTGAATACTGAATTCAGGCACTGCAGACAGGAAACTGAGGCTCAGAGAGGCTGAGAATCTTTCATTCTCAGCCACATGACAGCTAAGTGGCCACCCCAGACTGCTCCCCTCCACGGGCCAAGCCCTTGACTGCTGTTCTGTGTCACTTCTCAGGGGGGTTGTAGGTATTGAGAAAGAGACCAGAAGATTGGGATATTCCAGTAACCCCAGGCTAGAAAATTTACTGTCAGTTCTACATTTTAAAAAATTGAGATATAATTGACATTACATTATATCAGTTTCAGGTGTAAAACAAAATGATTTGCTGTCTGTGTATGTTGTGAAGCGGTCATTGTGGTAAGTCTAGTTGACATCCATCACCACACATAGTTACAAAAATTTTTTTCTTGTGATGAGAACTTTTAAGGTCTACTCTCTTAGCAACTTTCAAATAGAGAATACATATTATTTATTAACTATTTACTATAGTGCTCATGCTGTACATTACATCCCCAGGACTTATTTAAAACCCCTCCCCTCCCCCTTCCCCCCTCCCCCTTCCCCCTCCCCCCCCCATTTTAAGGACTTATAACTGGAAATTTATACCTTTTGACCACCTTCACCTGTTTTGCCCAACCTCTCACTTTCGGCAACGACCTAGATTTGTTCTATTTTTTATAATTTATTTATTTTTGGCTGCATTGGGTCTTCGTTGCTGTGCGTGGGCTTTCTCTAGTTGCGGCGAGCGGGGGCTACTCTTCGTTGCGGTGCGCGTGCTTCTCATTATGGTGGCTTCTCGTGTTGCAGAGCACGGGCTCTAGGTGCACGGATTTCAGTAGTTGTGGCACACGGGCTCAGTAGTTGTGGCTCGCAGGCTCTAGAGTGCAGGCTCAGTAGTTGTGGTACATGAGCTTAGTTGCTCCGCGGCATGTGGGACCTTCCTGGACCAGGGCTCGAACCTGTGTCCACTGCATTGACAGACGGATTCTTAACCACTGTGCCAGCAGGGAAGCTCCTAGATTTGTTTTAAAGTAAAGTTTCTGTTGAAGCAAAGTGCTTAAATCATAAGTATTCAGCTTGCTAGTTTTCACAAAGGAGCACCCTTGTGTAAATACCTCTTAGCTCAAGAAATAGAACATTATCAATATCTTAGAAGCCCCCTGCACACCCTCCCAGTTACTGCCCCTGTCCCCCAAATCATCATGGGTCAATTTTTTCTGTTTCTGAACTTTTATAAGTGAATCGTATAGTATATACTCTTACGTCCGGGTCCTTCTGCTCAACATTAAGGTTATGAACTTCACGCATGTTGCTTGTAGCTGTAGTTCATTCTCTTTTCGTTGCTGTATAGTATTGCATGATAGAAACATACCACCATGGTACTGTTGGTGGACGTTTGGATTGTTTCCACTTTGAGAGTCTTACAAATAATGCCACTAAGAACACTCTTGGCATGTCTTCTGGTGACTATATGTAGCCAGTTCTGCTGGGAATATGTCTGGGAGTAGAAATGCTAGAGCATCGTATAGGCATAGAGGAGACAGTTTTCCAAAGTGCTTGTAGCTGTTTCCACTCCTATGCTCACAACTCTGGTATTGTTGGCTCTTTATTTGTTTTATTTTAGTTAACCCATCAGGTAGGTGTGTGGTAGTATCTCATTGTGATTTTAATATAGATTTCCCTAGTGACTAATGATGCTGAGCACGTTCTCTTCTGCTTATCATCCATTGTGGTGGTTAGTGCTTTTGATTCCCAGTTGAAGATTCTTTGCCTATATGAAAGTCAGGAAGCTAGAATCCTGTGTTATCTTCTGGAAGCTGTATTGTTTACCTTAGCGATCTATAATCCTTCCGGAATTTATTTTTATTGTTTATTTATTTATTTATTTTTGCGGTATGCGGGCCTTTCACTGTTGCGGCCCCTCCCGCCGCAGAACGCGCAGGCCCAGAGGCCATGGCTCACGGGCCCAGCCACTCGCGGCATGTGGGATCTTTCTGGACCCACAGCGGAGCACAGGCTCCGGACGCACAGGCCCAGCAGCCATGGCTCATGGGCCCAGCCGCTCGCGGTACGCGGGATCTTCCTGGACCGGGGCATGAACCCGTGTGCCCTGCATCGGCAGGCGGACCCTCAACCACTGCGCCACCAGGGAAGCCCTATTTTTGTTTTTGATGTGTTACAGGTCAAGATTCTTTTTTTTAAAAATCCATATGGATGTCCAACTACTTCAGTAGAACTCATTGAAAGGACTGTCCTTTCCTCACTGAACCATGGTATATCTGTAGGTCTGGACCCTCTTCCATTGGTCTTTTTATTTTTCCTTGTTCCAATACTGCATTGACATAATTGCAGTACTTTTACAGTAAGCTTTGGTACCTGATAATGTTCAATACTTTGTTCTTTGCTCTTCAAGATTGTCTTGACTATTCTTAACCTTTTTTGCCTGGGAATTTTATGGAATTGCATTGACTATAGATAACTTGAAGACTTGACATCTTTATAGTAATGAATCTTCCAGTCTACAGACATGGTTACCCCTCCATTAGTTCATGCTCTCTTAATTTCTTTCAATAATATAGTCATTTTCTGTGTAGAAGTCTTACACTTCTTTTCTTGATTTATTGCTAGGTATTTGGTGATTTTAAGCAGTGTCTTTAAAGTTTTATTTTTCATTTGTTCGTTACAGATTGTTCCAACCAGGGTGTATTGCAGTTCAGTTCTGGTGCCAATCACCTGGCATTAGCATCAGTCCCCATGGGTGTAGGGGCTCAGTCCTCCAGAGACGGCTCTCACCTCAGATGCCAGCCTCAAGTGGGGTCCCCTCCACCTGTGTACATCTGACCAAGTGGCTATACACTCAGGGGTTTTCATGATTCCCCCTCAGGTTTGATAATCCGCTAGAATGGCTCACAGAACTCAGGAAAGTGCTACACTGACGATTACAGTTTTATTTTAAAGAATGTACCTAGGATGGGGTCTGTCTGAGGGACAGGGAGCTTCCATGCCCTCTCTCTCTGGAGCCAGAGTGTGTCACCCTCCTGGTACATCGGTGTGTTCACCAACCTGGACGCTCCACTGAGCTTTGGGATCCAGAGTTTTTATCATCAGGACTTCCTTAGCATATGCTTGATTAAGCCATTGGCCTTCCCTGGAGGTAGGGCCTTTTGTGCCCTCTTCAGTTTAACTGGTGACCCGTCTCCAGTCTCTCTCTAGGGTCCCACCTAGAGTCATCAACATTATTATTATTTTTTTTTGGGCTCCTCCCCGAAACTTGTGGGATCTTAGTTCTCCGACTGGGGAGCGAATCCGGGCCCTCAGCAGTGAGGGCCCGGGGTCTTAACCACTGGACCGCCAGGGAATTCCCTAGAGTCGTCTTATTAACATCACAAAGGCACTCCTGTCACTCAGGAAATCCAAGGGTTTTGGAAGCTCTGTGACAGGAACTAGGGTTGGAGACTAGATACGTTCACAAGGATAGAGAAATGTAGTTAATTTTTGTATAGTGACTCTGAATTCATTGACCTTGCCAAACAATATTTTTTTTTTTTTTTTTTTTTTTTTTTTTATGCGTTACGCGGGCCTCTCACTGTTGTGGCCTCTCCCGTTGCGGAGGACAGGCTCCGGACGCGCAGGCTCAGCGGCCATGGCTCACGGGCCCAGCCGCTCCGCGGCATGTGGGATCTTCCCAGACCGGGGCACGAACCCGTGTCCCCTGCATCGGCAGGCGGACTCTCAACCACTGCGCCACCAGGGAAGCCCGCCAAACAATATTTAATTCAAATAGTTTATTTTAGATTCTTTTGGCTTTTTTACACATATAATTATGTTGCTTATGAATAATGACAATTTTATTTATTTACTGCTAAACTTTATACATTTTATATCTTGTTCTTGCCTTTTTCACTGCCTAGGACATATAGGATCATATTGACCTGGTGACAGTGGGCATTCTTGTTTAAATATCTGCTGAGATGATTGAATGATTAATCTCCTTTTTTTTCTGAATTATACTGATTGATTTTTGAACGTTAACCCTTAAATATTTGTATAACTGGAATAAACCTGACTTAGCCGTGATGTATTCTTTTTACGCGTCATTGGATTTGACTTGCCAATACCTTTGTTTAGAATTTTGACATCTACGTTCATGAGAGAGATAGGCCTATAAGTATTTGTTCTGCCATTAAAAAAAACATTGAGGAAGATATTATTACAAGGTGTCCCTGTTAGGTTTTTGTTTGCTTGTTTGTTGTGGCAGGAAAAATAATTGCCTAATAATTGAGTCCTTTTCCCTCTTTTAACTAATATTTCAGTTTAGGCGAGCAAATTTGAACGTAGCAAGTAATTATCTCACCCTCTCCCTCCCCGTTTCCTGCTTCTCCTTCAGACAACCAGTATAAGCGTCTTACATCACCGGCAATGTTGCTGCAGTTTTTCTCCTTCTTTAGGGTTTTTTCTTTCTTTTCTCCTTCAGATTTTGATATCAAGGTCTAGAATGATTTTAATAGTTTACAAATTATTTGGAAACGTGTATGATTACCAGGAACCAACTGGGCTTCACCAATGGAAACAGAACAAAAAACCTTTTTTTTTTGTGACGGGGGATAGGATTACTAGGTTAGTTCAGGAGAAAACTAGTCCCAGACTTAATGTTATCTTGATGTTAACATTTAAGAGAATTTCCTGTTATATCTTCATGAATAACATGCAACATGTGGGCTCATTGACAGTGGTCCAGTTTTTAGGTTGATTTGCCCGTAGATTATTAGCTGGTTGCACAAACAGATCCAAAAGAGCAGATGCCTCTGAAGGCAGTAAGTGTGCTGAGTCTGTGAGTGGTGCTGCGGGGAGTGGTGAGGAAGGGGCTTCTCCTTGGGGGCGGGGGCTGGGGCGGGAGGCCAGATGGCCAGGAGCTGGGATTCCAGGGGGAAAGGCCAGGGGAGCTCCTGAGACCAGAGGATGGGTGGAAAGAGAGAGAAGCAGTTTGCTGGAAGGGTCCAAAGTCAAAAGGAGGCTGGTGGTGCCTTCCTCCGCTCACAGGCATGTCAGCCGGGCCAGCGTCTTCTCTGCACTTTATTTCTTTCCACTGTGTAATGTAGCTCTAGTTCTCTGTGTTCCTCCCCACCCTCCGCACCATCCCTGGCAGTGTCCTCCAGGAGAGGTTTCCACATCTCTGAGGACCAAGACACCAGCAGTTGGTCTGAGCTCACTCCTTAGATAACTTAAGAAACTTAAAAAAGAAAACAAAAAACCCTCTCCTTTGACCCAGGTATTCCCCTTCTAGAAATCTATCTTAAGGACATGGAGATAGATCCAAATATATTTATTACGAGGATTTTCATATTGGCAGAAGAAGGGGAAGGGCACAGTTTAAGAGCCCAATGGGGCTTGAGATTATGTACACATGTGTGCAATGAAATATTATCAGGCCATTCAGTTTTTACAAATATTTCTGTGACACGGGCAAATACAAAGAATGCAAAGTATTTAAAAAACGGAGTACAAGGGCTTCCCTGGTGGCACAGTGGTTGAGAATCTGCCTGCCAATGCAGGGGACACAGGTTCGAGCCCTGGTCTGGGAAGATCCCACATGCCGCGGAGCAACTAGGTCCGTGAGCCACAACTACTGAGCCTGCGCGTCTGGAGCCTGTGCTCCGCAACAAGAGAGGCCACGACTGTGAGAGGCCCGCGCACCGTGATGAAGAGTGGCCCCCGCTTGCCACAAGTAGAGAAAGCCCTCACACAGAAACGAAGACCCAACACAGCCAAAAATAAAAATAAATAAATTAAAAGAAGGCTCAACATTAAAAAAACAAACAAAAAAAAAACGGAGTATAAAACTATTTACATTATGATCCAATTTGTGGAGAAAATATATAATATTTTATCTATGTATGTTAATTTTAAAAGACCAAAGAAAACAAGCAGTTACCAGTACTTATCTTTGGAAGGTAGGATTAAAAGTGATCTTAATTTCCTTCTTTCTACTTTTGTTACCACAATCAGAAAAAAAAAACATGTAAAAATTAGTTAGATGTAAAAAAAAAATTACAAGAAAATTGGGGAAGTTAGAGCGCTGACTGTTGATGGTCTTAAGGAATTATATGTTTGGGTGTGATGATACTATTGTGGTTTTGTTTTTTTAAAGGGTCCTTAACTTTTAGAGATACTCACCAAAATGCTTGGGTAAAAGTTACAGATGTTTACAGATAAGATCTGGGATTTCCTTCATAATAAACCAGTGGAGCTGGTGGGGTGAAAGAGGAAACAGGATTGGCCAGAGGAGTTGTTAATTGTTTAAGGTAGGTGAAGGGTGTAATGATATTATTTCCTCTCCTTTTGTATAGGCTTTTATTTTCCATCATAAAAGGTTAAAAATTAGAGACTACTAGTTAACTGAAAAATCAAAGCCATGAAGACCTGTCCTGAGAATTAGAGAACAGTCTTAGGGTTCCCCCACATCCATTTGTCAACAGCTTGACCCCTGGGGCGCTTGGGTTAAAAGAAGGCTATTTGGAGAAGTCCCATTTCTGAATCCCAGCTTGCTCACCTCCTCACAGTGCTATTCTGGGCAGGACCTCTCTGAGCTGGGGTTTCCTCCTGTGAAGAGTGGGGTTGGTCGTAGGAGATGCTCTGATGGGGGGAGGGGAAGGGTGGGACAGCACCCTGCCCTCCTCCCCCAAAAGTGCTCGCCCTGACTGCTCAGTGCCTGGGGGGAAGTAGACCCTGAGGGGGGACACCCAAGCATCTACGGTGCAAAGGGACAGCGAAGGTGTGGCCACCTTTTCAAGGCTGTTCTAAACAGAGTTCTTTAAACTTTTTTGATTGTGGACCCTATTAGGAAAAAAATTTTTTTTAATTTGTATCTCCATTCATTCAAAAATTATATACATATACTGTTTTTCTAACACATATATTATAGAACAAAGAAAAACAATTTTAAAGAAGTAAAAATGGAATAACCATTATTTAAAAATGTCTTGCTAATAGTTACCACTTCCTATTATCTCTAGCACACACTTTATATACTTTCTCAAGGCACAAAATACCCTTTTGCTGGGATTCATCATTACTGACAGTGGCTGGACGTCTGTGTTTCACATAGTTTTCTTTGTTTTGAATCGTTCTGGCCAGTCACTCAGCCCTGACTCCATCCTTAGTGATTTTCCCCCGGTGCTGGTTGAGGCAGCAGGTGGTGAGAAGGGCAGCTCTGGCCTTTGTTGGCATCTGTGCTCTTCATTCTGGGATTTCCTTGCCCAGACAGTTGTTAAGCAACTGTCCATTTTGCGAGCTTTGCTTTGGTCCCGTGTACTCCACGTCGTGTGTAAACCCCTGTCTGCACTGGCTCCCAGTCTGCTGGAGTATGAGTGAATGTGTATGTGCAGGACATCCGGAGCCCCGTGGTCACCTGCGGTGACTGGTGACCAGCTGGCTTGCAGGCCTGGTCCAGGCCCACCCGTGGTCAGTCTCTGTAGAAACAAAAGCTAAAGTTGCTTATTTATCTTGGATTAAAAATAAACAGAAACCGTGTAAGGGATGAGTACCCCCTTGGGAGACCCTGTTCTGAAAGGTCCCGGACGGGCCGTGACTGCGTTGTCGTCTTGCTCGGGGTGGCTCGGCTTGTCGATCTCCTGGTCAGTCTCTAGAACCCCTTTTACCTGCAGACCCCTGTCTGTTTTGGCAAGTGGGCCCCAGTGTCTCCATTTCCATTTCTCTTTTCCATGCAGCTGTCCTCCTATCACTGTCTTTTTTTTTCTGCTTTACTCTGTGTTACCTTTTGTCTTGCCTTACATTTTCATTTACTTCCTTTTAAAAACATAACCCGTTGGGGCTTCCCTGGTGGCGTAGTGGTTAAGAATCCGCCTGCCAACGCAGGGGACACGGGTTCGAGGCCTGGTCCGGGAAGATCCCACATGACACGGAGCAACTAAACCCGTGTGCCACAACTACTGAGCCTGTGCTCTAGAGCCCGCGAGCCACAACTACTGAGCCCACGCGCCTAGAGCCTGTGCTCCGCAACGGGAGAGGCCACCGCAATGAGAGGCCTGTGCACCGCAGCGAGGAGTGGCCGCCGCTCGCTGCAACTGGAGAGGGCTGGCGCGCAGCAGCGAGGACCCAATGCAGCCAAAAATAAATAAAAATAAAATAAATAAATTTATCAAAACCAAACAAAAACATAACCCGCTATAATGCGGTATTTTCACTGGTGATATTCATTGGCTAGCTGCCTGTCGGGCACCTGCTGTATATTGAGCCTCATCTGGACAAGGAGTCATGAGTCAAGAACCGCCCGGGTGAGTGTAAACCGGGACCCACACTGGGGAGGGCAATTGGGAGTTTTCTATCAAATTTGCCCTTTGACCTGTGACTCCACAACTATCAATGTATCTCACGTGGGTCAGAAATGGTGGACATACAGCGATTATCCTTACAGCATTGTTTGCAGTAGAAAAAAACCTGGCAACAATAATGTGTTCATCAGCAGAAGGGAGAGGGTCAGATCCACATCCATACTGGTGCCCACAATCCGAGCTCTCGGGCCGCGGAGTGGGGAGCAGCTCTGCGCTCCAGTGACCTCTCTGAGGGCAACATGTGAGGTGCAGAAAAGTGTACCTTGTATTTTTAATTAAAATAAAAGTAATATATTTATCATAGAAACTTTCAGAAAGGTGGAAAATGATTAAGAAATAAAAAGTCAAAGTCACCCTCATCCTACCACCCCAAATGTTTTTGTTGCGTTTTCTTCTAGTGAGTCAGCAATGAACTGTATTGCCTCTCCCCCTCAAAATGACACATCCTTCTTCTCCTTTCTGACTATAAACGTAAAAAGTAAAACATGTTGACTTTAAAATGCATCAAGCAAAAGCAAAAGAAACCAGTATTGCTCTTACTGTCCTGTTTTGTAACTTTCTGCTTTACACAAACAGTGAACCACCGTCTTTTAAAATAAATCTATATCTACATCAGCCTTTTGAGTGGCTGCAGTACTGTGTCATAAACCACACTGGGTGGACCCTCCTGGGCACATCTCGCACATGGCCTGGGCACTTCCTTTGTGTTAAGGTCTTTCCTAGAAGTGAAAGAAACGGAGTCCAAGGTCTTATACATTTTACATCTTGACGCATACTGCCAGGTCATGACGGAAAAATGTCATTGTTCTCTCCAGTACTGCACTCTTTTAGTCACCACAGTCTTATATTTTAATTTATATTAAAATTAAGGACCTCCTCAGTGTTTTTTTTTTAATTAAAAAAACTAAAAAATTTTTCTCACTGTTCTTTTAAATTGCTTATTGATTAAACAACTTCCACCCGGCCCTCCCAGTCCGGCCGGCCCTCTCTGCCCTGGATGCTCTGCAGTATTCTTTTTGCATGTAACTCTCCCACCCACTTGGAGCTGAGTTGGGAGGGCTGTGCTCTGCCCCTCTGGTTCCTCTATCACCCTGGCCCCTGGCTTCTTGCTGGGATGGGCCACGGCTCTTCCTGCTGGCTGCGGTCCTAATCCTGCCCTGGCCGGTGGAGGGCGGCGGAGGAGGGGGATTCCCAGGAAATCAGGGTGCCCGTTGTCTGCAAGTGCAGGCCCATCGCCCAAGGCTATGTCTTGGGCAATGGGTCTACACTTGGCAGGTGGCTGCCTGGCCAGCTCCTCTCACCATGGGGGGTGCCTGAGAGCTCAGGGCCAGTCTTGGAACCTGGGATGGCAGGAGGTGGGACCTGCCGGGAGGCCAGCCAGGGAGGCCAGAGAGAGAGGCCAGAGAGAGATGCCAAGGACACCATCTTGGGTGACGGTAATCCCACGTCTGATCTGAGGCCCCTGGATCTTCCCCATGAGAAAAGGCAACTGGAGCTGGCCAGTAGGGCCTCTTGGAGCCCTTGTGGACTTTGAAACCCAGCACCTAGTAATGTGTTTTTCTTATGATCTTTGAGAGACTATAAAGGTTTTTTGAGGGGCGGTGGGGGGAGGAGGACACAGCTGTTTGCTAAAATGGACATTGTGGGCGGTGGAGGACTGGGCTTTCCAGGGCCCCTGGAGACCTCCCTGTATGTTTCTAGCAGAGTTTGGAGCATCTACTGTGCACCGGGCGAGGGATGGGGGGCTCATGGAGAGAAGTGAATCACGGTGCAGGCCAGGCCGAGCTGCATCCTGGTCCTGGTCCGCGGGGAGCTGGATGCCAGGCAGCCGATGGCACAGCCCACAGCCTTCCAAGTGCTGGGCAAGGAAGAACTGGGGCGGGGCGGCGCGGGGGCAGTGAGTGCCAACGGGCTGGTGGAAGGGTAAAGAGGTTGTTGAGGGACTCAGGCAGGTCCTCCCTCTGCTTGCCCCCTCTTCCAGGTGGGAGAGGGCAGTGAAAGAGGCCCAGGCTTGCTGTCTGCATCTGCCGATCCCGCGGGGGTTTCTAGAGGCCTCGTGCAGCTTTCTGACCTGGACAAAGGCTGACAAGGGCGGAGAGGGCAAGCTTGCAGCCAGATGTGGCCCAGAGGTGACCTCAGGACAGCAATTTCAAGGTGCCTCCTTCCCTTCCCCACAGCCAGGTTGCCCCTTCCTAGCAGTGCTTGAATTTAGAAGGCTGAGGAAGCCCCAAGCCCTAGCAAAGCAGTGTGAGAGTATTTTTAAGAGTTTCTTTCTTTTCTTATGTGTTTCTTTCTAATTATACCATTGTTATGGAAATTTTAGAATTTCTATTTAGGGAAGTATAAAAAAGAAAACAGAAACCATACTGAAACCCCCATACTGTTAGGTTAAACCATATGAATTGCAATTGTCTTTTTTTTTTTGGTCAAAAATAGTGAAATATCAGCAATTTCATATGGGGCAGCCGAATATAATCATTTTGCTACATTGTCTCAGCCTTCTTTTCTTTGAATAAGGACTGCCTTGGAAAACGTGGGATTCTCAGCTTTTGGAGTAGATGTATCATGTCAATTTTCATGTTTCATTTCTCACCCCACTTCTCCCCCCAAAATCCAATTATCCAGTTGAATGGATACTAATAATCAAATGAGGTAACTCATTAAAATGAAATTCTATGTTAGGTTTAAACTCCATACAATGAGAACCATAAATGTAAGTCCTAAGTTGATCCTCTTATTCTAAATAGTAAATCAGTTAATAGTAATTTCTGAATTACTGTTCAGAAGCTGCTTTTTTTTTTTAAAGTCATCACCTCCCTGTTGCTTTTTTTAAAAAAATATTTATTTATTTACTTGGTTGCACCGGGTCTTAGTTGCAGCTCGCCAGCTCCTTAGTTGTGGCACATGGGCTCCTTAGTTGTGGCATGCATGTGGGATCTAGTTCCCTGACCAGGGATCGAACCTGGGCCCCCTGCATTGGGAGCATGGAGGGTTTTTTTTGTTTTTTGTTTTGTTTTTTCAGTACGCAGGCCTCTCACTGCTGCGGCCTCTCCCATTGCAGAACACAGTCTCCGGACGTGCAGGCTCAGCGGCCATGGCTCACGGGCCCAGCCGCTCCGCGGCACATGGGATCTTCCCGGACCGGGGCATGAACCCGTGTCCCCTGCATCGGCAGGCGGACTCTCAACCACTGTGCCACCAGGGAAGCCCAAGGGAGCATGGAGTTTAAACCACTGCGCCACCAGGGAAGTCCCTACAGAAACTTCTTGATTACTAAAATTCAGAATAATTCTTTGCCTAGTCTCTGTCCCTCTCCCCCTTCCCCCGTTGGTTATGTTTCTTTTCCTAAGGCACATCCACATGAACTGTGTCATCCATTCCACAAATATTCATTGAACACCTACTGTGTGCTGCTTGCTGTTCTGAGTTTTGGGAACACAGACAACAGCCTCTGATATGATGGAGCTCTCAATCTAGTGGGAGAAGATGGTCCATAAAACGACAAACACAATGAACAAGCATGGTCTATTTTTTTTTTAATTTATTTATTTTTGGCTGCGTTGGGTCTTTGTTGCTGTGCGCGGGCTTTCTCTAGTTGCGGTGAGCGGGGTCTACGCTTCATTGCAGTGCGTGGGCTTCTTCTCATTGCAGTGGCTTCTCTTGTTGCAGAGCACAGGCTCTAGGCACGTGGGCTTCAATAGTTGTGGCTCGCGGGCTCAGTAGTTGTGGCTTGTGGGCTCTAGAGCGCAGGCTCAGTAGTTGTGGCACACGGGCTTAGCTGCTCCGCGGCATGTGGGATTTTCCCGGACCAGGGCTCGAACCTGTGTCCCCTGCATTGGCAGGCGGATTCTTAACCACTCCGCCACCAGGGAATTCCTCTATTGTTTATTGTAGGTGATAAACTAAAGACCAGGGTTGCGGGGCTGGAGGAAGTGTTGCAGTACTCAGTGAGGCCCTCTGGGTAGGCCAAGGTGACATTTGAGCAGTGAAGGAAGACCCGAAGCAGGCTGAGTTGGGCAGGTGTGTGTGGGAGGAGCAGGCCAGGCTGAGGGAGCAGCCTTAGGAGTTTGAGGAAGAGCCAGGAGGCCGAGCGGCACAAGTGTGAGAGAGCAGGGCAGCAGGAGGGCTTTGGGCCCCAGGCCGCTGCGAGGAGTATGCTGTCTACCGTGAGTGAGACAGAGCCACTGGAGGGTTTGGGGCACAGCATGAGGTGACGTTATAACTTCTCCTGTAAGAGGGTCCCCCTTGCTGCTGTGTTGAGAGTAGACTCGGGTCCAGGATGAAGACTTGGGGTCTCACCCTCTGGGTGACAGGAGGTGCACGTGGCTCAGCACGCGGCAGTAGCAGTGGAGGCTCCCAGAGGAGGTTGGATTCTGGGTGTCCGTTGCAGGCAGAGCCGATGGGATCCGCTGAGTGGGTTGGATGTAGAAGGGTAGAGAAACAGGAATCAGAGACTTCCCCAGCGGTCCAGCGGTTAGGACTCCGCGCTTCCACTGCAGGGGCCCCGGGTTTGAACCCTGGTTGGGTAACTAAGATTCCGCATGCCGCACAGCGTGGCCAGAGAAGAAAAGAAATAGAGGTGGCAAAGTTTATTCCCCCAGGGCCTCATCCACTGGATGGATGGAGATTGGGGAGGTCTGGAGGAAGGGCAGGAGCTAGGTTTTGGCCGACTTAAGTTCAGGATGTTATACATCCACGTGGAGCTAGCTGTCGGCGAGCAGCTGGCTGGATATGTGAGTCTAGAGAGCACAGGAGAGGGCTGGGTTGCTCATACTTATTTGAGACGCCTTGACTTATAGTTTGTATTTAAAGTCCAGAGGCAAGGGACAAGGTGCAAGGACTGAGCCCTGGGACCCTCTCTCATCAAGGAGGAGCAGCAGCCCTGAGGTCAGAGGAACACCAGGAGAGCCGTGTCCTGGAAGCCAAGGAGAGGGAGGATTTCCAGGGGGAGGGAGAGAGTTGGCCCCTTGTCAGACTGTGGCCTGGGCAGGTCATCTGAGACTGAGACCCCACCGTTGGAGGTCATTGGTGACCTTGGCAAGAGAGGTTCTCTGACCAGGAGGGGAGATGGTTCTGCTACGACCCAAGAATGGCCCCTCTGGGCAGATAAATTAGAAGGCGGCAGATATGGCCCAGGGTCCTGTGCCCGGGCCAGCAGAGGACGACTGACTGGCCCCCAGCCCAGCACCTTTGCATGCGGCCCAACTGGCCAGCCACAGTCAGTGCAGTGTTCCAGGCTCTTAGCCTGCAGAGCAGGGCTGACCGTGGGCGGTGCCCCAGGTTGCCTTACCTACAGGGTACCTGTCTGCAAGGTGCTGCCACTAGAGGGCGCCCACACCCACCAGTGGATTCCACAAACCAAGGTGCCCCAGAGAGGGGCAGGGAGGGGGCTGAGAGGGGCTCAAGGAATCTGCTCGTTTCATCCACAGGAGGGGCATTTCAGTCCTTCAGAGAAGCCACCCACCTTTCCCTGTGAGGCCCAGTGTGACCCGTGACTGTTTTGTGGGTCAGGACTTGTTCTGAGTCTGGGGGTTAATCAGAGGGTTCAGTGGGGACGGGGACGTTTTCTCAGATTACTGGAGCTGTGTCTTCTCTGCAGGCGCTCTGACTTCTGGGCTGTGAGCAAGGACCTGCGGACTGAGCCACACCCACCCTGTTCTCCGGGGCTCAGTCTGTGGCAGGTTAGGCATGGAGGGTCCTTGCTCACCACCTCCCACCAGTTTCACTTTGTTCGCTTTAATTTTGTCTTTCCCCCTTCATTTTTTCTCAATTAAAAAAAACCAAAACTGTAGAAGTAGAACATGCCTAGCAAGTAGAACGATATAGAAGGGTATAAAGTAAGGGATAACACGGCCCCTCCCTCAAACTCCAAATATCCCCGAAGGTGGCCATGGTTATCTCCTCCAGACGCTAACAGGGTAGTTTACACCTCACCGGCCCTCGCAGGCAGGTGGCAGCATGCACTCTGTCTCGTTATCGCCTCTCCAGGGCTTCCTTCCACAACGTGGTTCATCCGGCCATGCTGCATTCTCCCCAGAACAGCAGTGGCTCCTGTTAAGGACTGCTGCTCCGTTGCTCTCGAGGTTTGAGGTTGTTGAAAAGAATGTTCTGATGAACCCCTTTGCTTGTTCTGTCTTTCTACGTTTTGAAAATTACATCCGTAGAGTAAGTTCCTACCCGTGGAATTTCCAAGTCCAAGCTTAGGGACCCTGAATTCTGAGACATGCCGCCAACTGGGCCTCCTGAAATGTGTGCCTGTTTACCTGCCCACCCACCAGAGTGCCTGTGGGGGCCTGCGTGTCTCCCCAGCACTGGGCGCTCCCAGGCTTATTAGGGTGTGCCGTCTGGAAGCAGCAAAAGCTCCCTTGCTCTAATTCTGGTTCCCGCCTGATGCCACAGCTTAACTGGCTGCCCCAGGCCCCTCAGAGCATCCTTTCTGTCTCCAGGGAGCGCTCCTGCATGGGCAGCACTGACAGGTGAAGAGGCCGGGGGGCCGGACACCGGGGTTCTGGCCCTGACTGCCTGCTGCCTGCTGAGGACCTTGGCCGAGCTCTGGGTCTTGCCGGCTCAGCTCTGGAAGACACTGGAAAGTTTTAATCGAGCCCATGGTTCTTCCTGGCAAAGCGCTGAAAGGTTTTTGATCACGACTGGAAATAAGGATACCACAGTGACCGGCACCTTGTGGAAAAGTTTCACACACAAAAAAACCAACCACACAGGGCTTCCCTAGTGGCGCAGTGGTTAAGAACCTGCCTGCCAATGCAGGGGACACGGGTTTGAGCCCTTGTCCAAGAAGATCCCACATGCCGCGGAGCAACTAAGCCCGTGCGCCACAACTACTAAGCCTGCGCTCTAGAGCCCGCGAGCCACAACTACTGAGCCCGCGTGCCACAACTACTGAAGCCCACACACCTAGAGCCCATGCTCCACAAGAGAAGCCACCGCAATGAGAAGCCCACACGCCGCAACGAAGGGTAGCCCCCGCTCACCGCAACTAGAGAAAGCCCGCACACAGCAACAAAGACCCAATGCAACCAAAATAAATAAAAAATAAATAAATTAATTAAAACAAAACAAAAAAAACCAACCACACAAACAAAAAAAGTACTTGCCCCTATGTGGTGTACTCTGCGATTTTTCACTTTATTTTTAAAAATGCTGGTCCCGAGAACTGGCATGTCTCTCTTCTCCCTCAGAGGCCCCCAGGAGTTATGGAGATGCATCCTGGGGCTGGGATTCCCTGAGGCCTTAGAGACCTGGCGAACATCCTCTGCGCACTGTGCGCTAGAGTCAGGGCTGAGGCTGGGTCATGCAGGGGAAGCTGCCTTGACCTTCACAGCTCTCCGGGCCTTCTCCCCTTAGGCTGCTCTAGACCTGTGTCCCCGTGTGTGGGTCACACAGTCCGGTTCAACCCGGAGTGGGGGCCGGGCCCTTTTTGGCTGTCACCCTGTCATTGTCACGCGCTGGGGCGAGGGGCACGAGAGCAGTGTGGGACCCCAAAGGAGGGCCTGGGAAGCCCTGCCGCCCCACAGAGCTTCTGTGGAGGGTCCTTCCTCCCCACCCTCTGCCTCCTAACTTTCTTTCTTGCCTCCAAGGGTGGCCCTCTAATTATAGTACCTGCCTGGCCTAATTATAGCCTGGGCTAATTTGTTAATGGCTTTGGGTACTGAGAGCCCTTGCCTTGGGCAGGATCATGGCCCCTGGATACATGCAGGGAAGTTTTGCCAGGGAGCACTGGATGAAGGGACGTGAGTGGCCTTTGAGGCCCATGGGGGGCGGCGTGGGCCCCCTGGGGAGCCCCATGTCCAGCTGGTGCACGCAGGGCTCTGACCAATGCTGCCTCTGTCCACGAGCTGTCAGGGTGGGTCTGTCCCCTTCCCAGGGGTCCCAGGAGCCCCTGGTGCGCGGCACCAGGCAGGGCCTTGCCATTTTCATTCTATTTAAACAAGTGGTCCTTAATTAAATGCCTTTAAACTGAAAAATACTTTTGGTTTTCCTCTCCATGAAAGCAATGTCTGTTTGCAATAGAAGCTTCAGGAAATGCACAAAAGGGAAGAAATGCCATTCATGACCCCACCCCAGTGACTTAAGACCCCAAATGTGTTAACTTTTGGTGGCGGGGTCTCATGACTGGTCCCTCTGCTGTTGTTTGACTCATTATGTTGTCCCCGCAGGGAAGTCCCACCTGGCCATCGTGCAGAAGGTGAACAACGAGGGTGAAGGTGACCCCTTCTACGAGGTGCTGGGCCTGGTCACCCTGGAGGACGTCATCGAGGAGATCATCAAGTCCGAGATCCTGGACGAGTCTGATATGTACAGTGAGTCCCCTCCCCGCCCTGCCCTGCTCTGCTCTGCTCAGACTCCCACCTGCTGTCCCCAGGTGGGCACGGGAGGCTGGGCACCAACCAGGGCTGCTCGGAGCGCCCGCAGGAGCCACCTTCCTTCCAGCATTTGTGTCTCAGCGCAGACACTGCTGCTTCTGCTTCTGGTGGAGGAAGGAGCCGCGGGTCTGGGAGTCGGCGGGTGGGTACCAGTCTGTTCCCCAGTCCTCGGGGGATGCTGTTCTCAGTTCCAGATTCCTTCTCTTGCAGCTGACAACCGAAGCCGGAAACGGGTATCTGAGAAGAACAAGCGTGACTTCTCAGCCTTCAAGGATGCTGACAATGAACTCAAGGTGAAAATTTCTCCTCAGCTACTTCTGGCTGCTCATCGCTTCCTGTCCACGGGTAAGAGCATGAGGGGGGGCCTTCGGGTGTCGGTGGGATACAGCCCCGGAGGGAGACGTACTGGGCCTCTGGTTACTCCTCCCCAGGGGACAAAGGCTACAGCAGATGAAGGGCCTGGGGCACGCGCACCTGCCTCTGGGAGAGGGCGAGGTGTTTTCCTTCCATCCCCACCGAAGATCCCTGCGGTTTGTTTTCCCCGTTAGTGGGTTGCTGCTACAAACTTCCAGGAACCATCCGGCTTTGTTTTGGCTGTTTTGTGCTGGGAGGACCTGAGGTGGGCACCGGGCTCCCCGTTGAGGAGGGAGAAGGAGGCCCTTCCATATGCCCCCTCCCCCTGGGTACAGCCCACAGCCCTGCATGCGCATCCTTTCTGAGCGTCTGGATCCAGCTCCCTTCTCGTCTCTCTGCCTCCCCTCCGCCTGCATCTGCTGGGCCCCTCGGGACCTGACTTCTAGGTCAATGACTTTTCTCTCTTCTCACCCCTGACTCAGAGGTCCCTTGGAGACCCGGGTGATTGATTAGGAAAATGCCCGCCTGCTCTGTCCTCTCCCCTCAGTCTGACTTCCTTCCCAGCCCTCACTTGCTAAAGCTGTGATCCTTCCCTCTCCTGTGCTTTTCCTGCCGGGCTATTGATGACACGGATACTGACAGTAGTGATAGTCACGTTTATTAGGCTCTTCGCATGTGGCAAGCGTGTGTCTAAGTGTCCTACGTCCGTTATCCCATTTCACCAAACAGCGACCCCATGAAGTTTTAAATCCCTATTTTACAGATGAGGAAACTGAGGCACAGGTGAAAGAGTTTGCCTGAGGTCATGTTTTATTAGTGCAGGAGCCACTGTCCAGGCCCAACCAGTGACAGACCTGCATGTACTGAGGCCGGAGCCAAGGTCATGCCCTCCGGGGAGGCAGGGCCAGGCAGTGAGGAGCTGTCCAGCACAGCAGTGACCGTGTTCCAGGCACTGCCCCGCCCAGCCTGGCCTCATGTGAAATCATCCTCTCTCCTCCTCCAGAGGTTCCCCAGTTCAGCCCCTCTCTGATATCGGAGAAGATCCTGCTGCGGCTGCTCAAGTACCCAGACGTCATTCAGGAGCTCAAGTTCGATGAGCACAACAAGTACTACGTCCGCCATTACCTGTACACCCGCAACAAGCCGGCTGACTACTTTATCCTCGTCCTGCAGGTGCGCCTGCCCCGCCCTGCCCTCCGTGCCTGAGCTGCCCTCTCACCTGCTTTCCTGCCCTTGAGCCTCTGCTCCCCGTTGCCCGTCCTCCGCCCGCAAGGCCACCGTTGAGCCCCTGGGTCTCCAGGGCTCTGGAACTAGCTCCTCCACGGGGCCCACAGCCCTGTTCACTCCTCGCGTCTCCCTCGTGCCTCAGGCTTTTTCTTCCCAGATGTTTTTTCCTTCTCAACTCTGTTTGTAACCCTGACCCGTGTTCTTTCAGGGGAAGGTGGAGGTGGAGGCCGGGAAGGAGAACATGAAGTTTGAGACGGGCGCCTTCTCCTACTACGGGACCATGGCCCTGTCCTCGTCCCCCTCTGGTGAGTCTCTGGGCCATGTCTGGGCCGCCCTCCAGCACTCCTGGAGGGGGAGAGACTCGGACTGGCCCCCCAGAACCTAGGGCCGCCTAGAAGGGTCATAACCCAGGTGGCTCGGGGGAGAGGAGGCCAGCGAGGGCCAGAGCTGCCAGGGCCTCGAGGAAGTGGCCTGGAAGAGCAGTGACTCGCCCCTTGGGACTGGGTTCAGAGAGTGGAGGGAAGAGATGAGGGGATTCTGACGAAAGCCCGGAGGGAGCTGAGAGCGTGTTCTGAGGTGGTGAGACCAGCCCACCAGGAGGTGAGGAAGAGGGGGGACGTGAGTCAGGGAGCCGCAGGAAGTTGACGGCATTTGCTTGCCATACGAAGCAGGAGGCCGTTAGCGGCCCTTGAGCAGGCGGTCCTGTGACAGCGGAGTGGCCCTCCTTAGCCATGACGGTGGGAGGCCAGTTGAGAGGGAGGCAGGTGGAGGGGAGGGAGGCTGCAGGGCCTCACTTGTGAAGACTGGGCCAGGGGAGTCAGGGTGGGGGAAGGGGGCCCATAGCCCCCGTGTTTGGAGGCCAGGCCAGGGCCTGTTTTTTGGCCGCGCAGTTTGCAGATGGCTTTGGCTTTTCAGGGGGCCGAGCCACTGCCTTTTGGTTAAGGGGCCGTTCTGATGGAATAAAGGGACCTGGGGGCAAAGAAAGGACTGGGCAGCCTCTGAGAAGGGCCACTGGCCACCCCGGCACCCTCTGCTTCTCCGGTTCTGGGTGGCTCCGGCTCCCCTTGCTGGAAGGGGTTGCCCTGCAGACAAGGCCCAAGTCTCGCCCGGCTCAGCTTCTCGCCAGTTGTGTGACCCCTCCGGCCCCAGGTTGCTGCGGGCTGGACAGTGAAAGTCTGCTTTGGTGCCGGGGACAGGCACATGGTGACGGGGCTGCTGCAGCTCCTGGGGAGCCTCCATGCTGTGCCTGTTACTGTCCTTTGACAAAGAGGACCCCCATGTGGGGGGCTGGGCACCCGTGCATACTGACACAGCTCAGCTCCTGCACCAGCGTGAACAGGCTCCTGGGGGAGGGGAGTGGGAAACAAGGCTGCAGAGCTGGGTCTTGGAACAGGTGGCCCCTGCCCAGGTGCCTTAGGCCTGGGGAGGACTTCTCTGCCCCTCCTGAGAGCACCTCTTGCGGTCCAGCTTGGGGAAATCTTGTGCAGCAGGGCACACAGTCACGGGACGTCCCTCCAAGCACCCTTTCTCTGCAGCCATGCCTCAGAGCCTGGTTAGGGTCCTGGGCTCTGTCTTTTGATGTGGAGGCCCCAGGTTCCCACTTGCAGTGGCTGGAAGGGAGGGGAGATGACTTCCGGGGGCTCTGGGCACACTCCACCAGCTTCTGCCCTTCTCTGATCAGGGCTCTGGTCAGCTCTGAGCACCCTCTCCGTCAGGGCCGGGTCCCCTTTACTGTTGTGCCCCCTCTCTGCTCGAGGGAACCTGGCCCCCAGCAAGTCTGCTTCTCCATCCTGTTCCTATGGCTCCACGTCCACCCCACCCATCACTGACCTTTTCCTCTTTTGCTCCAGTGCCTTCCACCCTGGTCAGGTGTCCGCCTGGCAAGCGGAACTCACTGCTCTCCCGGCTCTCAGGTAACATGGCATGGCTGGAGAATTTGCACTGCCACCTGCCGCCTGAGCCCTCACACTGCAGCCGCATTAACCGCTCCCAGCAGGTACTGGGGGCCCCGCCCCCCGCCCAGCACCTGTGCCATCCCACCTGTTCACACCTGTGGGCCAGCCTGACCAGTGCTAGCTGTGCTTGACCTGGGGCCCAATTACTATGTGCCTTTGCCCAGGTCCTGGAAGGGTTTCCCCAGAGGTCCTTCAGTCTTTGAGAAGAGACACAAACGCCTGCAGGTGACAGGCTGGGAGTGGAGGGTGGCTCCCGGCCAGACCAAGGGAGCCCAGCTGCTCAGGGCCACTCACAGGCCTGAGCAGGATGACTTGTCACCCCATCAGCTTTCTCTAAAAAACTTTCCAGCTTTCCTCACAGGCTTTGGTTTTCATTCTTTGGCTGCCGGTTCCACCTGCCAGGGGGAGGCAGCAGCTGGGTGGTTAGAAGTGTGGCCGCAGTCATACTGCCCTGGTTGAATGGGGTCTGCGTAGACACCAGCTAAATGATTCTGGGAGCTGACTTACCTTTTCTAAGTCCTGGTTTCCTCCTGTGAAATGGGAGCAATACATGTGCCCACTTCTTAGAATTGTTGGCAGCAGTGAGAGAATTGATATAAAATGTTTAGTTAGAGCTCAGTTACTGTTTGTTTTTTCTCTGTTACAACCAAAACGTGACATTCCAATCAGAAAGTGTTTAGGAAAATTCCAAAAGCCACAGAAGCATGCTGTTTCTGGCCTTTGATATGTCACACTCCCGAGCCTTGTCCCAGGGTTGGTGGGAACTGTGTCGGCCTCAGAATCACTCAGTTCGAGGGATTCCTATCCCATGTATACTGCGGCGGCAGAGGTCCTGATGTCAGGATTCTGGCCTGGCCTGCTGAGCCCGGAGGAGAAGAGCATTACGCGTGTCTTTGAGCTCCGGTCTCAGTGCATAACTTAGAGAAGGTCCCTGGGTCCCAGCAGTGCTAAAAACCTATCACTTCAGTCAACTGTTTCCCCTATTATGTTTGTACAGCTGGGGTTTTTTCCATCTTAAATGTACAAAAACACACTTTTTAAAATTGACCCTCTTTAAAAAAAAAAAAAAAGGTGATTTAGAAGTCACTTGTCCCGTTCAAACACAGCCAACTTTTGGCAGTGATGGGAAGTACAAAGCCATTAATGGTCTTTGAGCAGGGGGCTGTCTGATGAGAACAGAATGGGCCATGTCAGCCCTCACTGGCCAACCCCTCAGCCTCACTCTCCTCTTCTGCTCTTGCTTCTGTCTCATAGATGGCCGGGAGTTGATGCACACATGGTTTGAATCCTGATGTCTTTACCTAATATGGGAACCGAGACACTTTTCCATAAGCTTTCTAGTTAGAGCTACACAGAGTTTCACCAAGCAGGTGTGCCTTCGTTTGGTTTTTTTCCCCCTTATGCATATTCATGGAGGTCTATATTCTAAGTATAACAGCATGATGTAAACCTCTTTACGGAAAAACTTCTTCTGTGTTTAAGATTATGTCCTTAGAATAGTCTTCCAGAAATGGACTTACCAAGGCAAACCCCCTGTTTTTTTGTTTTGTTTTGTTTTAATCATAAAAGTAGCATAGCTTATTTAGAAAATTGGGAAGGTGGAAAAAAATCTTAAGAAAATTAAGAAGCATCATAATTTCATTATTCAGAAACAAACACTTCGTATTTTGTTAGATTTCTAGACCTCTGTTTTTAATAGGCCATGTGACTAATTTATGTTGGTTTAAATTCAGTTCCTGTTCCTGGAGTGTTAATAAGATTAATTAAAAGCATTCTATCATCCAAATAATTAATGTCAAATATTAAGCAATATCCCTAGTGTTTCTGGTCTTTGCTAGAACTTAATCAGAGGTGTTGCTTAAGTTAGAATGAGTGATACGTGCACATGGTCCTCTAGCGGTTGTATACCACCTAATCATAGACTATCCAGACTGTAGTTTCCTGGTTTTATGAATGAAACTCAAACGTAGAATATTACTCAATTCAGTCGCACTGGGTTCAGCCACCCAGATTCAATGGTTGCTCTTTTCACTGGTCTGTTTGTTAGAATAGCTGACTCAGTAGTTAGTAACTTACTAGTTAACTAAGCAAATCAGCTTAGTCCACGTCCTGTTCGTTTAAAACAAGCCAGTACGCTTCCACAATTAACTTCTTGGTGCATTTCGTTGTTTTCTGAGTGTTCCCCAAAATACGAGCTAATGATGTACAATAATGTGTGTGCCCTTCCTTTTCCAAAATAAGGAGCTGGTTCCTTCCTCGTTGGAGGTTGAGCCATTCCCCTTGCCTGGTTTCACTCGACCGAATGGAGGCCTGTGCTTCCCCTAGTGGCGGGAAGAGGCACTGCCACCGCTACCCCAGGCTCTGCCTCGTGGGAGGGGGACTGAGACCCAGCCCCCAGACACCCCAGAGTGGGAAGCCTGGAGCTCTGGGGCCTCTAGGTTCCTCTGAGAGGAACCTGCTGCACCCCACCCCCCTGCCAGACTGGCTGGGCTCAGCAGACACAGGGCAGGACTGTTCCACACACAACAGGTTACGTGCCGAGCACACTTTTGAGCTCTTACGAGCATTTTGAAATGTGAGCAGGGTGTCATGTTGGGGGGTGTATGACGTGTGGTGAGAGAATGCAAACTGTAGGTTCTTCCTCTGCATATAATTTAAAAGTATGCAGTTTGGGCTTCCCTGGTGGCGCAGTGGTTGAGAGTCCGCCTGCCGACGCAGGGGACACGGGTTCGTGCCCAGTCTGGGAAGATCCCACATGCCGCGGAGCGGCTGGGCCCGTGAGCCATGGCCGCTGAGCCTGCGCGTCCGGAGCCTGTGCTCCGCAACGGGAGAGGCCACAACAGTGAGAGGCCCGCGTACCGCAAAAAAAAAAAAAAAAAAGTATGCAGTTTATGTCCCTTGACAGAAGCTGTCATCGAGACAGGGACAGTGGCTCCTCTGCCATGCTCGAGCCATCATTGTGTCACCCTTGCCTGATCAGCTGTTGGGGAAATGAGGGCTTTTGTAGCCATAAACTTTCTGTGTCTCTGGTTTTTGTTTTCTGTTTTGTTCATCTGTTTGGGTAGACTTTTTAATTCTTACTGCACCACAGTCCTAAACAAACTAGCTCGTTGGCATTGATGAGGTCAGACCTTCTGCAGGCAGAGCTTCCGTTCGTTTGTGCCCGCGAGCTACTTCCCGCTGCCGGTGGGGGCACCACTGCCCGGGTGTCCGTGGACAAGGTTGGACGGGAGGCTGTGAGGGGCACCAGGCTGGCCCCCGGCCTGACAGCCTCTCTCCCTCCACAGACCGCTCCCCATCCCACCCCGCACCCCTCAGCCGCTCGGCCTCCCTCAGCTACCCGGACCGCTCAGAAACGGCGTCGAGCACGGCCCCGTTGGCAGGCAGCAGCCAGTTCGGCAGCTCCATCCTGGGCCAGTACACCTCCGACTTCAGCGTCCGGGCGCTCATGGACCTCCAGTACATTAAGGTGAGCGCTCCCCATGGCCCTCTTCCCGGGCAGCACCATCCTCCTCTTCCTGGGCGTCTGGATCACTCTGCCTCTGACCGGCAGCTTCTTTCTTTGATCCACCACACCCAGCACGGAGGGCCCGGGATGGATGCGTGTCCCTCCTGCTCTAGCTCCTCACTCTTTGGTCACCCCCCCCCCCCCCCCCGCTCCGCCCCCTGGGTCACGCCCTCTCTCCTGGACTCGCAACCTCCCTCCTGGCTGCCCGTTTCTCCGGGTCTCCTGTAGGGTTGGCCCCCCGCCCCGGCCCTGCTGTCGGTGAACCAGGCCGTCCCGCTTCCCCCTGCAGATCACCCGGCAACAGTACCAGAATGGGCTGCTGGCCTCACGCATGGAGAACTGCCCCCAGTTCCCCCCGGATGGGTGCACCATCTGTACCGAGAACTTGACCGACAAGTCCGAGCTGCCCCTGGTGGACGAGACCACGACTCTCCTGAACGAACGCAACTCCTTGCTGCACAGAGCCTCCCTCGAGGGCGCCATCTGACGGGAGGGCCCGGGGTCCCCCGCCAGCCCCGCGGGGGCCTCCCCAGTGGGCCCACACGAAGACAGGGAGCCTGTTAGGCCGGAAGGGGTACAGATAGCCTGTCTGACTGAGCAGCCAGATGGCCCCCGACCCGAGGGGGATCTGGCCTCCGACAGGGACCTCTGAACAGCTCCGGGCTGGCGGCTGCCCACCCTGGACTGTGGGGCAATGGGCCGGCGACCAGGAGTGCTTCTAAACTAGGCTCATCTCACCTCTTTTTAATACCATATGGGGAAGGGAAGACAGGGTTAAGGAACTTTATTTAAAAACAATTTTTTTTTTTTTCCACAAAAACTTTAAAAGGGGTAGGGTTTCTCACCCCGGGAAGCGATAGCCATAACCTGCTCGCAGCCGGGACCTTTTTGGCTATGTCCCTGACTCAGGAAGCCTCCTCTTTCTGCTTCTCCTCCGCCTCCTCCAGAGATGGCATCCCACGCGCCTGCTGGAGGAAGGTTTTCCCTTGGGAGGGAAGAAAGTTCTTCCCAGGAAGCAAAGAACCAAACAGTGCTGAGGACAATTGCCCGGACACGCGCTGAGGCTCGCCTGGTGTCACCGAGGCCGAGGGATTCTGGGAACCGTGATCAGGGACGTGACACTCGCAACTGCGGAGAGGAGCACACCTCCTCCTGGTAATCGCTGGACCCAGGAATCTCCTAGAACTCTGCTGATGGGCTCTCCTGGTGAGTTGGGCTCCGCTGAGGACTCTCGCCCTGTCCCTCATATCTGCCCCTCTGGACAACTCTCCCCTTGTACTGGGGCTGAGTCCAAGTGTTAGGCAGGGTCTCACACCTTTAAGATTGCTAACCCCTGCTCCCCAGGCCCTGACCTCACTTTCACCAAAGGTTTTCCCCAGGCTGGGGGAGCGACTGCGTTAGAGGGGACTTGTCTGCGATGCTCCTTTTGGGGCCAGGAGGGAACCTGGTCATGGGCATCTACGTCGTTAGCAATTCGTTCCATCCCCCTTCCCACAGCGAAAGTCAGGTCTCAGTCACTGACCCACCAAGCCCTTCTTTCCGGACTCCCGGTTTCTAATCCAAAACCCCAGTGCCTCTTGGGGACTGAGGACAAGAGGACAAGAGGACGTTGTAGGAAGCCGACCTAAGCCGGTCCTTCCTGCCCTTTCCTCTGTGGCTGAGGCTCACCTGGCTTTGTTCACGCACTTACAGATCCAACTAAAAGGCACACAGCTGGCAGCCCCGTCTTCCCCACGTGTGTGTTATCCTAGTGTGAGATGTCGTCCTGGCCTTTGCTGAAGCTCGTGGTCCTGGGCGCTCAGAGCCCCAGCCCCACGCGCAGTCCTGCCCCAGCACCTTTTCCCTGTGCCGCAGGCTTCCCGCCATCGGGGAGGCTGTAGGACCAAGGTCCAAGGTGGCCCTTTGGTTGGGTGGAACAGTTGCTGGGGGGGGCGGTGGGGGGGCCCAAGATCAGGCGAGGGAGACTCCACAGGCCTTCCTGAGTGTTATTTATTCACTCCTTTCCTCAGCCTGTGAGTCCTGTTACCCCAAGTGCTCTGTTGGGGACCAGGAAATGTCTTGCACCAAGTATACTGGCCCCTGGTCATTTTAAAGTCCTTCCAGACACAGAATTGATTCCTACAAGTCTGCAGAGAAGGTGGTGACAGCCATGGGTTCTCAAGCCATAAGGAAAAAAGACACCAGACCTTTGGCCCCCGTTGGGGCCTGAAAACCCCTCAGTTTTCTCCAGGAGCAGCTTGCTTTCCGAGTCCACACAGGGGCTCGCAGAGCTGTGTTCCTGGGACCTGAGTGCCAGGTGGAGCAGACTCACGGCCTGAACCGAGTGTGTGTGAAGCCAAAGGAGCAGGTGCACACGCTTCCACGGCTACCTCTTTGCACGCACAGTTACTTTCAAGAGATGGTCCCGCCTCCCCTCCTCTTCCCGTCCCCATTTATAATCACTTTGTGCAGAGGGTCATGATTATTTCCACATATTACTGGTCCGATGACTTCCTCCTCCCAGTGCAATTTTTCACCTCCTATTCCAATCTCTCGTTCCTGGGCTGAGCAGTACCCTGACCTGGCCCAGCCCTGCGTGTCTTCCCGTGGAAGGGAGACCTTCGCAAACGGCCCCTGGATGGGTAGGCGAGTTACAGCCACCGTAGCAAATAACTCATATTTATTTTGCATAAGATTTTAATTTGTATATTTTTGTGATTTATTTTGGCATTGTTATGAGTTTGACTCTCGGGGAGTTTTGTTGTTATGAATCTTGTGTCTTTTGTCACAAAACAATGATAATATTTGCTAAACGATATATGGAATTTATTTTTGATTGGTAATAAAAAAAGAAATATGTATAAATATTGGTGAGTTTACAGTTGGCCTGTTTGAGTCCTGTCGATACTCGGTACCGGTCATAGAGCTAGAAGTGGCCGTGCCTGGCTCTCTCCTATGACAGGGCAAGGGGCCAGCGTTCTGGGACTGTGTAGCAGTAAAAAGGAAGCAGAGATGTAACTTACAAAAATATATATAGTCAAGGCTGTTGTCACAGGAGCTAGAGAGTGCCAGCTGCTGCTAGACAGACAGGGCAAGTGTGCTCAACTGGCACCATTAGGGATCCGGTACAATGGACACCAGAGGCTTGGGGGCAGCTGGGATGGGCAGATTGCCCCTCCTCTCTCCCCTGGGGGCTGAAGGAGAAAGGAGCTTGATCCAGAAGTATGATCACGTTGTCTTAGAGCAGCAGGTGCCTCTCAGTCCATACTCAGGGGCTGGTTGTGGTTTCACAGTTGGAGCGCTCACCGCTGGAGAGCCCGCCTGAGAGGGACCTCACTGTATCCACTCCCGAGGCTTCAGCCAGGCGGACTCCTACCCACAGGTGCCTCGGCCTGTGTGTGCACCCAGGCCAGGGGCTCAAGTAAGCCTGGCTTGACAGGGCCAACTCGGGGTGGGGGGGAATGTTTAAAGAAAGGGAGGCACTGGGTAGGCAGGAAGGAAGGAGGACATTTCAGATAAAAGGAATAACAAATACAAAGTCTTGTGCATAGGTGGGCAAGAATAAATTTCATTCATCCATCTGTTCCACACGTTTAAGCCCTTGCTACATGCCAGGTGCCACCAACCCCTCAGGCTGTCTTCTCCGCCTGGAACTTCCTCCCAGGTCTTTGTGAGGCTCACCCCCTTGCTTCATCTAAGCCTCTGTTCAAACGCTACTTCCTCGAAGAAGCCTTCCCCCATCACCCCAGCCAAAAGAGCTTGGCCCCAGTCCCTCTGTCCGTCTCCTTGTATTGCCATGTTTTTCTCCATAGCACATATTGTCAGATATTAAAATACGGATTTGTATATTTTCTGTTGTCCTCACACTAGAACTTAACCTCCAGCCGGTCAAGGTCTTTCTTATTTCCACTGCAGTCCCAGCACTAGGACAGTACCTGGTACATTGCAGGCACTGGATGCAGGAAATACTTGTTGAATGAATGAATGGGTCTTACAAGAAGGTGAGTACTGGATGCTATTGGCGGCGGGGGGGGGGGGGGGGGGGGGGGGAGCACAATGCTCCCATAACCTTGACCCAATCTAGTCAAGATGGTTGAGGAAAACCAGCTGGAGGAAGTGACGTTTGCAGACTTGAGAGAGAAGAAGGAATTAGCCAGGGGTCACACACAATAGTTATGGGTTTGAAACTCAAGAATACTAGATAAAACGTGGAAATGTCTTGAACCAAATGATCAGAAAGGAAAAATCGCCCGTGGGGGTACTGAATGCCCGGTGACAAGTGTCTCCACTGATGCTGTGATGATGGGCCAAAGACTGACTCAGAGCCAAGGCAGAAAGAAGCTGGAAAAGTAATGTTGGGGCCTCTATTGTTCACAGAAAGTCACTCGTGAGCAGCTTTGTTTGCTCTGTACCGGGTCCTTTGTCTTCGGGTCTCCCAGTTTAACTCACTATTTGTGTTTTCCAAGCGTGATCCAACTGTTTTTCTACTCAAAGGTTTCCCCCCTCCCAAGTAAGTTACAGGTTATTTTCCAAGGGAGCTGGAGAGCAGGGGAAAAGTAACTTGTCAAAGGTCAGAGCTCTGTCTAGATATACCGAGTGTTCTCCCCATCTTACTTCTGGAACTGGTCTTTGCTAGTTAACTTTTCAGGCACATGACTCATTTCAAGCCTGTTGTCCATTCTATCTCAGTGTCAGCATTTTATCTGGACTTGGAGACAGAAGTGTGAACCAAAGGGGTTGAGTCTACTATTATTATTTTTTTTTCAAAAGAGGCATGCCAGCCCAGTGGAAAGGCTCAGTAGTCATTATTGCTTCTGCTGGCGGCTTATTCTGGAACTTTTCACACAGTATTTCTGCCGGTCACTCGCCACGGGCTTATTCATTCTTGCACATTACCTTCCACACAAACGTATTTTACTTAATTGCAGCCACAGTGCCAAAACTGTTGTTTAAAGTGTTTTCATGACACAGCACATGAATTTCTATAGAATCCTTGTAAAGACCATTTTAAATGACATGTACGTGAACAGCCTTATGAAAGTCTATGTAAGGAGATTTGAAAATACATAAAAATGTAAAGAAAATACAAAAAAACCCATTTCATCTGGACTCCTATAGAGAAGTCTTGTTAGCAGGTTGTCTATTTCCTTCCAACCAGGTGACGTTCACATATAATAGGTTGAAGAACATTCCACACTGTCAAGGACCACACAGTCTTTGGGAGGATTCTCTTGAATAGTTCTTGTTGGTCTTTAGGAATTATTTTCCCAAGGATGATCTGCTAGAAGTGGAGTGACTGTACAGTAATTCCTGACAGAGCTGCCATCTCCTAATGTGGCTGGGATGGCGAACAGGATATTAGGCCGGTCGCGTTGAAACCCAACATCCGTGTCTGAGTCGTGCTTCACTTTTCTCCGGTAAAATATATTCACAACATGTAGTAGCTGTGAGGATCCAATGAGGTAGTGATTTCGTGCGTGTACGTATTCACCATCGTTCTCCCTGGCAGGAATGCAAGTTCCTTTAAGGCAGGGGCTGTGTGTCACGTCCCAGACCTATTGCAGAATCGGGTGCGATCAAGAAACACTTTCAATAAACCTTGGCTTCCGATGCCCAGTCACCGGTTCTTTCAGCCTTCCTCGCCCTTTAGGTCAGTGGTTCAGGGGGTCCCTTTCTGAGAAAACGGCCCATCTCCGTTGGCTGAATTCTCTGCCTGCAATTTCAGGAACGCCGCTCCGCTCTGGGACCCGAGTCCCGAGCCAGGGACTTCCCAAAGCACGGGCCCGGCCTCCCGGTGAGCGGCGACTGCCGGTGAGAACCAGACGCCCGCGAAGGGGGGGCAGTTCGCCGCTCCGCGCCCTCCGGACGCCAGCCAGCCCCAGCCCCAGCCCCGGGAGTCGCGGCCGAGCCCCGCGGGGCCGAGAGCCCCACGCCCCCGGCCCGCCCCGGGATCGCGCCGCGGCCTGTTTACTCCCCGGCGCAGCCTAGTCCGACCCTGGGGCCCGCCCCCGCCCGCCGCCTATTGGCGGAAGAGGCGCCAGGGCTGGCGACGATTGGCCCGGGGGAGGCGGAGGGGTAGGCTGCGCGGGAGGCCGAGAGGGGGCAGCAGGCGATGGCGGCGGCGGCGGCGGCGGCGGGTCGGCTAGGCTGGTTGCTCGCCGCGCTCTGCCTGGGCAACGCCGCCGGGGAGGCGGCGTCGGGCCCGCGAGTGCTGGGTGTCTGTCTGGAGGAGGACGGAGCGGCGGGCGCGGGGTGGGCGCGCGGAGGGGAGATGCGGGCCGCTCCGGAGGCCACCTTCCGCCTGCGCCTTTTCGGCTCGGGCTTCGCCAACAGCTCCTGGTCCTGGGTGGCCCCTGAGGGGGCGGGTTGCCCCGAGGGCGGGCCGGCCGCGGCGTCCGACGAGGCGGCGGCCCCCACGGGCGAGTGGCGTGCGCTGCTGCGCCTGCGCGCTGAGGCTGTGCGCCCGCACTCGGCGCTGCTGGCGGTGCGCGGGGAGCAGAGCAGCGAGGCGGCGGCCCCGAAGGGCGAGAGGCGCGCGCTGCTGCGCCTGCGCGCCGAGGCCGTGCGCCCGCATTCGGCGCTGCTGGCCGTGCGTGTGGAGCCGGGCGGCGGGGCAGCCGAGGAGGCGGCGCCGCCCTGGGCTCTGGGCCTGGGGGCGGCGGGGCTGCTGGCGCTGGCGGCGCTGGCGCGGGGCCTGCAGCTGAGCGCGCTGGCGCTGGCGCCAGCCGAGGTGCAGGTGCTGCGCGAGAGCGGGTCGGAGGCGGAGCGTGCGGCGGCGCGGCGCCTGGAGCCCGCGCGGCGCTGGGCCGGCTGCGCCCTGGGCGCGCTGCTGCTGCTGGCCAGCCTGGCGCAGGCGGCGCTGGCGGTGCTGCTGTACCGCGCGGCCGGCCAGCGCGCCGTGCCTGCAGTGCTCGGCAGCGCGGGGCTCATGTTCTTGGTGGGCGAGGTGGTGCCGGCTGCCGTGAGCGGGCGCTGGACGTTGGCGCTGGCGCCGCGCGCACTGATCCTCAGCCGCCTGGCAGTGCTGCTCACCTTGCCCGTGGCGCTGCCCGTGGGCCAGCTGCTGGAGCTGGCGGCGCGGCCAGGGCGGCTGCGCGAGCGCGTGCTGGAACTGGCGCGCGGCGGCAGCGACCCCTACAGCGATCTCAGCAAGGGCGTGCTGCCCTGCCGGACCGTGGAGGACGTGCTCACGCCCCTCGAGGACTGCTTCATGCTGGACGCCAGCACCGTGCTGGACTTCGGCGTCCTGGCCAGCATCATGCAGAGCGGCCACACGCGCATCCCTGTGTACGAGGACGAGCGTTCCAACATCGTGGACATGCTCTACCTCAAAGACTTGGCCTTCGTGGACCCCGAAGACTGCACGCCGCTCAGCACAATCACCCGCTTCTACAGCCACCCACTCCACTTCGTCTTCAATGACACCAAGCTGGACGCCGTCCTGGAGGAGTTCAAACGAGGTAACGGCCGGGGAATCGCGGAGGGGACTCGCATGTCAGCGCCCTGCAGAAGGAGTGGGGGTTTGGGAAGCTTCTGGGGAAGGGTCCCACCCTCGTGGAAGGCAGGGAAGCCTCTAAGGGCCCTTTTAATGAAGAGGATGGCTTTGCAGCTCCGAATGACCCTTCGAAATACCATTTAAAGGCTGTGGCTCTGAAACTGACAGTGCTATAGACAGCAAAAGTCCCCTTCTCCTGGCAGGCCCCCAGTTTGGGGAGGTATGTCTACTTGGCTCTAACTCTCCAGCTCTTTACCAGGTCATCTCTGTGGCCTTTGGCTTTGTAGCAGGTCCAAACTCTTGGATAGAAACGGAAAGAACATAGAAGAGTATAGTCTTAAGGTACCTGGACGCTCCTGTCTGCACACATATAATATAAAAGTATCTGGTCCTGTGATGTTTCCAGGGCATCATTGTTAAGGTCACTGATGGGCTGCTACCTTCCTGATTGGTAAAAGGAAGGGAAAGGGAATGATTGGTAAACGTTTTTCTACAGGTGTGGAAGAAACTTCCACTGTAATTTCACCAGAAGCAACTTGATGGATACCAATTAGTCTCCCATTACTTTTTTTTTTTTAAACCCCGAGTAAGGTCTCAAGTTCTCTCAACTCCATATTTTCACCCTCTCTTTTCACCCTGGTAAAAACTGAGACTCTCGCATTGTGAAGGTTTGGATTCCCCTGCAGTCTCCCTCGCCGTTGTTGGGCTTGGGTGTCCTCCCCAGAGGACACTTGGCCACTAGCCAGGCTTTTCACACCTGAACTGCAGGATGGGCTTGGAGACACCTCAGGACTCTGGATGAGCTTCACCCTAAAGACTGAATAATTGCGGCGGAGAACTGAGCAGCTCCCCCTCATCTTCCTGGCAGCTGTGAAGTCTCCAGGCCCCTGTGAGCCCCTTGACTGTCAGGGCAGGGAGGCCAAGCTCTGCAGTAGTGACCATGTTACTCCTGCATTAGCACTGCTGTATGGAGGCCACTAGTGGGCGCTCTCGCGCACCACCTCCTGCTGAAGGGTGTTGAAGTTAGGCAGTAACTGTTATTACTGTATCTGGGGATCTCGGTGGGAGACTTTGATGGGCAGCCCTGGCTGCTTTGCTAGAGAATCTCTGATAAGCTCCTGGCTGTTTCTTCAGAGAGTAGCCACGCAGCCCTTCACTGGGGAGAGGAGCCTGGGTCGGGGGCCAGGCAGCACCCCCCAGTAGCAAGTACTCTGTCTCTGAGTAGTACTGTAGTCTCTGAGGCAGTGGGGATTCTTGTGGCCTGGTGGCCAGCCGTGCAGGCCCTGGAGTCAGCAGGGGAGGGTGCCATCCTGCCCCTGCCGCCTTCCAGCTTGAGGCCCTGGGGAGGCCGGGCTTGACCACCAGGGCGGCGACTGAGCAGAGCGTGGCACCATCTGAGTGGTTTGCACAGATCACTGACTGGCGTGGAGACCACAGTTGTGGGGTCCCAGTGGTTGGGGGGTCCAGTGAGAGGTGGTGGTAGCCTGAACAGGGGTGCACAGCGGGCCTGGAGGGCAGTTGAAGGTGGGCTTAGGAGGATTTCGTGGTTAGCCCAGGGACTGGGGGGCAAGAAGAGGAGCCGCGGATGAACGTGCATTTTGGCTTGGTGGTGGCCTTGACCTTCCCTGAGGCAGAGCACACGCAGGGAAGAGAGGGCTTGGGGGCGGTGGCGGGTGGCAGGCAGACGAGTTCGTTCTGGACACGGGAATTTGTGGCTGTGCAGTGGCCCGAGAGGCAGGCTCCTAGGATTAGTTGATGTGCAATGAGATGCAAGTGAAAGCCCCAAGCAGGAGGGAAGGAGCTGGACGTCTGTGTTGAAGTGGTCCTAGGAAGCGGAGCCTAAAGAGGGCCACAGCAGGGAAGGGGTGGAGGGCAGAGAGGAGGGGCTGCGGAGGAGAGCCAGACCCTGGAACACCCTGGAAGCTAAGGGAAGGAGAGTGATCAGGAGAGAGGATGGCGTCATGTCCTTTGGATCCAGCAACCAGGATACCCTTGACCTTTGCAGAGCAGTTGTGGTGCCGTGGAGTGGGGTGCTGGGGATTGAAGTACGACAGCCCAAGGAGACAGGCCTTCCGGGAGGTATGGCTGCAGAGCGTAAGCCAGGGGGCAGTGGCTGGGAGAGGCTGGGCGGGCAGGAGGCCTTCTGCTCTTTGGTTTTAAGATGGGGGATCTTAAGATGGGGGAGTCGAGTGGGTTTAGGTCGAAGTGTTGGTAGGAAGTCGCTGGTAGGGAGGGAAGGCCAGTGCAGGCTGCTTCTGTTCTGGGGTGGTGGCCTTGGGGCGGCTCTGGAGAGCCTCCTTCTAGAAGGCAGTGGGGGAGGGGTGCAGTCTGGAGGTTGAATGGGGGGCTCTTCAGTCCCCTCTGCCTCCTGAGTCCTGTGGAGAGTGAGGGCCATTCTCAGGGCAAGATGGCCACGTCTTTCCTGTGACATCCTGGGCTTTCTCTGCTCTCGTGCAGTGCAGTCCTTTGGCAGATAGCTTTGTGTTTCCTCACTAAAGTCCTTGTCAGCCTAACACTCTTCATCATTCCTCTGCTCATGAACAAAGGGCATATCGCAGCCTCCCTGGTGCGTGAGGTTTTAGGAACCAATCCCCTTCCTGTCTCTCTGTCAAGTGTATGAGACGGCGGTCCCTCTGAATTCCCGAAGCTGGAGGCCCTGGCATCTTGGCAGCTACTGCCATTCCGGGCCCTGTTTCTTTCTCTCCTTCAGAGCACAGTTTTGGAACTCTATAGTCTGGGAGAGGCACCTTCCCCGGTGAGGTGCCCCTCAGTCACTGTGCAGACTTGAGGTGACAGCTGATTGTTGTGTGCAGGCATTGCCAGGGGGAGCGCGTACTTTGGAGGTGTAGTAAGTAGCATGTATTTTCTTTAAAGCTATTAACCCCTGCCTTCTTTGTCAACCCCCAGTGACAACCACCAGTGACTTCAAGGACATTCAGCCAAAGGAGGGATTAGGATGGGTGCACTTTTCGGAGTCTGCTTTAAACCCTGAGTTGTGGTTCATTGCCTGTCAGAAGCCAAAAGATTGCCCCAACTCTGAAGAGTCAGACCTGCTCAGACATCTGTGAGGGATGGTCACATAGTACTTTTCTCACAGGATACGTTCAGACAGTTTTTTTAAAAAAACGCTAAAGAGGGAAGGCAGAGGAATTTCATCGCCAGCTGCATTTTTAGGAATGTCCTAGAAAATAGGCATTATGGAAGGGTCCTCTAGCATCCCTGTCGTTTGTGAGCGTTCTCGAGCCTGCTAACTAAAATCAGAACTCTAGAGCTTTTCAGAGCTTCCTGGTCGACGTCGGCAGGTGTGCCATCTACCCCTGGCCTGCGGCTCTGTAGAGCTTTCGCGGGGAGAGCCGACGGCACCTGTCTTGGGGCCTGTGTCCGTGTTTGCAGTCAGCCAGCCAGGGGGCCCCATATCTTCAGGGCATTTTATCCTATCAGATGAGAAGCTTGAATCCCTCCAGCTTCCCGTTCTCTGTGTGCCCTTTACTCCTTTCTGGTTGCCTCCTGGACCCCTCAGACATTCTGCCTTAAGGTTAGATCACGTGGCCACTGTTTGGGGGACCTTGCGAGGGCTCTTCTTTCTTCTGTTCATTATTGAATCATTTCATCACTGAGAACCTTGCGCCCATTTTATAGACGTTTTGAAAGCAAGGTAGAACTTAGTCATTCCTGTAGGTAACCTGCCAAAGGGACTGGCTTTGTGGAAGAAGGGGGCTGAAGTGGGTCCTCTGCTCCCAGATGGCCATCTAGAACCTGGGCTTTGGCTCCCGAAATCCCAGAAGACCGTTGACCCACATTGTGTGTCGAGCCTCGGCCTTCCTGATGTGGCCTAACGGATTTGTATCCCGTGGCAGAGCTGTTGGGGCCCTCGTAGCAGTGCTGCCTGCCTGCCGGCGTGAGCCATTCCAGCCCAAACACCAAGGGGTGGGAAGCGTCTGGAAATGCCACATTCCTCATTCAGTGCCTCTGTCTCAGCAGGAATGGGCAGACAGTTCCCCAGGGACCCCTAGCCCTTTCCTCCTGGGAAGCGGGGAGGGAACTTAATGTGGGCATTTCCGCCTTTAATTTTTGTTCCAGGATGGTAGAGCCCTTAAAGAGGGCTGCTGGCTTCTCTTCAGTGGGGCCCTGAACTTGGCACCATGCCTATCTCCCAGAGGGGAGGGGGCTCCTAAGATTCAGTCTTTTGTTCTCCTCAGTGAAAGTCACTTGAGTGGGGTGGGGGGAGTGTTAGGAGAGTGGACTCAGAGCCAGCTGCCTGGGTTCCAGCTTGGCAGGGTCACTGAACCTCTTTTGGCCTCAGTTTTCTCTGTGAACTGTAAAATGCAAATCATAATATGTGCCTTATAGAGTTGCCAGAGGGTTTGGTAAGTTAGTAAATGAATAAAGCATTTGGTGGCTGGCACACAGTAAGCAAGCCCTAAGTATAGGCATGCCTTGGAGATATTGTGGGTTCAGTTCCAGACCACCACAGTAAAGCAAGTCATACAAGTGTTTTGGTTTCTCAGTGTATATAAAAGTTATGTTTTACGTGTAGGGTAAGATTGTTTATTTGAGCTGTTTCTTGTTTCTTGAGGTGAGATTGAATTGCTATGAACTTCCCTCTTAGAACTGCTTTTGCTGCGTCCCATGGGTTTTGGGTGGTCGTGCTTTCGTTGTCATTTGTGTCCATGTATTTTTTTATTTCTTTGATTTTTTTTCAGTGATCTCTTGGTTATTTAGTAGTGCACTGTTTAGCCTCCACATATTTGTGTTTTTACAGGTTTTTTTCCTGTAATTGATTTACAATCTCAGAGTGTTGTGGTCAGAAAAGATGCTTGATACGATTTCAGTTTTCTTAAATTTTCCAAGGCTTGATTTGTGACCCAAGATGTGATCTATCCTGGAGAATGTTCCATGTGCACTTGAGAAGAAAGTGTATTCTGCCACTTTGGGGTGGAATGTTCTATAAATATCAGTGAGATCTATCTGGTCTATTGTGTCATTTAAAGCTTATATTTCCATATTTATTTTCTGTTTGGACGATCTGTCCATTGGTGTAAGTGGGGTGTTAAAGTCCCCTACTATTATTGTGTTACTGTCGATTTCTCCTTTCATGGTTGTTAGCATTTGCCTTACGTATTGAGGTGCTCCTATGTTGGGTGCAAAAACATTTATAATTGTTATATCTTCTTCTTGGATTGATCATTATGTAGTGTCCCTCCTTATCTCTTGTAACAGTCTTTATTTTAAAGTCTGTTTTATCTGACATGAGTGTTGCTACTCCAGCTTTCTTATGATTTCCATTTGCATGGAATATCTTTCTCCATCCCTTCACTTTCAGTCTGTATGTGTCCCTAGGTCTGAAGTGGGTCTTTTGTAGACAGCATATATATGGGTCTTGTTTTTGTATCCATTCAGCCAGTCTTTGTCTTGGTTGGGGCATTTAATCCACTTACATTCAAGGTTATTATCAATATGTATGTTCCTATTACCATTTTCTTAATTGTTTTGGGTCTGTTTTTGTGTGTCTTTTTCTTCTCTTGTGTTTCCCGCTTAGAGAAGTTCCTTTAGCATTTGTTGTAAAGCTGGTTTGATGGTGTTGAATTCTCTTAGCTTTTCTTTGACTGAAAAACTTTTGACTTCTCCATCAAATCTGAATGAGATCCTTGCTAGGTAGAGTAATCTTGGTTGTAGGTTTTTCTCTTTCATCTCTTTAAGTATATCCTGCCACTCCCTTCTGGCCTGCAGAGTTTCCACTGAAAAATCAGCTGATAACCTTATGGGGACTCCTTTGTATGTTATTTTTTGTTTTTCCCTTGCTGCTTTTAATATTTTCTCTTTGAATTTAATTTTTGTTAGCTTGATTAATATGTCTTGGGGTGTTTTTCCTAGGGTTTATTCTGAATGGGACTCTCTGTGCTTCCTGGACTTGGGTGACTATTTCCTTTCCCATGTTAGGGAAGTTTTCCACTATAATCTCTTCAAATATTTTCTCAGACCCTTTCTTTTTCTCTTCTTCTTCTGGGACCCCTGTAATTCGAATGTTGGTGTGTTTAGTGTTGTCCCAGAGGTCTCTGAGATTGTCTTCAATTCTTTTCATTCTTTATTCTGCTCCTTGGCATTTATTTCCACCATTTTGTCTTCCAGCTCACTTATTCATTCTTCTGCCTCCGTTATTCTGTTATTGATTCCTTATAGTGTATTTTTCATTTCAGTTATTGTGTTGTTCACCTCTGTTTGTTCTTTAGTTCTTCTAGATCTTTGTTAAACATTTCTTGTATTTTCTCAATCTGTGCTTCCATTCTATTTCTGAGATTCTGGATCATATTTACTATTGTTACTCTGAATTCTTTTCCAGGTAGATTGCCTGTTTCCTCTTCATTTATTTGGTCTTGTAGGTTTTCCCTTGCTCCTTCATCTGTGACATATTTTTTTTGCCGTCTCTTTTTTTTTTATGACTGGGATTGTGTTCCTGTTTTACTGGTTGTTTGGCCTGAGGCATCCAACACTGGTAGAGCTGGGTCTTGGTGCTGAACACTGTGAGACCTCACTCTGATGAATATTCCCTGGGGTCTGAGGTTCTCTGTTAGTCTGATGGTTCGGCCTCGGAGCTCCCACCGCCGGAGCTTCCGCCCGACCCTGGGCTTGCGAATCAAGATCCCGCAAGCCGTGTGGGGTGGCAAAAATAAAAAATAAAAAAGAACAATAACAAAGTAAAAAATAAAATTAGACTAGGAAACTAACAGATAACATAGTTAGATATGTTAGAAATAAAAATATAGATGAATCAACAACGGGAAGGTACATCAGTACCACAGTAGTAAAAAAGAGGTGGAGGGAAAATAAAAAAAAAAGGTGGCGGGGGAAGGCCTTGGCTGTGGAGGGCGGGGCCTAAGCAAGGGCGAGGTTTGGGTGGTGGGCGGGGCCTATGCTCAGGACCCACAGGGCTGGAAAAGGCCCTGGGGGCTGTGGGGGGTGGGGCTTAGGCTCAAGGAACAGAAGGAGCCCAGGCGGCCCCACACCCCTGGTCTCAGAGGGCAGGGGATCTCACCTGGGAGCCCAGCAGGCTTCCTGGGCTCAAGTGGGTGGGGAAAACACCCTTCTCTCTTCTTCTGCTCCTCCTGGAGGGCCCCTCCTGCCTGCCTCTCCTGATCCCCACCTGGCCTCTCTCCTATGCCCACAAGGACCCACGCAGCCTGGAGGGGCCTTGGAAGGCGGGGGATTGGTCTGGGAGCTCAGCAGGCTCCTTGTGCCTGAGTGGGCGGGGCAGTTGCCCTCCACTCCTCTCCTGCTCTTCCTGGAGGGTCCCTCCCACCTGCCTCTCCTGATCTCCTGGCCTCAGGGGCGCTGATCTTGTCTGGCCTCCACTTCTCCTCCCCCCTCGTTCCCGCTGTGTCCTACCGGTTCACTCTGGGGTTCCTCCCGTCTCCTTGGGGGTCAGAGTCCCCCACAAGCAGACGGCAGGCGCCCTAGTTGTGGGGAGATGCTAACTCCGCGTCTGAAATAGAAACGAAGGAAACAATAGCAAAGATCAATAAAACTAAAAGCTGGTTCTTTGAGAAGATAAACAATTGATATACCCTTAGTCAGACTCATTAAGAAAAAAAGGGAGAGGACTCAGATCAATAAAATTAGAAATGAAAAAGGAAAAATCACAACCAACACTGCAGAAATACAAAGGATTATAATAGACTGTTACAAACAGCTATGTGCCAATAAAATGGACAGCCACGAAGAAATGGACAAATTCTTGGAAAGGTACAATTTTCCAAGACTGAACCAGAAAGAATTAGAAAATATATAAACAGACCAATCACAAGTAATGAAATTGAAACTGTAATTAAAAATCTTCCAGCAAACAAAAGTCCAGGACTGAATGGCTTCACAGGTGAATTCTATCAAACATCTAGCGAAGAGTAAACACCAATCCTTCTCAAACTCTTGCAAAAAATTGCAGAGGGAGAAACACTCCCAAATTCATTCTACGAAGCCACCATCACCCTGAATATCAAAACCAGAAAAAGATATCATAGGGCTTCCCTGGTGGCGCAGTGGTTGAGAGTCCGCCTGCCGATGCAGGGGACGTGGGTTCATGCCCCGGTCCGGGAAGATCCCACATGCCGCGGAGCGGCTGCGCCCGTGAGCCATGGCCGCTGAGCCTGCGCGTCCGGAGCCTGTGCTCCGCAATGGGAGAGGCCACAACAGTGAGAGGCCCGCGTACCGCAAAAATAAATAAATAAATAAGAAAGCAAGCAAGCAAGCAAGCAGGTTTGATCCCTGGTTGGGGAACTAAGATCCCACATGCTGTGCAGCGTGGTCCCGCAGAAAATCAAACTAAAAAACCTTTATGGCTAAAAAATGTTAACCACCATCTGAGCCTTCAGCGAATTATAAACTTTTTGATGGTGGAGAGTCTTGCCTCGATGTTGGTGGTTGCTGGCTCATCAGGGTGGTGGCTGCTGATTGGGGTCGCTGTGGCAGTTTCTTAAGGTGCCAGTGAAGCTTGCTCTATCAGTTGGCTCTTCCGTGCACCAGCGATGTCTCTGAAGCACCCAGCTCTTTGATAGCATTTTATCCACAGTAAAACTTCTTCCAAAATTGGAGTCAGTCCTGTCAAACCCTGCCAACCCCAACCCCTTATCAGTTAAGTTCGTATGATGTTCTAAATCCTTTGTTGCCATTTCAACGGTCTTTGCAACATCTTTACCAAGAGTAGTTCCCATCTCAAGAAACCACTTTCTTTGCTCACCCGTGAGAAGCAACTCCTCGTCCATTAAAGTTTTATCCTGAGGTGGCAGCACTTCAGTCACACCTTCAGGCTCCACTTCTCATTCTAGTTCCCTTGCTCGTCCTACCACATCTGCAGTTACCTTCCTTCATGAAGTCTTGAACCCCTCAAAGTCATCCATGAGGGTTGGAATCAACTTCTTCCAAACTCCTATCAGTGTTGATATTTTGATCTCTCTTCATAAATCATGAATGTTCTTAATGGCATCTAGAATGGTGAATCCTTTCCAGAAGGTTTTCGATTGAGTTTGCCCACATCCATCAGGGGAATCTCTGCCTATGGCAGGTGTAGCCTTACGTAATGTAGTTCTTAAATAGTAAGACTTGAAAGTTGAAATTACTCCTTGATCCATGGGCTACAGTATGATGTTCTGTTAGCAGTCATGAAAATAGCATTCGTCTCCTTATACAGCTCCATCAGAGCTCTTGGGTGACCAGGTGCATTGCTAACGAGCGGTACTACTTTAAAAGGAATCTTTTTTCTGAGCATTGGCTCTCAACAGTGGGCTTAAAATATTCGGTAAACCAACGTGTTGTCAGCCTTTATTGTTCCATTTATAGAGCACAGGCAGAGTAAATTGAACGTCATTCTCAAGGGCCCTAGGATTTTTGGAATGGTAAGTGAGCATCGGCTTCAACTTAAAATCACCTGCTAACTGCATTAGCCCGTAACAAGAGGGTCAGCGTGTCCTTTGAAGCTTTAAAACCAGGCCTTGGCTTTTCCTCTCTGGCTGTCAAAGTCCTAGATGGCATCTTCTTCTAATATAAGGTGGTTTTGTCCACATCGAACATCTGTTGTGTCGTGTAACTACCTTCATTAACGATCTTAACTAAATCTTCTGGATAACTTTTTGCAGCTTCTACACCAGCACTTGCTGTTTCACCTTACTCTTTTATGTTATGGAGACAGCTTTCCTTAAACGTCATGAACCGATCTCTGGTAGCTTCTTTTCATCTGCAGCTCCCTCACCTCTCTTAGCCTTGATAGAATTGAGAGGTGGGGCCTTGCCCTGGGTTAGGTTTTTGGGTAAGGGAATGTTGTAGCTGGTTTGATCTTCTATCCAGACCACTCGAACTTTCTCCATATCAGCAAGAAGGCTGTTTGGCTTTCTTACCATTCACATGTTCACTGGAGTAGCACATTTATTTGCTTGTTTGTTTATTTTTATTTTTTGGAGCAGCTCTTATTTATTTAAAATTTTTTTTTAAATTATTTATTTATTATTTATTTTTGGCTGCATTGGGTCTTCGTTGCTGCGCGCGGGCTTTCTCTAGTTGTGGTGAGCGGGGGCTACTCTTCTTTGCGGTGCGCAGGCTTCTCATTGCGGTGGCTTCTCTTGTTGCGGAGCATGGGCTCTAGGTGTGCGGGCTTCAGTAATTGTGGCACGTGGGCTCAGTAGTTGTGGCGCACAGGCTTAGTTGGTCCACAGCATGTGGGATCTTCCTGGACCAGGGCTCGAACCCGTGTCCCCTGCATTGGCAGGCGGATTCTTAACCACTGCGCCACCAGGGAAGCCCTGGAGTAGCTCTTTTAATTTCCTTCAAGAACTGTCCCTTTGCATTCACGACTTGGCCGTTTGGTGCATGAGGCCTAATTTTCAGCCTGTCTCAGCTTTTGACATGCCTTCCTTGCTAAGCTTAATCATTTCTAGCTTTTGTTTTAAAGTGAGAGGCCTGTGATTCTTCCTTTCACTTGAACACTTAGAGCCTATTATTGTAGGGTTATTAATTGGCCTAAATTTCAGTATTGTTGTGTCTCAGGGAACAGGGAGAGAAGAGAGGAGAGGGAGAGAGACAGGGGATGACCGGTTGGTGGAGCAGACACACACAGTATCGATCAAGTTCCCCGTCTTATGTGGGTGCAGTTGGTGGCGCTCCCCCAAAACAATTACAGTAGTAAGATCACAGATCGCCTTAACAGATATAATAATAATGGAGTTTGAAAATCTGGAAGAATTACCAAAATGTGACACACAGAGTGAGCAGATGCTGTCTGAAAAATGGTGCCGATAGACTTGCTCGACGAAGCATTGCCACACACCTTCAGTTTGTTGGAAAAAAAAAAAAAAGCAGTATCTGCGAAGCACATTGAAATGACGTAGGCCTGTACTGCATTTCTTCAGTTCTCAGTTGCACGGTTTTTTTTGTATTTTAACATCTCTGTAACCAGGATGTCTCATGATTGATGACATCTTGGATTTGATGACATACAGTAAATGTGATCTTTTTATCCTTTTACAGCCTCCTTCCTTTTTTGATCATCTGGTTAGTGGTCTAATAATAATAGCTTTTACTTGACTCTTGACATTTTCATTCCCTCCAACTTTGGAGCAGAGGTCTTCCTATACCTGATTACTGGGGGCGGGGCAGGGGGCACGGATGCTGAAAGAATGAGGCAGGGGCATGCCAGCTGCTTCCAAAGCATGTGCTTCTAAACCCAATCACTACATTGTCATTGAACCCAAGGTATGTAAAGTAGGATTCACACAAAGAGGTGAGCTTGACTTTTTGCTTTACCAAAGGATTCTTGAAGCAAGCACCCCTTTACATGCAGGTCCAGGCCGGCTTTTACCCTATGCTTTATTCGCTAGTAATAAAAAGGGGCAGCAACCTAAATGTCTATCGACAGATGAATGGATAAATAAGATGTGGTACATATGCAAGTGAATACTACTCAGCCATGAAAAAGAATAAAGTGACGTCATTTGCAGCAACGTGGATGAACCTAGAGAATATTATACTTAATGAAGTAAGTCAGACAGAAAGACAAATATTATATATCACTTTTATGTGGAATCTAAAAATAATACAAATTATGCAAAACAGAAACAGACATAGAAAACAAACTTATGGTTACCAAAGGGCGGGAGGGATAAATTAGGAGTGTGGGATTAACATATACAAACTACTATACATAAAATAGATAAGCAACAAGGATTTACTGTATAGCACAGGGAACTATATTCAAAATCTTGTAATAACTATAATGGAAAATAATCTGAAAAAATATAACTGAAACACTTTGCTGTACACAGTGTGAACTAACAATATTGTAAATCGGCTGTACTTCAGTGAAAAAAAAATACTGTTAAAAAGGGGTGGGGGCATGCTTGAGATGAGTTTGCTCTCAGTTCCATATCCTAGACCTGCACAGTCCAGTCCAGTAGCCACTACCCACAAGTGGCTGCTGAGTTCTTGAACGGTAACCAGTCTGAATTGAGATGTGCGGTGAGTGCCAAACACACACCAGATATCAAAGACTTAGTACCCAAAAAAGGAAAAATATCAATTCATATGTTTATATTGACCGCACGTTGAAATGATACTTTGATTATATTGAGTTGATCATAAAATGCTATTAATTTCATTCCTGTCTCTTTAATTTTTTTAACGTAGCTACTCAAAAGTTTTAAATTACCTGTATGGCTTGCATTCTGTTTCTTTTTGTTTTTTTTAAATGGTTTTTTTAACGTGAACCATTTTTAAAGTCCTTATTGAATTTGTTACAATATTGCTTATGTTTTATGTTTTGGTTTTCTGGCCCTGAGGCATGCGGGATCTTAGCTCTCCGACCAGGGATCGAACCCGCACCCCCTGCATTGGAAGGCGAAGTCTTAACCACTGGACCGCCAGGGAAGTCCCACATTCTGTGGCTTTTGGACAAGCATAAAGCTTTATGGAGAAAAAGCACTTACCTGAAACAGAGTATATTCTTGAAGCTTCCCTAACATTCCCCAGCACTCAGGCTGGGCTTTTCTCAAGCTTACATTTTCTCGTAAAACAAGCAGTTAGCTCCCCTGAGGAGGATGCAGAGGAGGAAGGAGAAGAGTTGCAGCTTCCTGCTCTTCCTCCCGCACAGTTTGGGCTCTAACTGGCTGATTATCATCATCTTCATCCCCTGGGTGACTTTCATGCACCTCGGCTTCTGGAAATACAGGGCAGCCTTCAGAATTGGGAATGCTCCCTTTGGAGACTCAGGCGGGGTGGCCCCTCTCGGCTTCCGCATTCAGACTGTCCCTGGGGAGCCAGCGTCTTTGGTGTCGGCGCCCTGTGTCCACGGTCCGGTTGCTGCTGTTTACGGTGTCTGTTGTGGTCCAGATGCATCCTTGTCTAAACCACGTTTACGGCGTGGAGTCGCACAGACCCGGGGTGACTCCAGCTCCGCCGCTGCCTGGGGGGACTTGGGCAGGTGGACATGGGGTCCAAGACTTACTCCTCACGGGCACCTAGGAAGAGTCTCTCCTGGTGCCTGGCCTGTTGTGGGAACATAGACATCAGCCTCTGTCCTTGTGATGGGCCAGTCACATGGGACTAAGGAAAACAGGAGGTCCCCTAGCAAGCTGTAACGCAGGTGTCCCTCCCTGCAGGGAAGTCCCACCTGGCCATCGTGCAGAAGGTGAACAACGAGGGCGAAGGTGACCCCTTCTACGAGGTGCTGGGCCTGGTCACCCTGGAGGACGTCATCGAGGAGATCATCAAGTCCGAGATCCTGGACGAGTCTGAAGACTACCGTGAGTCGTGGCCCTGGCGCTTTTCTGGCTCAGCCGGTCTTTCGAGCTTACAGAGACCTGTGTATCAGAGGATGGCAGGTCTCCGTGTTGTCAGGAGCGGGGCTGGATCTCGGGTCAGAGCCGTCACGTACCCAGGCCCCGTCTCCTTTCCCCTGCGTAGGCCGGGATTGCCCCTTGCAGGAGGGAGGGCTCACACGTGTGCCTGGACGCAGAGCCGTGGGGGTGCGTCCCATGGGTGGCTTTGCAGTCCCAGGGCTTGCCTGGAGCTCTGCCTTTAACGGGCTTTTTCCCAGTCTTTATCTTCCTTGGTCCGTTTGCGTTCTCTTGTTCTGTTGTATAGAAGTGTCTTCTCAAAGAAGCCCATTCTTTACTGCTGAGAGGTTCTTCCCCAAACAGATGATCGTGGGGCCTGTGATTGTGTTTTAGAAGTGCCTGACTCTTGGGATGGCAGCTGCGGTCTGCAGGGCAGACGCAGAGCCCATGCTTGACGGCGGGCCTCACGTGGGCCCTCTGGGACACTGAGCTGCCCGCCCTGTGAGCTTGGAAGTGAATCTCTGCCCACGTGTCTGTCCCCCAAATGCAGCATTTTGGTTTGGCATCTCGGACTGCCGTAGGCACGGGGTCTGCAGGTTAGCGGCTGTTTGGCACCAGTAATCCTCGAACATGTGCTTTCTAGCGAGGGGCCTGTTGTTTTATATAAGCTGTTTGCCATCATATCGGCATTATCTTCTCCCAGCTCCGAGGAGGGAGCAGGCCTCTCTGCTACTTCTCGGGACATCGCTGGAATGCAAGCTGCCGCCCCTCTGACGGGGCACCAGATCACTGCCTGGGTGGAGTTGGCCGCCAGGTGCTGTCAAGGCAGCAGTGCCCTGATGCTGTCCCCCCAGGAGCCCCGAGGCCTTGTGGGGAGGGAGAGGCAATGTGCCCCTTGGTCCGCTCATGTTGATGGAGGGCTGCTGGAGCCTAAGCAGGCCCTCTTCTCCCCGCCCCAGGAGACACCATGGTGAAGAAGAAGCCTGTGTCTCTGAGCGCCCCTCTCAGGCAGAAAGAGGAATTCTCCCTGTTCAAGGTGTCTGACGATGACTATAAAGTGAAAATCTCGCCTCAGCTGCTCTTGGCCACCCAGCGCTTCCTTTCCCGAGGTGAGGGTGAGGGTGAGGGTGGGCCTCGTCCCTGCTCACCGGCCAGTGGATCAGGAGACCCCCCCCCCCCATTCCCAGTAAGCAGGAGGGTGTCCAGGAGAACTTTGGCGACTCTCTCTGCCGCCCTGTCATTAGCTCGGGTCACTTGAAGGCGGCTCCTCTGTGGGTGGCGGAGAGCCACGGCCGGGTGGGTGTTGTGGGGGGCTGGGGGAGCCGAGGCATGCAGCGGGAGGCGGGCGGGTACACGGGCTGTGCTGGGCCCGGTGGACACTGTCCCCGCACCTGTTTCCCCTGTGGGGCAGAGGTGGATGTATTCAGCCCGCTGCGAATCTCCGAGAAGGTCCTGCTGCACCTGCTGAAGCATCCCAGCGTCAACCAGGAAGTGAGGTTTGACGAGAGCGACCGCCTGGCCGCCCACCACTACCTGTACCAGCGCAGCCAGCCGGTGGACTATTTCATCCTCATCCTGCAGGTACCTGCGAGCCCGGCCTGGAGCCCGCTGCTTGCTTAGGAAGTGGGGAGGGTCTGAGAAGCGGAAGGAAGATCCAGATGCACCCGCCCTGGATAAGTGGGGTCGGTGCTCTCTCCTTGTGCTCTTTGCTGGCAGGAAGGATAACCTGTCCACCTCTTTATTTCCCTGTCCCTCTCTCCTCCCCCTCTTCCCCGACCTCCCAGGGCAGGGTTGAGGTGGAGATTGGGAAAGAGGGCTTGAAATTCGAGAATGGGGCCTTCACCTACTATGGAGTGTCCGCCCTGACGGCGCCGTCCTCGGGTAAGCTGCAGCCGTCCCAGAGCTGGAGGCAGGGGTCGGCGGCTGGATGGGCGTTGCCGAGGCTCTCCAGTGCCCTGCGTCCGGCCTGTCCTTCCTGTAGATCCCGTGCCTCCTGCAAGGCAGTCTGCCTTGGGGCGTGCTGGCCCTTCTCGTCTGCGGGCTGCATGGGGGGTGGGGCAGCATTTCTTTGGGGCTCATCTTTGTTGCTCTCCCACCACTGCACAACTTTCCCCAGGAGGAGCATGTTTGCCATCCTTTTCAGAGCCCCTGGCTGTATTCCCTCACCAGGGTGATTTGTGGGGTGGATCTCAGAGGCTGGGTGGGGCTGGCCTGCTCCGTCACCCACTGTCCTCTCATAGTTCACCAGTCCCCGGTGTCCTCGCTCCAGTCCATCCGCCACGACCCGCTGCCCGAGCCTGCCGAAGGCACCCGCTTGTCTGCATACTGTCCTGACTACACCGTGAGGGCCCTCTCTGACCTGCAGCTCATCAAGGTGACCGTCTGGGCTGCTCACTGGTGCTGGCTTTTAACCAGCTTTGCGTCCCCGAGGGCTAGACCAGCTGGTCACACATTTGAATGGATTAAGAATAAATTCTGATTGAGTCTATCTGAGACTTCCCAGAGCAAGACCTTGTACTTGCTGTGGAGGGTGGATGGCCTGGCCCCTCTGTCTGCTGGTGGCCTAAGCACCTAGCTTCCTTGGAGATGTTAACAACGCTTCTGCCCTGCACCCCCCCCACCCCCCAACCCTGGTTTGGGGGCTTGAGGGCAGGAGGGAGGGGTGTGGCCCCTCACCTCACCTTCTCCGTCCAGCTGCACGAGTTGCAACGCTTCCTGTGCCCCAGGTCACGCGGCTGCAGTACCTCAATGCACTCCTGGCCACCCGAGCCCAGGCCGTGCCGCAGTCCCCTGAGAACGCGGACCTCCAGGCCGTCCCAGGCAGCCAGACCCGGCTCCTTGGTGACAAGACAGCCGCAGCCACAGGTGAGCCCCGTGCGGCTGCATCCTGCGGCCTTGACCCCAGGGCGAGCGTGCCCTTTGCCGTCCTGGCTGCACACACAGCCCTGCTCTCTCTGCCCTCGCCCTGCCCTACATTTGTTCTTTTTCCCTTTTGTCTCCCCGTTCTTTTCTCTCTCCCTTCTTGTGTTTTTTTTTTAGAAGATGTTGGGGGTAGGAGTTTATTAATTTACTTATTTATTTTTGCTGTGTTGGGTCTTCGTTTCTGTGCGAGAGCTTTCTCTACTTGTGGCAAGCAGGGGCCACTCTTCATCACGGTGCGCAGGCCTGTCACTATCGCGGCCTCTCTTGTCGCGGAGCACAGTCTCCAGACGCGCAGGCTCAGTAGTTGTGGCTCACGGGCCTAGTTGCTCCGCGGCATGTGGGATCCTCCCAGACCAGGGCTCGAACCCGTGTCCCCCGCATTAGCAGGCAGATTCTCAACCACTGCGCCACCAGGGAAGCCCCCTTCTTGTGTTTTTAATAACTCGTCACCGCTGAGCTATAGGTCAGCTGACATTCTGAGTAGGAGCGTGTAAGTCAGCATTTTCTCTCCAGGGCCTGTAGGGTGGGTTGATTCAATTAGAGGATACAGTTGACCCTTGAACAACAGCAGGTTAGGGGCGCCAACCCTCTGCGCAGTCAAAAATCTGTGTATAACGTGGTCGGTCCTCTGTATTTGTGGTTCTACATCCGCAGATTCAACCAGCTACAGCCTGTGTAGTGCTGGAGTATTTACTGTTGAAAAATAATCTGCATATAAGTGGACCCACGCAGTTCAAACCTGAGTTGTTCAAGGGTTAACTGTAGTTGCTAAGTGGGAGTATGGTCACGTTCAGGTGCTGTATTGGGTCATTTGGGGTTAGGGTTAGGTCACCTAGAAAGTGAAGATTTGGGTCACCAGTGGGCCTGGCTCAGAAGGTAGGTGGCTGGTGGACACCATCCCCAAAACCCAGAAGAGCACCTCCTGTGGCGTTTGGTCCCATCCAGGCATTCCACTGGGAGCAGGAAGAAACAGACTTTGCAGAGTGGGATGGGAAACCCCACGCTAGAGTGTAAGGAGGGAAAATAAAAAAGGAGCCTGTGAAGGGTGGGCTTTGGGTGGGAGTGGTAAAACACATCAGGGAACTTTCTTGTCCTTGTTATTCGAAAAGGTACTTTTATGCTGACGGAGCTCCTAGGTTGGGGTCTGAGGTCCTCCAGGGCTTGGCGTGGCTTGGGAGAGGCCGTGGAAGGAACTGCAGTGGCCTGACCGCCTATGCTGCATCCCCCTTACCCTGCAGTGGGGACGCCGAGCTCTTAACACTTCCCATGCCAAGCACTGTGCTAAGGGCTCTCCTCGTCCTGACTCATCTAAGAAAACTTCCCTGAAGTTTTGAGAGGTGGTAGTTGTCACGCCCATTTTACAGGTAAAGAGTCGGAGGCCGGGAGAGACGGGCACTCTGGCTTGGATACACCCTTGGTTACCGGACCCACGTTTGAGAAGGGAAACGTGTTTTTATAATGGAAAGGTGCTTCCTGAGCTGCGTCGGTGGTTCCACTCCTGCGAGCCCCATCTGTGGTGCTGGTGAAGGACCCTGGGGGGTTGTGTTGGGTCCTGGATCTGGGCCTGGTCACGGTCCTTTTGGAATGAACGGACCCTTCATTGACCTCTTAGGGCGGAGCCCGCGCCTCTGTTTACCCACTGTGACGGTCTTTTATTTTGTGAGGCACCCCTCACACAGAGGTTCACACCGTCAAGTTAGACTCGGGTCTCGAAGGCCGAGACGTTTTTGTTTTTCAAAATGTGAGCCTTTTGGCTTTGGTTTCCTCACATGTGAGCCTTTTCTGGCTCCATCTGCTACTCTGACTGCACAGGTTGTGTATAAGGTACAAACTTAAATCTAAGAATCCTGGTTTTTCCTTTCATTTCATCTTTTATCACATACCCAGAGGGTTTTTAATCCTTTTGTGGCTTCAGTGGCTCGTGAGGCAGTCCTCTGAGAGAATCGTTTTTAGTGGCTCATGGGTCATTTCCTCTTTGTAATGGATTACCAACCAGCCCCTGTTCTGTAGTCGTGATGTTGGTGATTTTCCCCTAGGTGCGGCCTGACATTGGCCCTGGGTGGCCCTCAGGGTCTTGCACTTTATCTCTGTGAACTTGTTGCTTCACTGCCCGGGGAGCTCAGTGTCGCTACACGTGTTGGACACGTCCCCGGGGCGCTGCTGAAATGGTGCAGGTCAGAGCCATCCTCTGGGTGACTGGCTCTAGCTTCCTCAGCAGAGAAGTGTCTGAAATGCTTGGAAAGCACGATGATTTTGAGCTGCCTTCAGCCGGGTCGGCAAATGGCGTGAGGGCCAAATCTGCCTGTTCTCGTAACGTTTTACTGGAGGTGCCCATCTGCTGAGGGATTGTACTCGGCTGCAGGTGGAGTTGCCTCGTTGCCCCCGAGGCCTGCAAAGCCTAAGAAGACTGGCCCTTTACAGAAACACCTTCCGGAACCCTGGTCCGCTGCTTCACATTCGGAAAACCCCCTCCACATCGATCAGTCCCAGAGCGGGATTCCCAGGGAGAGTCCAAGCTTGACACCGAGCCTCCTGGGCTGCTCTCGCCCCCGCGGCCCTGCCTCTGCGGTGCTGCCCAAGCTGCCCGAGCGGAGCGGTTCTGCCGGAGCAGCTCCATAGCTGGTCTTCTCTCTCTCTCCCTCCCTCTCCCTCTCCCCCCCACTCCCTCCCCTCCCTCTCTCCCTCCCCTCCCCCTTCCTCTCCCTTTCCCTCTCCTCTCTCTAGCTTTCCCAGTAGGCCTTTCCCTCTTTGGCACATTTGGAAACTGCAGTTGATAATTGACTGTGAACTAGTGAGCATTTTTTGTTTTAAGACAACACGCAAGGTAAATATCTTGCCTTTTACTTTACCTTCTCTTTGCTTTCCTTTGCCAGCCTGTTAGCTGCTGGGGGCCACTGCAGACCTCTCCCCCGAGATGGGGGGCACTTCTCCATGGGGGTGAGTGGGTGCTTCCTGTCCCTACTTCTCATCTCATTTTTCTGGAGGGCAGGAGGGACCATGAAATGCCTGCTCAGCCTTGGAAACAAAAGCTCCCTTCCAGCGCCTGCTGCGTTGTCTGGGCAGCCGCCTCCTGCCTGGCCTTATGGCCTCGGCCTCCCACGGGCAGGAGCCCTGCCTCTCAGTGATGGCATCCGTCCCGGCAGTGGTTTTCCCTCACGAGGCTGAGTGTTTTCCTAACTAAACGCTCCCAGCTCTGCCTCGATGTCTCCCGAGGAGGCCTGAGGCTCCTCGGCCCCCCGCCCCCCTGCCCCTTCCCGTCCTAAAGAGGACTGAACACCTGGGGTCAGGGGACCCGCTGCCTGTACGGGCTCCGATGCTGATTTTCCCTCTCCCCTCTAGGGTCCAGCCACAGCAGACCCGGCCTCCCGGCGGAGGAGAGCCCTGGGCGGAACCCGGGAGTTTAACCGCTTGGCAGGCAGCCCCAGGTCTGGGGAACGGACAATCACGTGGGGAACTGGAGCGAGCCAAGGAGCGGCTTCCTGCCAGCCTGTCCGCATCCCCTGCAGGCCACGTTTTAGATGGCCCTCGTGGACGCGGGTCCTGGCTGCTCTCAGAACCAGAGGCTGGTGCCAGGAGCCTCAGCAGGTCCTGCCCCCCTTTAGGAGATGGGGGTCCGCCGGGGCCAGCCCTCCAGGCCTGCTTCCGAACGGAATGAAAGGAACAGTGCCACCTCCAGTCCCTGGGCCAGCCTCCTGTGACAGTGCAGTGTGTTTATACCTCTTCTGGCCAAGCCACCACGTGAGTGCACGGTTACCGCCTCTCTGCGGCCGTGACCTGTTCTCTCTCTGCTTTTCATCTGCCGGCCTCCTGCTGCTGGCAGCACCAGTGTGGGCTGGGGGTTCACATCCGTGGCCTTGGCCACCGTGACCTTTCAGGCTTCCCTTACGATGCCATGCTTCAGAGCACACGCCCAGCCTGTCCCATGTGCCAAACCTGGAAGCAAGCCTGTCACACCAGCCCCGCTCCCTCCTGTGCAGGTGGCTTTCTCACGCTGGCCCCGCGGGGCTGAGGAACCTCTTCCTCCTGCCACTCCTCGGCCTGCCTGGCTCAGTCGCCACTAACAGTGTTGTCGTTTCCTGTGTTTTAAGAAGAGGTCACACGTGGGAGGAAGGGACCGCTCTGTTGCACCTAAGCCTTTGTCGTGGGGTTCCGGGGAGGGCAGCCCGCGGCCCCCCTGGGGGCGCCGTGTGGCTGTCAAGCGTGCGGAGGGTGGCCAGGGCGGCCAGGGCTGGTTGTGAACCAGGTGGAACCCTCTCCGTCCTTTGGAAAAAAGAACATGACATCGGAGTTTTTCTTAGATCTCTGAAACATTTCAAGCTCTTTGCTACTTTCCTTTTCTAGCTCTGGGGTTTTAGAGACGCGGGAACGAGAAGGTATTTGTCTCGCCTTCTGGTTCACCTAAAGTCACCTTCCACAGTGCTTCAGCTGCGCAGAAACCAGGGCATCACGGGGACCAAGGATGGGGAGGGGGCAGGATTTCTGGAACCTTTCCCAAAGGTATTTGGGTCCTTATCCAGGATCAGTGGGAATGAAGGCCAAAAAACAGTGGCATGCTCACCGAGAGACTTTTCTCAAGGAATTCTCTCCAGGAGCAAACCCAGGTGGGAAGTAGATACTTTAAAATTCTCTCTCTCCAGAACAGTGGTTCTTAACTTTGGCTGCACCTTGGAAATCACCTGGCAAATTAAAAATACTGATACCTGGGGCCCACCCCCCAGGGATTCTGATTTAACCAGTCCAGGCATCAGGATTTTATTCTTTAAAATTATTTTAGGTTCACAGATCATAGACCCTTCACACCCGCTTCCCTGAATATCTCACATAACCTTGGTGCATTTATCGAAACTAAAAAATTAACATGGGTACAAAACTATTAACTAAATTACAGACTTGGATTTTTATCAGATTTTCCATCATGTCCCTTTTCTGTTGCAGGATCCAATCCAGGACACCAGGTTGCATTTAGAGCTATTGCTTTTTTTTTTTTCCTAAGTAACTTGTTACTTTGAAATAATTAACAGATTCATAGGAAGTTGCAAAGATAGAGGTCCCATGTACCCTTCACCCAGTTTTCCTCGATGATTACATCTTACATAGTTACAGTGCAGTATCAAGACCAGGAATCTGACACTGGTGCAATGTGGGCATATAGTTCTATAGCATCTTATCACATGTAGGTTTGTGTAACCACCACTGCAATCTAGATACAGAACTGTTCCTCCCTAGGATCTCCCTCCGACAGACCCTTTATTAGAGCCCCACCCCCACCCCCTCTGGCCACTATCCCTAATTCCTGGCAACCACTAATCTGTCCATCATCTCTATAATTTTGTCATTTCAAGAATGTTGTATAAATGGGATCTTAACAGTATGTAACCATTGGGACTGGCTTTTTTCACTCAGCATAATGTTCTGGAATCTCCTCCAGGCTGTTGCACCTGTCAATGGCTCATTCCTTTTTGATGGCTGTGTGGTGTTCCATCATATACTCACTGTCCTGTCTAAGGACATCTGGGTGGTTTCCAGTTTTGGGCTATTCCAAATAAAGCTGCTATGAACATTCATTACAGGTTCTTGTGTAAACATTGGTTTTCTTTTCTCTTAGCTAAATGTCTAGGAGTGCAGTTGCCAGGTCGTACGGTTACTGCATATTTAAGTTTTAAAAGAAGCCGCCGAGCTTTTTCAGAGTGCCTGTACAGCCGTACGTTCCCACCAGCAATGTGGGAGTATTTTCCCACATCCACTCCAGGATTTGGTATTGTCACTGTTTTCTATTTCAGCCACTCTGGTAGGTGTGTGGTGCTATCTCATTGTGGGTTTTATTTGCATTTCCATAGTGGCTAAGGTATATTTTTTCATGTGCTTGTTTCACCTTGTGAAATGTCTGTTCATGTCTTTTGCCCATTTTCTAATTAGATTGTTGTTTTTACTGCTGAGTTTTGAGAATTCTTTATATATTCTAAATACTAGGCTTTATTGGGTTTTTGGTTTGCAGATATTTTTTTCCTAATCTGTAGCTTATTTTTTCATCCTCTTAACAGGATTCTTTTGCAGAGCGAAAGTTTAAAATTTTGGTGAATTACAACTTACTGATTTTCTTTTATGGATTATGCTTTTGGTGTCATGTCTAAGAATTCTTTAGTCCTTGGTTGTGAAGATTGTTTTTTTTCTAAAATTTTACAGTTTCAATTTGCATGTAAGTTCGTGATCCATTGTTTCTTTTTAAAAATTTTTTTTGCCTATAGATGTCCAGTTGTTTCAGCACCATTTGTTGTAAAGTGTATCTTTCCTCCGTTGAATAACTTTTGCATCTTTTGGCATATTTGCTGTGTCTATTTCTGGGTTGTCTGTTCTGTTCCTTTGACCGATGCATCTGTCTCTTCACTGGTACCACACTGTCTTGATTATTATAGCAATTTAATAGGTCCTGAAATCAAATGGACTGATCTCTCCCACTTTGTTCTTTTCCAGAGTTGTTTTAGTTTTAAATTTTAGAATAATCTTGTCTACATATAAAAGAAAAATCTTGTTGGGATTTTGGTAGGAACTATGTTAAACCTTTGTATCAGTTTGGGTGGAACTGACATCTTTACTCAGCTGCATCTTTCAATCCACGTGTACGTGTCCATTTATTGAAATCTTTGGTGTCATTCATCAGCGTTTTGTAGTTTTCAGCATACAGGTCCTTAGATGTTTTATTAGATTTACACCTAAGTGGGTTTTCTTTTTAGCAATTACAAATGGTACTGTGTGTTTTAGTATTCAGATTCATTGTTAGTATGTAGAAAAAATGTTTTCGTGTGTTTATCTTGTATCCTGAGATCTTGCTGGAACTCCCTTATTGTAGGTGGGGTTTTTTTGTTTGTTTGTTTTTGGTGGCATGCGGGATCTTAGTTCCCTGACCAGTGGTCAACCCTGTGCTCCACCCCCGCACACCCCCAGCCCCCGCAGTGGAAGTGCGGAGTCTTAACTACTAGGCCGCCGGGAAGGGCCCTGTGTTTTTGGTTTTGTAGATGCCTTAGGATCTCCTACACAGACAAGCATGTTATCTGTATGATAATGCTGACATCCGGGTCCAAACCTAGGGATTCTGATGTAATCCATCTGGACATCAGGATTTTTAAAATCTTCCCTCTTGATTCTAATAGGCAGTCTAGGCTGAGAAGCCCTAGACCACCCTGCCTACCTGCTCTGCCCCTGGGGACCTGTCTTGCTGTCAGGCCGGCATGGTTATCAGGCTTGAGTTTCTGAGGAACTGGCCCCTCTCAGCCCAGAAAAAACAACCAGGCTGTGATGGATTATCAACCAGTTTTAATGAACAAAAAATACTGATACGTATAAAAAGGTATTTTTGTCTGTCACTTAAGTGTCCCTATTTCCTAGATGGGAAGTGTCTTGTCCATGGACTTGAACGCCTGTTTCTCCCATGGCCCTAGCGTCTGGGTGCATGGGGCTCTGTCAGGACAGGGCAGGAGGTGCCCACGTGAGGGGAAGGTGTGTGGCCCCTGTTGGGAGCTCTTGTCGGCTCTTTCACAGAATAGAAATTGCCTTGTCCTTGGCCTGAGAAGGCCGCCAGTTAGACTGAAAGTAAAGTAACTGCTGCAAAATGGCTATAAACCCAGGTTCCTTATGTGAGGGGGCTGACCTTCATCCTGGAGCTCAGGTTCCTTATGTGAGGGGGCTGACCTTCATCCTGGAGCCCAGCCCTCTGCCTGTGGTCCTCAGTTTAGGGCAGAGCTGTTCTCAGATGCACCTTCTGGCGTGTAAGGACCCTGCTCGCCAGCAGTACAGCAGACAGGTCTGCACCAATGCAGCGTGACCGGGAAAGGACAGTGTTGGGGGGAAGCTTTAGGGGAGTGTCTGGAGGTGGGGCCTCGGGCCACCGCCAGTCGGCGGAGGAGGGAAAGGAGCAGCTGAGCTCAGAGCCCTCCACGTCCTGCCTCCGAGTGTTCGTTAGGGTGAAGCAGCACGGCCGCGGCTGCAGGGGCCAGGTGAGAGCGCGCACTCTGGTACCAGGGCCGGGGTGACGTCAGCGCCGGAGGCAGAGCAGGGTTACAGGCCACCACGCCAAAAGCTGAGTGGGCTGCAAGCAATCCCCAGCACCCAGGTGCGTCCCCCTACAAGGGGAGCCACCAGATGGCCAACCAGAGGGCAGCGGGCAGGCCTGTCTGAAGCCTTCGACAGAGGGCACAAGGTTTCCCTAAAACATTAGCTCCAGCTCGTCGGCCTTGGAGCTTCTGAGGCAAGCAGGCTGGGGCTGGCCTTCTGTGCAGGGGTGCTCAAAGCCGTCCAGCAGCCCCCTCCAGACGGCCAGGCACGGAGGTCCCTGGAGAAACCTGCACCCAAGGGCATCTGCTGCTGGCCATGCATCGAGTCACCACCTGGTGGCAGGAGGGCCCTGGTGGAGGGCAGAGCCTAGCCGCCTCCTGGACCGGGGACCAGTGGGCACCGAGGAGCCCTGGCACCGGCCCCAGGGAGCTCAAGGCTGTTCCTGTGCTGCTCCGTCCTGGGCCCCCATGCTCCTCCGCTGCCCCTCGTCTGGACCCACTTTGTTTCCTGCATGCACCTGCCACCCCCAGGTCCTCTGCGTCAGCCCCCAGCTCGCGCCCCGGCGGGGGCCGGCTCAGCCTGGGACAGGAAGCCGGGGAGGCTGGTCTGACAGGGCTGCCTGGAGGCACGGAACCAGCCCTGAGTGGGGAGTCGTGACCAAGGGAGGACCAAGCGGGTGAGACACGTGAGTGGCACGGGGGCGGAGATGACAGGATGGAATGGTGGCTGCGAGTGGCCCTGAGGATCGGCTGTTGTCGGCACCGGGTATGGGGGTGCCCCACGTGGGCCTGCAGTGCTTCCCAGATGCCCCACTGCCAGTCCTGGGGCAGCTACACTGGGGTCACTGAAGCCTGGGGACTCTCCTCCCCGGAGCTGCCCACCCCGCTTGCGCTCACTGCATTCTCACGTCCAGCCCGGCCCCGGAGAGCAGCAGCACCTTCAGGGCTCTGCAGTGGCCGGGCTGCACCGCCTCGTGTAGAGCCGTGTCCCCTTCCTGTCGAGGTGGGGGCGGTGTCCTCCTCACCTTCGCTTCCCCGGGAGGGTCAGGTCAGCAGCTACTGTCGCTGAGCTCAGGCTGCCTTAGTCGTGGCCCCCAGGGGCGGAGCCGCCCCAGCCCGGGACAACCAGACGCCTACCTTGTCCTGTGTGTCAGCGCAGGCCCCGCAGGCGAGGAGGTGCTGCAGGCAGTCACGGTGTGCGGGGCCATGTGCAGGGCCGTGCCCCAGATCTAAGGGAGCGGTGAGGCTCAGTGTCATTCCAAGCTGGCAAGGCCGTGTCCCAACCCCAGGAAGAGCATCGGGCCGCCCCGCAGCCTGTGCCCTCCCCTGGTCCCGGGCATTGACCCGGGCGCCCCAGTTAAGCAGCTGTTTGAGGATGTCCAGGTGCCCTCCACGGCAGGCCCAGAACACAGGGGTCCCGTCGGGCTGCAAAACAAAAGCACCAAAGTAACGCTGACCTGCAGAGATGCCAGGCGGGGGGTCTGCCATGGGGATGGCCCTTCCCTGGTTCTCACCAAGTCCCGAGCGTCCACGGTGGCACCCGCCTCCAGCAGCTTGTTCACGAGCTGGCTGTGACCCTTCGGACAGGCCCAGTGCCAGGCCATGCGGTGGAGCTGGGGTGCTGCGGACGGGAGTTAGCTGCAGGGAGCGCAGCCACCCCTGGAGGTCCCACCCGCAACCCCATTCCCAGAGCTGGTGCCCTGAACAGAGCTGCTTACTCCCCCGTCGTGTGAAGGGCCTCTCCCTCCAGACTCAGGAGGCATCATGGGACCCATGCCCCATAAAACAGAAAAGCCCTGCAGTTTCCTAGGCTCTGACTGGACCACGCTGAAGGCCGCATGCTGCACCCACCCTCGCTACCTTGTCATGGGCACTGGGGTCCCCTCTGTCAGGTACTTGTCAGTCAGGGCCTCCTGGTTCTCAGCAGCTGCCTGCAGGAATGCATCCAGGTCCACGGGCTCCAGCTGGGCCAGGGGCTGCAGCTGGATAAGTTCAAGGACGAGATCAACTCACTCCCCACACTAGGCCTCCGGGACACAGCCTCACCAGTCTAGCCAAGGGGTTCCAAATAGCTGGCGGAGGACCAGCGCACTGTGGGCTTATACAAACAATAGATTTAAACGCTTGCCCCCAGGACTTCCCTGATGGCGCAGTGGTTAAGAACCCGCCTGCCAATGCAGGGGACACGGGTTCGAGCCCTGGTCCGGTAAGATCCCACATGCCGTGGAGCACCTAAGCCTGTGTGCCACAACTACTGAGCCTGCGTTCTAGAGGCCACGTGCCACAACTACTGAAGCCCGTGCGCCTAGAGCCCGTGCTCCGCAACAAGAGAAGCCACCGCAATGAGAAGCCCGCGCACGGCAATGAAGAGTAGCCCCCGCTCGCCGCAACTAAAGAAAGCCTGCACGCAGCAATGAAGACCTAACGCAGCGAAAAATACATTAATTATAAAACAACAACAAAAAAACTTGCCCCCAGAAGATTCTGACTGCAGGTATGGGGCGGGGTTACGGATTGACTTGTGTTCCGCTCCCCTGCACAGGTTCATATTGTTGTAGTCCTCACCCCAGTACCTCAGAACGTGACCTTATTTGGAAATGGGGTCATTGTAGCTGTAATCGGTTAAGATGCCGTCATACTGGAGTAGGGTGGGCCCCGGTACAATACGAGTGGTGTCCTTATTGAGAAGGGATAGACCTTTGGACACAGGCATGCAGGCAGGGAGAAGGCCACATGAGCTCAGAGGCAGAGATCGGGGCGACGAGGCCACAAGCCAAGGAACACCACCAACCCCAGAAGCTGGGGAGAGGTGTGGACGGATCCACCCCCAGAGCCTCAGAAGAAGTCAACCCTGCCTGCCGACGCCTTGATCTTGGACTTCCAGCCTCTGAGACGACCATAAATAGCTGTTGTTTAAGCCCTCAGTTTGGGGTACTTGGTTCCAGCAGCAGCCGTGGAAAACAACGCTGGGGGCGGAGGGCCCCCTGGTGCGGGCTGTGCAGCGGCGGCAGTGTCACTCCTCCCCAGGCCTCCCACAGGGACGGGGGGGGGGGGGGGGGGGGGGCGGGGCTCCTGCTCAGGCACTCCAGCCCTGGTGTGACACTCCCACGCACCCGCCTTCCTGCTCACCTTGACCTCAGGCTCGGGTGCCCTGGCGGGGACTCTGCATTTCAGTCGCTTTTCTCTCCTTCTTCGAACCAACGTTTCCAGGTCAGCCAGGCTCTCCAAGTTAGCTCTGGGACTGCTGAATCTTTCATGCTGGGGCAGAAAGCGGGCAGAAACAGGACCACGCCAGCCACTGGCTGCTGGCCACGGCAACCCTGGGGCAGCTCTTGGTGGTTCTAACCCTCGTCTTCCCAGCCGCAGGAGAAGCGCCGCGCCCAGCCTGTCAGACCCCAAGCCCCGGGCTCGTGGCCCCCCTGCTCCACCTGCCCGTGCCCCCTGCCCCCCGCCACTCACTCTCCTCTCCTCGTCCAGTTCCTGCCTCTCCCGGGCCTCGGCCTCCAGGATCAGACATTCCGTGTCCACGTCCCAATTCTTTCCTTTCGACTCTCTCCAGTTACCTATAGGAACAGACAAAGAATCAGAAAAATTAGGAGGAGCCCTTAGAAAACAACTGTGCCAGACAGGGGAGTCCTGCCAGGAGCTGACGTACAGAGACTAGCGATCTGGATGTGGATCTGAGAGCTGGCCTGACCCCTCTCAAAGCTCCATGGCAGAGCGAGCCCCGCCGGCTCCCTGACCCCCGTGCTTGTCGCTGGCTCTCACCACCTGCAGCAGCGCCCGAGGCCCGGGGGCTGGCTGCTGCTCACTCTGTCCTGTCAGCAGGAACCCTGCGGACGCCACATCTATTTATGCTGCTGGGCTGCGTCCAGGTGAGCTCAGGGCCTCCCTCGTGGGTTGTTGTCCTTAACATTCCTACCCGATCACACTACACTGCCACCTGACCCCAAGCCCGGGGGACAGAGGAGGTGCCTCCCGGATAAAATTCTGAATTCCTACGTTCAAATTTTGGCTCTTCATGAAGCTATGTTTCTTCATAATAAAATGGGGTAAAACTAGCACTTACCTCTTGGAGCTATAAAAATGAGATGACTACCGGTGCTGTGCTTAGGGCAGAACCCACCAAACAATGGTCCATTCTTTTCTTCCTCCCCTGGCCCCCAGCCCCGTGATTCAGCGGCTGGGGAGCCCCGAGGAATAAGCACGTTGAGGGGAGAGAAAAGGCTGGAATGATACGACGGCAGAGCCCAGGGCTTCCAGCCACGTAGAACTACATTCCATTCCCTTCTAAAGCAAAATCAGGCAGCCTAACACTTCCTGGGCCCTGCAACCCACCTCCCAGCAGCGGCTGTCCTGGGCTGCGGCCAGTGGGGCTTGTGGGGCAAAGTGACGCCCCGGGCCTCGCTACCCTCCACGCCCCATCCCCCACAACAGACGTCCCAGAGTGTCACTGGTGTGCCTGCTTTTCTCGCTGCCCAGGGAACTCGAGCGCCCTCCTCCTTGTCCCCAGCCAAGGCAGCCAGACCCTCCAGACCATTGCCCCAGCAAAGACCAGCAACGCAACTGAGCTCAGCCGGCACCCAGCCACACTTGTGTCTTCCGGGGTAACCTGCCGCTTCCCGTTCCTCTTTGGCCATCACAGTCCAGGGCAAAACCCACTACATTCAAGGATTTTCTCATCTACCATCGCCAGACGCCTTTCTCACCGTGTCTCTCTCTTGCTCCTTGGCCCCTCACCACCTCACACGAGAACTAGGCAGACAGGCCGGAAAAGTACTACAGGTTTCTACTCCTAAAACCTCCTCAGGCACCAGAAAGGAGCTGCCCGGCCTCTGCGTTCTGCTGAGACGGTCTGGGGGTGCCCAGACCACTGCCCGGGCCTCTGCTGCATGTCCTCACCAACTGCTGGATGCTGACGAAGTCCGTGGCCTCCCCCTGCTCGTCACGCCCCCGGTGAGAAGAGCCGAGCAGCTCAGCCCTTTTATAGGAGAGCTGTCGGGGGCCGGGGGGGCAGGGCAGCGGCTCGGGCCCCGGCCAGGCAACTCCGTGGCTCCGTAACACCCACCAAAGTACCGGTGTGAGCACACAGCCCACTGCGGGCGTGGGAGAGCGAGCTGTTTTGAGCTGCATCAGTTGCATCCTCAGACACCCTGCATCCTGCACCTGTGCCATCCCCCGCCCCCCCGCCCCGCCACCACACACCTACTCAGAAGTGATTCAACCAATAAACACACATCCTGGGCGCTGGGCCACCAGCCCAGGTTCCGGGGGAAATGGCTCCCATTCTCCTAAGTGCAGATGCCCTGGAGAAAAAGTGAGCCGCCACGTTGCTGTAGGTCTGGCTGCCTGAGACCCTGGGAGACCCGGCCCAACTGCCCCGGCAAAAAGACTCCTAAAGAGGACCTCTAAAGCACAGGCACAAGTGGCCGACCTCTGCCTCAAGACGCTTCCTGGCTGCTACAGGAGGAGATCAAGGGATTTCCCAACTCCCGGCCAGAGGCTGCCTGGGCTGCTCTTGGTGGTGGTTTCCTTCCCCAGACACCCACCCTGCTCCCTCACCACTGTGACGGTCAAGGTCGACGATTAAGCTAGGCCACCATCAGAAGCCAGGCCCAGCCCGTCATCAGCCCCTCATGCCTCTTGAAGAGCCTCCCACGGCCAACACGCACGTCCCCCACCAGGGACCTGGTGGTGGACCTGGGCACGGAGACGCCCTTCACCAGGAAGGTGAGGTTCAGATCCGCTGCAGGTCCAAGTACGAACGTTAACCATTAATCCAGTTGCAAAGCAATCAGTCTGCAGCTACCAAAGCCAAACTTCCTAATTCTCCCTAAGACACCAAGCACGACTTCCACCCAGCTGTGCCTTGAATTCTGCCTTGACCTTCTAAGGGAAATCTGATTGCTCGTGTCACTCCGATTCTGGAGTCTTACTCACTAGCTATCAGATTTCCTAGTGAGTAAGACTCGGAGCACCATGAGCAGAGATGACCAGGACGAGCCAGCGGGAGGGAGAACCGTGGATCCAGGGCAGCCCAAGGCCCCACCACAGCTGGTTTCTTGGTGACTGCTTCCAAGCCCAGCGGCCATGGCTCAAGGCCCCAGCCGCTCCACAGCACGCGGGACCCTCCCGGACCGGGGCACGAACCCACGTCCCCTGCATCGGCAGGTGGACCCCAACCACTGAGCCACCAGGGAAGCCTGAGCCCCGAGCTTTCGAGAGAAACTCCATCCTTATGCTCCAGGGTGTTTCTGTCAAAGGTGATTCTTGCCGGTGGTCCTGAGGAGGGAAACGGTTACCTGGAGGAGAGTGAGGGGAAATCGAATGAGAACAGGCAGGACTTCAGCTCTGGACTCCACTGCCTGCCACACAGAGACTCCTCTCCTCCAACGTCCGAGGGCGGGGGCACCGACAGGCTGCATCAGAAATTCTCAGCAGAAGACTTACTGGTATTCACATGAAAGTAATTGGTATTAACTTAATACTGGTATAACTTATCAAAGAAAAAATTTACTCCTGGTAAAAACTCCAAACATAGCAAATGAAGCTCAGGACACCCTTGGTTAAGTACTCTTGCCGTGGAGCCCGGGGAAGCCATGGGTACAGTTTAACACACAGCTTCCTCACGTTCCTCCTGTGTGTTGTGTGTACGCACCTACATGTTTCTACATACTTTACGTAATCACGACTCAGCACTCTTTCCACATTAGCATACGCTGTGCTCAAAGTGCCGGAACCTCACCGTCCCCCTGCTGCAAACACCTAGGTTATCTCTGCAATTGTTTTTTTTTACGTTACACCCCATGCTCCAATCCAAATTTTTGAAAATGCCTCTGTAAATAAACATCTTTGGGGACTTCCCTGGCGGTCCAGTGGTTAGGACTCAGCGCTTCCACTGCAGGGGGCGTGGGTTCGATCCTTGGTCGGGGAACTAAGATCCCGCAAACCGCTCAGTGAGGCAAAAAAAAAAAAAAAAAACCCAAAAGCACACATCTTTGTGCACACAGATGAATATTTCTCTAGGGACCTACAGAGAAATCAATGTATTGGCCCCGTTCACTTAAATGTTAATAGATACCGCCAAACTGCCGTCCACACCGGCGGTAACCAATTTCCACGAACAGATAAAAACAAACACAGTTAAAACAAGGAACAGCATCAAAGAGAAAAGAAAAAAGATATATATAATTATGTACATCTATACATAACAAAGGATCAATATCCAGCATACAGAAATAACTCCTATGAATCAAAAAAGAGAACAATTTTAGATGGACAAAGGGTACGGACAGGAAGGTCACAGAAGACAGGCGTTCAACCTCACCAGCAATTAGCGATGCAACCAAACAGCAGCACCGTGTAGTCTATCAGACGGTTGAAATGAATGAAATTAGTATAAACGCAAGTGCTGGGCAGGTTCTGGGGAGGTGGGAGATCCCATACACTGCCCGCACGGTGCCGGGCGCCCTCCCCAGCACTCCCCAGATATTCACTCGTCTCACCCCCGTGTGGACTCCGAGGCAGCCCCACTGTAGTCACTCCCACCTTAGAGATGAGGACGCAGGGGACTTCCCTGGCGGTCCAGTGGTTAAGACCGCGCTTCCACTGCAGGGAGCGCGGGTTTGATCCCTGGTCAGGGGAGTTAAGATCCTGCGTGCCACGAGGCAAAAAAAAAAATGAGGACGCCGGACAGATGGGTAAAGTGACTTGTACTAAGGTCACTCGGCTAGAAAGCAGCTGTTCATTTGTCACATATTCCAGTTTCTTCTCATGCTTACATACTTTTGTATCTTCAGATTTGGGTCTTTGCTCGAAATTTATTTTTGTGCGTGGGATGAGGTAAGGATATAACTTTATTTTTTCCAAACGGAGAGATGTTTCCACATGAACTAATTTAGAATACGGTCACTTGTCCAGGCTGGAGTACTGGCAGCCCCACCAAATCGCCACCCTTGCTTCCCCAGTGGCCAGAATGGGGCTCTTCCGGGGTCCTCCAGCCTCAGGATCCCACCCTGCGGCTCGGGCGCTGACCGAGGCGGGGGCTTGGAGGGCTAGTCCGTGTACCCCACACGCAGCCCGTGACAGGAGCGGGGAGACTCAGCTGGCCAGCAGGTCCCGCAGGTCGCTGTTGCAGGGCAGCAGGTCACAGGCGAGTCGTGCCTTCCGGTCCCGGACGGCCTTCAGGGCTGGGCTGTGTTGCAAGAGGAGGGAGCAAACGTCCACGTGACCCTTCTCGGCGGCCTGTGGGGAGAGAGGCCCGGATCAAAAGCCGTACCCCACTGGGCCCTGTTCTTTCTTGCTCCACTTCTGGGGCCCTTTTAGTCCGAGAAAAGGTCTCGTGGAAATGGAGGCGCTGGCCGTCAGAGCCGGTTTCCCCTAACCCCTGCCAAACTGCAGTGACGTGCTGCAGGGTGGCGGGGCACCCTGGTGCCACTTGGGCAGTCAGCTTCAGCTTTTCTTCCTTGTGTCCTTTGCTCAGTGGCCATGCTTCTTTGCCGAGGCCTGCACATTAAGAACAAGGACAGAACCTTGGATCTCTAAGCTCTTTACAAACATTCAGATTGTCTATAGGGTGCTGGGTGCCGTGGGCACAAGACACATCAGACACGGCCCCTGCCCTCTGGGAACTTTCAGATGAGCGGAGAGAAACAGGCCCAGTACCCAGCTTTCTCCTCGTCCCCTCGGAGATCAACGATCCCAATCTGGATGTCAATTTCTAACCTACATCCTCCAAAAGAGAAGTGTTAAGTGATTTACATAGATTATCTTACTTAACTTTTATAATAACCATCAGAGGTAGGAAGTATCATTATTTCCACTTTACAGACGAAAAAACTGAGGCTCATAAAAGTTGAGTAACTCGCCCAAGGTCAAAGAGCTAATGCGGCAGCATGGGGAATTCTAAGCCAGGTCTGTCTGACCTCGAAGTCCGAACTCTCAATAGCTATGTTGTATCACTATATTCCCTACTCCTCCCAAGAGACAAATTAAAGGGCTACGGGGGCTCCCGAAAGGTATCAAAGTTAATGTTAGTACCAAACACCATCTCAAATTTGAATCTAAATCTTTATTCGGCATAAATATTATCTTGATGAGTACAGACCTGGGATTCCCAATTCTACTGCTTCAACTCAGGCAATAGCGTGTTGTGAGCAGTCGTAAGATGAATTCCAAATAATTTCTGCCAAAAGAAAGTGCCAATGTTTGCAGAAGGAAGCAAGGGAGGGAGGCAAGCAAGCTGGAAGGAAGGGACGATTCACATTCCTCACACACATGCGTTCCCTCAATTTCTCGAGAATGCCGCAAGTCCGGGTGACACCAGCTAGGTCCATCCGTGGCAGTGTCCTGCCTATCAACACCCATCACGTGAGCCGTGGCAGTGAAACACTCAAGCCAACACCAGTTCAGACCACTGAGGAACGAGCAACCTGCCTTTCCGACCAGCAAGGGTCTCAAGATGAAACCACCCCCCAGCTGCTCACTCAGCACCTGAGCTCGGTGCTGAGGCCACGGCAGGAAACAGGGCCGATCCCGGCTGCCTCCAGTGAGACGGAGCTCACACAGGGAATCTCAAGGGGGAGAAGAGTCAGAAGTGAAGCAGAGTGCTTCCGGGCATCCAGGGGCGAGAGCTGTCCTCCTCTGAGGAAACGGGAAGGCTCTCTGAGGGCGTGATGTAGAAGCTTCAATCCACAAGGAAGGACAGACGCTAGTCAGAGGGAAAAGGGTGACGTGAGGCATCCGGATGGCAAGAGATGTGGTCTACGGCCTGCAAGTGATAGAGAAGCAGGTTCAAGAAACTGAAGACGACCGGCGGGGCAAGGGCAAGCTGGCAGGTAGGCAGGGGCTGACCCCAGAGGGCCTGTACAGCAGCGTAAGGACTTGGTAAAAGCAAGCCTCCGAAGGACTCGAAGGCATGGCTTGGTCAGAAGTGCTTTTTTTTTTTTTTTTTTTTTTTTTTTTTTGCGGTACGCGGGCCTCTCACCGTTGTGGCCTCTCCCGCCGCAGAGCACAGGCTCCGGACGCGCAGGCTCAGCGGCCATGGCTCACGGGCCCAGCCGCTCCGCGGCATGTGGGATCTTCCCGGACCAGGGCACGAACCCGAGTCCCCTGCATCGGCAGGTGGACTCTCAACCACTGCGCCACCAGGGAAGCCCCAGAAGTGCTTTTTAAACCATCACTCTGGGAGAAAATCAGTGGGGCTAAGGGAGGAACAGGTTTGCACACATAGGCCGTAAGTATGCATCAACTGCATCTCAAAGATGCACAAGAAATCGGTAAAAGCAGATGCCTTAAGGGAGGGAAGGGAAGACTAAGGGACCAGGGGTCGGGGGGAGGCGGGGCGGGGAGGGAAACTTGTGTCCACGGTAGACATTCTGTACTCCTCAAACCGTTCACAGCGGGTAGGTGTTTCTAGTCAGAAAACATTTAATTAAATGATCACTCCGATCACAGTGTGGAAAGCAGACTAGAGGGATAGGCAAGAGTGGGTGCAAGTTTCAGAAAACTCCGTGGAAAAGCACTGAGGACACATCATTAAGGGGAAGAAAAAAAAATGACGCCATACGTTTAGTTCTAATTTATGTGTGCAGGAGACATGCTGGAAAATTATACGTTAATCCTAAAGTGACCAGAGGTGAGCACTGAGGTTACAAACGATTTCAATTTTCTACTTTATGCTTTTCTGTTTTCCCCATGTTTTCTACAGTGAACGCATTATAACTTTTACTTTTTTATTTTTGGCCATGCCTTGCGGGATCTTAGTTCCCTGACCAGCGATTGAACCTGGGCCCACAGCAGTGAAAGCGCGGAGTCCTAACCACTGGACGGCCAGGGAAGTCCCATATTATAACTTTTCTAATGAGAGAAGATAAGTTCTTGCAACCTGTGAAACTTCCAAGAGGGGACCCACCTTGTGCAGACTGGTCATGCCGTCGTCGTCCACCAGCCTGGGATTGGAGCCGTGCGACAGCAGGAGCCGGGCGATGTCCGTGTGCCCACAGTAGCTGGCCCGGTGCAGAGCGGTGGCTCCCCCGTGGGTCTGGGCATCACACTTGGCCCCGCTCTCCAGCAGGAACTGGCACACGGCATAGTGCCCGTTGCGGCTGGCATAGTGCTGTGGGGAACAGAGCCGGGGTCAGGGGGCAGAACCCCGGCGGGGGGTGCCCCCTCCGGCACCTGGGTGACCAGGGTGAGCCTTCATTCCTAGCTTCAGTTGCCGCCACTGTAAACTGGGGATAATAACCACTCCTACCTCGCAGAATCCTTATGAGAACGAAGTTAAATAACTAATGCAAAGCACTTATGCTAATTAAAAAAAACTAGGTTCACGTGATGCTTAAACAGAAACCCTGATGGGAGAGGAGGAAGGGTGGGAGAAGAGAAAATGCAAACATCATCCCCTCCCCACCCCCAGAGGGCAGGAACCGGGTGAGGCTCATCCCCAGCTCACCAGAGCCGTGTAGCCGGCGGAGTCGGGCTGGCTGGGGTCCGCTGCCTTCTGAATTAAATCCTTCACTCGGCCCAGGTCCCCGTTCAGGGCTGCAGACCAGATTCCTGCAGAAGGACAACCTGAGCACTGAATAACACTGAATGACTGGGGGCTTCCAGCGCTCCCTTTACCTCCTGACCTCTTGTTTTCTCATCTATAGAATGGAAATTCATGGGTTCAACAAATATTAACACGAGCACCTCCTCTGTGTCAAGGACTGTGCTGGGTGCTGGCGACATCGCTGGGAGCAAGACAGACAAGGGGCTTGTCTAACCAGGACAGGAGACTGGGCAGACACAGTCACCCTTCTTCCCACTGCAAACACACCAGTGCTGGATAAAGTACTGTTTAAGATATTTGAATATACAGTCACAGTCAAAAGGAAGAACAGGACATTGCCAGGTGCCAGCGCAAAGTGAAAACCACAGCCAAAGTTGTTAACAGTCACCCCATCTGTGGAATCCCGAGAGTCCTCAGAACCGTCCCACAACTCAGGGGGCTTTGGCTGGAACGCCTGAGCGAGCAGCGTCTGGAGCAAAGTCGGCCGTGCGCACGGTGAGAAACCAGACAGAGCCAGGCTCTGTGCACAAAGCCGCGGGTGGCGAGTGCAGCAGCAAGGATGGTCTGGGGCAAAAGAGTTACCCCGCTGAGCCCACAGGTAGGGATGACATCGCCTGCCTCGAGGCCATCTCTGCCGTATCTCACGCCTGCAGTGCCCACACGCAGCCCCCCTGGTCTGAAGCTCCATGCCCTCGGGGTGGGTGCAATACCCTGGCTGCAGGCTCTGCTGCCCAGGAGCAGACCCGGGAGCAGGGCTGGGTGTCCCAGGGTCGCACCAGGTGAGGAGCCGGGCCCAGCCGCACCACTGGGGAAAGTTCCTGAAACCAAAGCCTGTTTCCCGACCTGCACGTGAGCCGGTGTTTCTAATGCCGAGCTCCCGCCGGGTCCCTGGCGGGCTCTCACTACGCGGGAGCGGTGAGCCCACCGCCCACCAACGCTCCGACTAGGTCCCCAGGCTGCCTCCCCCTCGGGGCCCCGGTTTTCGGCCACCTCCTTTGCCCTGGGGGCCTGGGGACGCCGGAAGGCGCCGGGCCGGTAGGGCCGCGCACCCGCCTCACCTCTCTCGAAGTCCATCTCGTCCAGCGTCTGCTGCACGCCGGGAGCCGCGCTGGGCCGGGAGCAGCAAGGGCCTTCGGCGCAGGGCCGCGGCACCGCCATGTCGCCCTACGCGCCCTCCCACCCGCCGGCGGGCGCGGCCGCGGGTAAGGTCACGGGCACGGGCGCCGGCGCGGCCTCGGCGAGCGGGGTGGGCGGGGCGGGCGCAGCGCTGCCCACCCGCCCGGCCTGACCACTCGGCGTCCGCACGAGCCACGGGGCCGACCAATCAAGCTTCTGGGTCTGAGCCCGGGAGCCAATCGCGGCGGTGGGGTTGGACCTGGGGGCGGTGGGTGCCTGGCCGCGCCCGCCCGAAGCGGCCACGCGAGGGCGTCCCAGGCTAAGCGGAGGCCGGGGCGCGCCCGCTGGAACCCAGGGGGGCGGGGGTGGGGTGGGTCGGGAGTGTTTATGTGGCGTCCTTCCAGGTTCTCTTCGTCCCACCGGGCTCCCCAAGGGCAGGGGGTCGCCGGGAGCACCCCAAGGTCCTTTCCCCCTTCTTTCCCCCACCACGCGGGCCCAGGAAGACGGGTCACCGCGGCGGCGCGGTGACCACTTGAAAGGCCGCGCGACACCCTCCCTCCTCTCGCCCCTCCTGCTCACTTTTTAAAACCCCGTGGGAGGCAGGTAGTCAAGACCTATCCTGTCGCTGGGAGCACCTGCACGTAGGCCCGGGGGGCAGGGAAAAGGGCCTGGAACCCTCAACCCCACAGTGGGCACCTCGTTTACCGAATCAACCTTCTTGTATCGAGACATTCTCTGGGCTGTGGCTTAGTGAGCGTGCGGGAAAAGTAGCGTGCTCAAGTCAGCAGATGCCAGCCCTCTCTTAACGGCAGGACGCCGGGCAGCAGCCTATTCCAGCCACAGCAGGCACCCCCAGACTGGTCAGGGGTACAGAGGACTGGCTGCCTCTGTGTGTGGGCGTGAATTATAGAACCCAGGCGGGGTCCTGTTTTTCTTACAAATATCTGGGCCCTGCACGGCTCCTTCCATAGGACAGGGGCTTGGTGCCCACCGGGTGGCAATGGGGAAAGTTCCCTATGGCGTGTAGCTGAAGCATTCAGGGCTAACGGTCTGGAGGGTAAAGGCTGGAAGTCATCTTTCCTCCCCTTAAGTTGGTTGGGAGCCCCATCCTCACACGAGCCAGCCCACACCACCTTAAGCTGCTTCTAGGAAGTTCCCCTCCTCGGCCCCCTCACTCCCATTTCCCCTTCCCAGAGTTCTGGGAAGCCAGGCCCCTCCCGCTCTCCTGCTTCTACTCCCCATGCCCTGACTTCTCCCTTTGGCCAGAAGCCAAGGCTGGCTCTCAAGAGGCTGTGGCCCTGGTCTGGCTCCCAGCCCGAACCACCACTGTGGGAAAACATTGGCGCCTGGGCTGTCCCCCCTCCAGAGAGGGGCACAGGCAGGAGGGGGACCACTGAAGGAAAGGGAGGCTGCCCCAGGACTGAGAAGGGGGGCAGTCCAGCCCCACTCAACCCACAGGGAGTGTCCCTCTTGGCACCCAGAAGGTTTTGGCCCAAATGTCTTGCCTCCGTGACAGGAAGTTTCATTTTCTCCATTTTATTTGTCCATATAAAAATACTCAAATATTTACAACAAATAAATACGTGGGGACACAATAAGTTACACTGTGAGAAGCCCTCCTCCTGGGGCTGGGAGAGGATGTGCCGCATCCACAGCATGCCCGCCCTCTCCTCCCCTCCCCCTCCCCCTCCCCCCACACCACCTTTCCCAGCCCTGCCAGGGAGGACAAGTATAAAATACCACTGAATCCCAGGGCCAAGCGGGAGGCCCCTCCCACCCTTCCCCCAAACACACAGGAGGCTCCATCTCCCTCCCCCCGACCCTGAAAACATTCACAGCCCCGGGAGTAGGACCAGGCCCACCCCAGAGCCCTGGACTCCCCCAAAGGGGCACAGCACCCTGCCCAGCCCACCCCCGTATGTACATGGCTGCCCCCCAACTGGGGACAGGCGGGGGTAGGAGAGGCAAAGTGATACAACCCCTTCCCCTTCATAGCTTCAGTGACCCACCAGGAGGACCCCAGGCCAAGGGAAGACTTGACAGAAACAGGAAGACCGTGTCACACACCCACACACACATACGTGCACACGTCCACAGACATACATGTATATACACAAACACACCCACGTCTCCAACTTCCGCCTTGAAAGGTTTTGGCTGCTGGGGTCCCGTGCATCTGTGATTCACAGCCCCTCACAGAGGAGGAAGGTGCCCTCTGTTGTGAGGCTGGTGCCCCGGTGAGCCACACCAAGTGGCAGTGCCCGTGCTGAGAGAGCAGGTCCTCATGGCCGGGCGGTGCCGGGCAGGGTCCGTCCGGGGCAGAGCAGGTGCCCGTGCCATGTCCCTGAGGTAGCTGGTGCCTGTGCAAAAGTAGGAGCCGCGCCTCCCACGCCGCCCCGCCGGAGGGGTACCCTCACACCGAGGACTCCTCGGGGTTGGAGTCCGGCAGCTGCTGGCGCTGCTGCAGTTTGCGTCTCAGCTCGTCGGCGAGCTCGGGCAGCGGGTGCCCGAGGCTGCCCCGGTCCTCCCCTCCCAGCTGTAAGCGCACGTATCCGTTGGCATTGGAGTTCCGCCCACCCCCCAGGTGGAGCCGAGTTGGAGAAGGCAGGGGCTGGCCGGGGATGCCAGGAGGCGGCGAGGGGGGCCCGCCGCCGGGCTGGCACCTGGCGTGTCCAGGAACAATCTTGAGGGAACCGTCCGAGTAGTAGTAGCCCACGGGGTCCCAGAGTTTCTCGTCCGTCTCGGGGCCGGGCCGGAAGGGGGGACTGGTGGGCTCCTTGGGCAGCTCCAGAGGGTACACCAGGGTCCTCTCGGCTGCCTTGGCGCCCTTCTCCAGCTCCTCCCGCAGCCGCCGGCGCAGGGACAGAACCAGCAGCAGCAGCACAAGGCACACGGCCCCCAGGGCCACCACAGCCAGCCACACCAGCCCCAGGCTCTCCAGGGGGGCCCGGGCCTCCAGGGTCACCGACGGGCCCGCCACCACTGCCACCAGGTAGCCTTCGGCAGCCAGCCGGGCCCCCTGCTCCTCCGAGAAGCAGTGGTAGGCCCCGGCGTGGCGGGGCTGGGCGGCCATCACCACCAGGGCCTGCAGCCGGGCGTCGTAGAGGAAGGAGCCGGGCTGCTCTGCAGGCAGCTCCCGGCCCCCAAAGGTCCAGCGGGCATGGGCGAGGTTGGAGGAGAGGCGGCAGGGCAGCACCAGGTCTGTGCCTGCCACCACCGTGATGTTTTTGGGCGTGAGCCTGACTGCAGCGGCAGAGAAAGCAGAGCAGAGAGTCAGTGCAGGAAACCCAGGCCGGGGGGCGGATGCAGACACTCCAGCTCTGGCCCAAGGCCCACCGCCCTGGGAGGGGGACTAAAAAAAACAGCTCACCTTTCTTACTGCCCCGGAAGTTACAAATGCTTGAGGTGTCTGAGACTGTCACGTGCTGGATCAGCAGGGACCTGGTGGGGGAAGCAGAGGCCATCAGCGCCCCAGCTCTAACCCCCCTCCACTCCCTGCTGGTCCCAGCACGCGCAGAGCCCCGCTCACCCGGAGTGGCCGCCCACGGCCGTGCAGCGGCTGGTGTTGACGCTCCAGGCGCAGTAGGGGTCCCGAGCGAGCACGCAGTCAGCGCAGGAGCGGTACTTCACACAGTCGGCCAGGGGCAGCTGGACCAGCTGGGAGCGGGAGCCCGCAAAGAGCAGCTTCTGCCAGAGAAGCACAGGAGGGCGGTGAGCCAGGCCCGGACGTGGCCTGGGGGCGGCTCAGACCATTGCCAGGGGGCACAAGGGGCCCCAAAGAGAAAGGGGGCTGCGCTCAAGTCCTGAGGAGGGAAATCTGAGGACTGAGAATGCACGGAGGGCTTACTACAAGCCAAACGCAATCCTAAGTACCTTACAGATGTGACCTGATTAGAAAGGAGCAGCAACCCTGTGAGGCCGAGAAATATGATCACACACACACACCCTACACACACACACACCCTACACACACACACACACCCCTACACACACACACACCCTACACACACACACACCCTACACACACACACCCCCCTACACACACACACACCCCTACACACACACACACACACCCCTACACACACACACCCCATACACACACACACACCTACACACACACCCCCTACACACACACACCCCCTACACACACACCCACACCCACACCCCTACACACACATACACACACACACCCCTACACACACACACCCTACACACACACACCCCCTACACACACACACCCCCTACACACACACACACACCCTACACACACACACACACCCCCACACACACATACACACACATACACACACACTCCCCTACACACACACACCCCTACACACACACACACACACACTCCCCTACACACATACACACACCTACACACACACACCCCTACACACACACACACACACCCTACACACACACACCCCCTACACACACACACACCCCGACACACACACACTCACTCACTCCAGGACAGTATAAATAGCGCAGGAAGTTCAGTTTCCGCAGGGCCCGTCAGCCTCACAATAGCACCAGCAGAGCATAAGGCGTTTTCCTCTGTTTGAATGGTGATTGCCAATTTGTGTGTTTCTTCAACCACAGACTTTGTTTCTGCCATTATTCCACGTTCTGGAGAAACAACCTGAGCCACCACAGGTGGTGAAAGGCAAGCGCGTGAAGGTGCCACAGATCCGCCAGAAGAGAGTAGAGCAAGAGCAGAAGTGAGAGCAGCGCTCCGGGGAACGGCTGAAGCCGCCGGAGGCAGGGGGCAGGGCTGGAGGGCAGCGGGGCCGGTCGGCAAGGCGACATCACGAGGGCATCACGAACCGACACAGCACAAGGCCTGGCCAACGGTGGCACCGGCAGAGAAGAGGTACAGCGCAACCCCGAGGGGCCTGAAGAAAGCGCACAGAGCAGCTGCCAAGGCCCCGTTCTGGGAACGCAGCCCTGCCAGGACCAGGCTGTATATAAAACATAACGCCCGGCTGCCAGGACCAGGCTGTATATAAAACATAACGCCCGGCTGCCAGGACCAGGCTGTATATAAAACATAACGCCCGCAGAGCGTGGATTCCGTTAGCGCTCTCATTCCTGGGACCCGCCCCAAGCTACCCGAGGTGGCTCAGGCATCTCCCCACCCCTGTACCGGCCAAGCACATGACCAGGGGTGGCCTGGGGACAGTGGTGGGTGGGGCCTGATTACTACCTTGCTCCGGGACAGGACCAGGCTTTCCACTGGCTCCTGGTCAAACACCTGCAGCTCCTCAACCAGGTGGACCCAGGGCCCCAGGCTCACGGCCTTGAGCAGCCAGCCATCTCCTGTGGAGGGGTGGGGGAGGACAGGTGTAAAGAAAAGAGCAAGAGGCTCTCCCCGCCCGGGGCACACAGGCCTTCGCCCAGTCCCCAGCGGCCAAGGCCGTGCCCCCTGGGCCCACCTGTGCCTATGAACAGCACTGTATAGGTGGCTCCATCAAGCCCCGTGACCCGGTCGGCCACCAGGTGGGTGAAGTTGGCATCTTTCTTCACCAGCAGGGGCCGGCCCCACCGAGGCCCCACCTGCTCCTCCATCAGCGGGTGCTTCTTGATGAAGTTGAGGGTGTTGTCTGGCAGCTCCAGGGAACTGGTATAGCCATGGCGTCGGTGCCAGTTGTTGATGCACTGGGGGCGGGGGAGAGGAGGGAGCTATCAGCCCGGTGGGAAGGGCACCGGAGAGGAGGACACAAGCGCGCCCCTGCCCCGGATGACTCACCGAGCCGGGCCGCGGGCTGGGTACCGGGTCGGTGTAGCGGCCCCACTTCTGGGCTTGCTCATGGTACTCCTTGTAGGGCCCCTCGAACACCCTCTGGATCTCTTCCAACTGGTACTCACAGACTGCTGACAGGTCCATGTCGCCCCTGTCACAGCAAGGGAGGGACCCCCAGGGTCAGGCCTGGGGCGACCACAGCTCCGGGCATGCAGCGGGAAGGCAGGGCCCAAGCACAAGAAGGTCACAGGCCCACGTGACGCGACGGCGGCTCCAAGTGCCACCAGGGACAGAGCACGGCCCGCCTCCCGCGGGGGGCTTTGCAAAGGGGCCAGGCGCCTGGACGTCCCCCGGGGCCTGTCCCTGTCAGACCCAGCCTGCGGACCCACTCCTCCCCACCCCCAAGGGCTCCCAGCCAACTCACCACCGCGCCCGAAAAACCCCGAAGAAGGTGGTGTTGTGCCAGGAGGCGTCCTGCAGGGTATGCAGTGCCTGCAGCTGGTTGAAGTAGAGCTGCCAGTCAGGCGCGGAGCACACCAGCCGCGCCTTCAGGAACGTGGTCCACTTCCTCTGCAGCGTCCGCGCGCCCCCCACGTCACCCTGGGGGACAGCGAGGGGACACTGCCGGTCAGCCCCGCCGGGCTCTCAGGGCCGCCCGCCGCGCTCCCGGGGCCGCCCGCCGCGGGGGGTCTCTACCTTGCAGACTCGGGCCACGCGGGCCACCACCTGCTCGGCATAGCAGTCGTATTCCACGGCGCGCTCGCTGAAGAAGAAGTACACCTTGTCGTCGTCCCCCGTGAAGCTGCCCAAGCTCTCCGGGATGTAGGCGGAGCCCACGAAATGCGGTTCTACGGGAGGGGGAGGAGGGTCAGCCCGGGCACTGGGCCCTCGCGGCGCTTCCCACCCACGGCTGCCCGGTTGGCTGGCCGGCTCCTCAGGGCTTACCGTTGAGCCAGAAGGCCAGGTACTCCGTCTTCATGGCGTGGTGCGGCCCCATGATCCGCAGGATGACGGGCTCCGTGCCCAGGAAGTTGTTGAGCGTGGCCGAGTACAGCTCCCCGTCTACGGGAGACAGGGGGTCAGCGGGACCAGAAGCGAGGTGCAGTTGCACTCAGGCCACACAGCCCCGGACTGGGAACAAGTCCTGGGGGACCCCCCAACCTGCAGCGGGACAGCCACTCACCCACAAGGAGGCCGGTGTGGCCCTTAACTGGGTCATAGGGACACTTCCCCTTGCCATCTTCGAACTCGCCACGCTCCAGGGTGAAGGTGAGCATGTCCTAGGGGAAGGGAAGAGGTGATGAGAAGGCGACGGGGATCGGTCGAGGGGGCTGGGGGAGAGGAGCGGCACTCACAATGTAGGTGCACTTGGGCTGGAAGGCGTAGGTACCACAGACATACAGGTGGGATGCGTTATACGGCTGCAGGAAGCGGATGAAGTTGAAACACTCCGTCTGGGTAGAGAGAGGCATCAGTTAAAGTATGAGGGCCCCGGACATGGGGACACAAGGACCCAGACCAGCACTGGGTCAAAGGGGGCTCTGGGGAAAGAGTGTGCACCATGCCCCCCACCCCTGCCAGCAGTGTCCCAAGCACCCACCTGGTTACTCTTCCCTTTCTGGGTACACTCCGCCTTCTTCTCAGCTGGCGCCTCCCATGAGATCTGGGGGCAGGGAGGGGACACGTCAGCAATGTCACAGGTACATACTGGGCATGTGCTACTAGCAGGGCCCAGGGCAGCAACGTGGGGAAGCCAAGTGAGAAGACACGGTCCCCACTCTCTGGGAGCTTATTCCAGCAGAGGTCAGAAGCCCCAGCTGCCCCAACGCAGTAGACCCAGTAAGTGCTGCAGACTCGGGAAAGCAACATGCTCACCGAGGAGAATGGGGTGGGGGGCAGCTGAGCCGAGGGGACAGCCTGGCCAAGCGAAGACCCTCCGGGTCCTGCCTCTCTCACCCCCGCGTGCCTCCCGCTCCCCCACCACTCACCACTCCCTGCAGCTCCAGAGCCTCCACGCTGAAGGCAAACAGGGCCTCCCGGGCCCCTACGTACAGGAGCCCGGTCTGCTCGGTCAAGGTCAGCGTCAGAAAGTCCTGGATGCCCGTCTGGGAGAAGCGCCGCACCACCGTGGCCAGCTCTGCAGGGACAAGGCCAGAAAGAGCAGGGATGGGGTGAGCGGACTTTCCTGGGACTCTGGGAGGCCCCCCACCCCAAAATCAGCCCTCCTCTATGCGATGGTCACCCCTGGTCCCCACATTAGAGCTAGCACCCCACAGGCAGATGCCAGCCAAGCTCCCTGACTGGTAGTAAAGGGCATTTTCTGAACAGGCTTTTGGCTCTGACAGCTCCACCCAGGCCTCCCTGGCCTTTCCCAGCCGGGGCGGAGGCAAATCTGGGCTGGGGAGGAGGAAGGAAGGATATCTCAGCCACAGCTTCCGGTCAGAGGAAGCCATCAGACCGATGGCTCTCACTCTCAGGGTCAGCAGCGCTCCCCCCTCCCAGCTTCCTCAGCTGCTGCTTCCTTCTTTGCTCTGCTGCCTGCTGGCCTCACCAGGGTCCAGCCAGGCCCTGGACCCTGATCCAGTAGGGTAGGACGGACAGAAGTTGTGAGCACACCTTTGACTTAGGAAACCCTTCCCTCCAGTGAGACCCAAATCCGGGCTGTTAGGGATACAAGCACAGCCGGCTATGGGCTGAGGAGGGACGGCAGGAGATGGAATCGGGCTGGGAGGCCAGGCCAGGGAGGCCAGCGGAGACCAGAAGCTGGGGACCAGAGATGGCGCTGAGGCCTCGGGGCTGGGAAGCCCTGTTGCCATCCACCAAGCAGGGCGCTATGATATTCGCGTAGTCACAGGATTCCTACGTCAGCCCCCAAAATAGCTGCCGACCTGTCCTCAGGGTCCCTCTAAACCAGCCTTACTCTTTGGAGCCAACGATGGGCCCAGACATAGGCCGGCAAGGGAAGGCTTCGTTAGCATGGAGAGGAGCCTGTGGGAGGTGAACTCATCCTGGGTCCCCAGAGCACACAGATGATACAAACACCTGACATCACCTCCGCATACAGGTGTGTGAGCACAGAAGGGCTGTCAGGTCTGCCGTCCCCCCAGGCGAGCACGTGCGTGCGTGCGCACCCCTCCCCCCCACTCTAGGGCCACCAGACAGCAGAGTCAGGGCAGCAGAGGGGCGTCTATTGTATCAGGGTTGCTAAGGGGGCTCCTGGGGGCAGAGAGCTGGAAAGACTTGGGGGCGGGCGGTGACACCCTTCACCTCATGCCCATCCTGACCCAGGTTTCTCTCTTTAGGCTCTCAGTGCTCGCGATAATTCCAGAAGTGAGGCATGGGGAGAGCAATGCAGAATGGTCACTCTCTCTTGTATAACAGGGGCAGCTGAGCCAGGTCCTAAGTGTCAGGAGGGGTCCTCTAGGTCCTGGCCTGGACTACCAGTTCTGGGTCCCTAGGGCCACTCACTCACATTTCTCAGTAAGCTGTGTCATATACATCAGTGGGCCTTGAGCCCGACTGCAGAATACGGCTGGCACGTCCTAGAGGGCAATTCCTTAGCACCCCTCTTCCCCCAGGAGTCCCTCCTGGCCTCCTGCTCCCCGCCCTCCAGGCACTCACCCCCAGAAGATACCGTCTTCCGGGGCACCAGGTTCCACCACACCTCAGCCCCAATGCCCAGGCCCCACAGTCCCACTGCCAGCAGCCAGACGGCCCAGTGCATGGCCATGGCACACGCCCTGGCGCTTAGCTCCAGGCCAGCTGCCCTGCTGGGGGAAAAGAAAGGGTCAGAATCACAGCCAGAGAAAACAGACCGGAAGGGGGCCCACACAAGCCGTACCAGGAGGCACCGACAGGACAGAAGACCAGATCCATCCTCCCCAGGACTCCCCCGTGCCCCAGGCCTTGGAGCAGAGACCTAGTCCCCTCCGACACCTGGCCTCAGCCTCTACAGCCTCCAAAGGGACCATGGGGTCTCCCTGGGGGGAGGGAGAGAGCTAAGTCAGCTGCAAGAGCGGACACTTGGACACTCGGACAACCTCCGGACCCTCCCCGACTCCTTCTCTTCAACAGGAAGTTGTTTAAGAAAATAAAAAGGGGACCCCCCTCCCCGCCTCAGGCCTGATAGATTAGAAAGATTTCTTAAAATAACCTCTGGAGGCAGGACCTGGCCCTACTGGGGCTCCAGCCAGCTCCAAGACCTAATTCTGAGACGCAAACCCCTCAGCAGGGTGATAAGCGTGCGGTGGGGGGGCAGGAGGTTGGAAAAGACCCCCAGGGAGGACTCGGCGCATCAGGCCTGCGGGGGTCCCGGCCCCAGCCTCTCGCCTCCCCCAGCGCAGACAATAGCCGGGCAGAGCCCCAAACCCCGTTCCACATCACAGGGCTGAAGTGGGTCCGGGAGCTGGAGGGGCCCCGCTTCCCAAGGCCCCTTTGTTGCCCAAGAAGGAAGGCAGGAAGTGGGTGGGATGGGCGTGGAAATGACCGGGGCCTCATCCTGTTCCTCGCACAGGATCCTAGGAGACACCAGCCCTAGGGCTGAGGGGCAGCGGGACAACGGAGCCGGCTCCGGTCTCATCAGGGATCTCCCGGCAGCGCGTTCAGGCGGGGGCTGGGGGCAAGTGAGGACCCGGTGGGGAGCGCCAGGGGGGTTCCTCCTGGACCGTGGAGGGCGCCCCGAGCAGGGCCTGCGCCTGCTGCGCTCTCCCGGGGTCTTGACGAACCTTCCCAACTCAGAGATCGCGCCCCCAGGACCCCGGCCAGGGCAGGCCATCTGGATTAATTTCCACTGCTCCAGCCCTCCAATGCCGGGAGCAGAGACAAAGAAGCTGGGTCTATGCTCACCCCAAAACAAAGGGTCCCCGCCAAGACCCCGTCCCGGGTCCCCCCCCCGCCCCCCCGGATTCTCCCCTCCCCCAGCTTCGGGGATTTGAAGGCAAACAAAGCGGCGGCGCTGGGAGCGTGGCGGAGCCCGGCCTGCGGACGCCCCCTGTCGGCCCAGTAACCCAGCGCGGGAAGGGCGGGGGGGGGGGGGCGCAGGAGATGCGTTCACCACCATCCCCGTCCCCCAACACACCCCCAGCCCTCCCTCGGCCCCTTACCCCAGGCCCGGGCCGGACCCCGCGGCGCGCTCCAAGGCTCTGCCGCCACAGCTCCTCCCCGGAGCGGCCTCGGAGGTGGGGGTGTGTAGAGGGGTGCGGGCTCCTGGCGGCGCGCCCCCCACCCTTGCCCACCCAGAGCGGCGGGCCGCGGACGGCGCCCCCGCGGCTGCAGGGCTAGCGCTCCAGCCGGGGACTGAGCGGCGCGGCTCAGGAGCCTGGCTTTCCAGGACAGCCCGCCTCCCCAGCGGAGCGGGCGCGCGGCCGGGGGGCCGCGGCAGGGAAATCCGATCCCACAACATCGGCCTCCGTCCAAGCCCGCCCCAAACTTTCCGTCGGGGGTGGGGGAGCCAGGGGCAGTTCGGGGGCCTGGAGAAGATCCCGGCCGCGGACCGGACTGCACGAGGGACCCCCGCTCCCTGAGCCCCGCTGCCCCTGACCAGTCCGCGCCTCCGGACCCTGTGGCGGCGGGCGCCGCTCTCCCCGCTCCCCAGCCCCCGCGAAGCAGCCCGCGGGGGCCGCAGGAAGGCGCTCGGGCGGACAGCTGTCCCCGCCGCCGCCCCTCCCTGAGCCCCCAGACCCTGTCCCTCGCGCGTGCGGCGTCTCCCACCCGAGTCGGGGGACAAAGCGGCGATCCTGGAGCCCCCTGGCTCCGATCCCAAGCAAACCCGGCCTCACTCACCTCTTCTTCGCGGCTTGAATCCCTGGGCGCCGCCCTCGCGTTCGGCTCCGACCACGGTCCGCCCCTGCCCGCGCGCCGCCGCCGCCCGCGCGCGCCCGCCCGCCCAGCTCCGCTGCCCCTCTGCCACCGCCCCTCGGCCCGGCTCGGCTCGGCGCCCCTGGGCTCGGGCTCCCCGCGCCACCGCGGCGGGCGCCGGCTCTTTCTCTGCCGCGGCCGCAGCTCTCCGCCCCCTCCCCCCTGACGTCAGGCGGGGGGGCTCGACGGAGGTCGGGGGCGGGCCGCGAAGGCCCGCCCCGGAGGGGGCTGCGACCCGCCGCGACCCGCACGCCTACCCGCTCCCCGCCCGGGGGCTCGGACCCCCGCCCCTCCCCGTGCCCTGCCGCCCTGCGCCTTGCAGCCGCTAGCTGCGCCACCGCGCCGGGAGGTGGGGCGGGGGAGGGACTCCTGGCCCTGGCACTGGGGAGTCGGACTCACCGGGTCTTTCCGAAGTGTCCCCCAAGGCCAACCGCGCAGGCTGGGCGGCCGGGCTCGGGAATGGGGCTAAGGGGATCCCCACGCTGAGGTTACTGGAACGAAGGCGTGCGGGCCACTTCAGGGCGAGTATCCGAGGCTTCTTTTCGGGGCGGACCAGAGTGGTCTGTCTGTTGGCCCCCAATTCTTCTCCGTTTCTTGGCCCCAACTCCCACTGACCCCTGCGATCAGACTGGAACGGGCCTCACCAGCCAGTAAGACCCCCCAAGTCTCCCCGAGACCTTCTGCCCCTTGTTTCTCACGCTCCAGGCGGAGGGACCTGCTCAGCGCCCCCCGGCCAGCTCCCTGCGAAGACAACCCTGGACTCCGATTGCACAGAGCCTACCCCTCAGGAAATGACTCCTTCTGGTGCCCTTGGAAGACTGAATAACAAGTGACATGAGCCCTGATGTTCAGACGAAAGGGTTCTGAGGGGAGCCACGCTGGAGGAGAACTGGCATCTTCCGAACCGCCAGCCTCCGCCCACAGCCGCTCCTAGAAGTAACTTGTAGCCCTGGCCTCCTGGGCGGTGCTGAGGTGTCCTCCTTGCCAGCTGGTTTCTCGGAGCTGGGCAGGTGAACAGAGGAACCCCAGGGAGGCCAGCCCACCGGGACCCGGAGACATATGCCACCTCCTGGCTAGGGGCAAAGGGCAGAGGTAAAGAGACTGGAGGCCCTGAGGCTGTGGTGGTGACTTTATGCCTGGTGCAGTCCTGGAGGGGAGGGACACTTTAGGGCCCCGTCAGCAGATCTGGATTATAAATCAGTCCCGACGGGAGCTTTTGTTCTGGGTTAAAACTTGGCATCAGAAAAGTGGAGACCAGAAGAGTCGTGGAGATAATTGGGAAAAGCAGCCCAGTTTGGATTCAGTAACAATTGGGTCTTTGCTGGTATACATAAAGGCCCCTTCTCCCGCGCTGGCCAAAGCCACATACATTTCCCAGCTCCTCTCCACCAGAAAAAAAAAAAAAAAAAAAAAAAGAAAAGCTGTGGCCTTGGAGATGCTGGAGATAGGGGGCAAGCCAGTTAATTAGCATGGGGTGGGCAGGGAAGGCTTTGCTTCAGCTGACAGGGAGGAAGATGTGTGACGCCCCTCTTCCTGTTAGACCCTGCGTCTATTTATGTGGATGGAAATCAATAGGCAGGTGCCCCTCACATTTGTTCTGTGCTTCACATCCTGCAACTTGCCTTCACTCTGCCCTCATGACCACCCTTTCCAAAGGAGGTACTGTTTCTCCCATTCCATAGATAAAATGACTCTCAGAAAGGTTACGCATCCTGCCGCAACTCACATAGATAATGAGCAAGGTCAGAATGTTAAATCAGGCCTTAGGACTCCTGATCCTGTCTTTCCACTAAGTCACAGGGTATCCTGATAACTTTTAGGCCACAAACACTCCATCTCCTGCTGTTTCTCCTCACCTTCACCTCCCACCCACCTCTAGGTGTGACGGTTACCAGGCTGAGACCTGAGCTCCTAGCCCCACCTGCCAGACAGCCCTAGTGGAAAGTCTCAGCAGGTGGTTTGGTTTCACTGGCCGTGACCGTCTTCCGTAGCTCAAGGCCGGCTGCTCAGTTCCTGCTAACAGACTCCGGAGCCCTTCCCTCCCAAACGCTCCTCAAAGTTAAGGCTGCAGCTTGCCTGCTCCCCTCTTCCACCTTCACTCATTTTCTGCCGCACTCCGTTCCTTTCCGGCGCCGGCCTTTTCCGGGGGTGGGTGGGCAGGGGATAGAGTTTCCTGCATGACTACTTGCTCATGGTTCATACTTTAAAATAAAAGCACAACTGGTCAAAAATGAGGATTCCTGGGTCTTAAATTAAGAAGAAAAAAAGTTACTAATACCCGGAAAAAAAAAAAAAAGGCTTGTGTATAGGTATATCAAGCCTCCTCAGGGCTTGTCTATCATATTCTATGGAAGGTATCCACTTTTCAGGCCTTAGGCCTCGACAGACCCTCTTACTTTCCCCATTTGTTCAACCGCTTGTGGCCAAGAAAAAGCAGATGTGCTAAATGCCCCCCGAGTTTCTCTGAGGACCCGCTGGCAGCTCAGTCCGGCCCCTAGAGATGGACCCAAGAGTCTTCTCTGGAAAGCAAGGCCCCTCTCACTCCCACACCTTGGTCATGTACCACGGTGCCCCTCCTGTGAACTCCAGCTCTCCCGAGGCTGCTTTCTGAGGGGGGGTGAGGGCGGGGCTGAGGGGTCACAGTGGGGTTCTGTAGTCAACACTGTCTGGCCAACTTCCAAGGGAGTCAGGAGCTGCTGTCAACCCACAGGGGGGAAATGAAAAAGCCTGGGTCAGCCACCCTTCAGGGACCTGAGGGCCTGGGGACCGAGGGGAGTGGGGACATAGGAAAAGGACTTCCTCTCTCCACTTCCTCCTAAAGGAGAGTTATCAAAGCCGTCCACCTGGGAAGCCTTTCCCTTCCAGCCCCTCCCTACCACCATCGCCAAAGGAAGCAGGAGAACATCCGTCATCACAGCCCCGGATGCTGCCTTTCCAGTGGCTTCCACCAGGATATCCCTCAGCCTTTTCCCAGGGGCTTAGGGATCTGGAAAGAGTATGTGGCCAAGTTGCCAGCATTACTGTGGAACTCTTGGCCTAGAGGCTGGCTCTCTAACTGGTCCCGGACTGGTTTCAGAAGATCTGGTCAGCTCCCAGCCAGTTCCAGCGAGGGCCCATTACACGTCCCGGGGGACGCCGTACGCCCTTGGGTGACCTCAAAGTGCTCACCTCTGCTCAGGTTACAGGGAGGCCTCTGGAGGGCCTGAGCTGTCACCAACACCTCCTCTCTCCTGGGGGTGAGTGTCTCCGGGAGCTGGGGCGGAGGGGGGCAGTGCACGAGAACCGGGCCTGGGCAGGAGGGCTCCAGAGCCTGCAAAACTGGACAGCTCGAACCCTTGCTCAGAGCCCAGCAGGGGTGGCTTCGAGAATTGGCAACTCCCTGCTTCAGACTCTCAGGGCTCCCTACTCCCTCTCTGCCCTTGGCTGCGAGAACGAAGAAAGGAAATTTCAAAGGTGATTTCCAGGTTTCCAGAGCAAACTGAAGAGCCGGGGATCAGGGGCAGGGGCGGCCCTGAGGGAGGGGGAAGGCGGTGGCTCGCCACAGCCTCCGCTCTGCTATCGGAGATCTCAGGCCTACCTGATGCCGCTGGGGCCTCAGGGGTGCCCTGGCCAAGGGGGCCTGTGATGTGGCCAGGAACAGAAACCAGAACTCTCAGACAAGCCGCCTGGGCCTCCAAGCCTCCCTGGCAGAGAGCTTCTTCCACCTCTCACCTGGCGAAGGAAGAGAGGCAGGGAGACGTGGTACCCGGCCCTCCGTCGTGTGCTTGTGCTCTCTGAATTATACATCTGCCTTGGCTCCCAGCACTCTGGGGACCCAGCGAGAGCCTCCAAAACAGGCCCAGGAAGCGATGGGCTACACTTTGGGGCTGCAAATAGAGGCACTTGGCCTGAAGGTCCTTTATTTGGGGGGAGTTTCCTACTTAACCTGCCTTACCCTGACCCCCGTCATGTGAAAGAACAAAGGAGAGGGACAAATAAACAGAGAAAGTCACAAGCACCAGCCACGGTGACGTTCCGCTGGCAGACGCTAGGATTGAGCTGAGGAAGGGGCACGGGCCCAGTGGGCAGGTCTCATCCTCTGCTACCTCCTGTCTACCTCCTGTGGCCCCTGCAAAACCCCATCCCAACCCAGAAAGGAGTCAGGAGGGGTCAGGGACTAGCGATGGATTCTCAGGGTTGGACGTGTGGGCAGATCCCCAAGGATCTCCTGGGGGTACCGAAGGCTCACTCACTTCTCAAGGGGAGCAGGTCAAAGACGTCCAGCACCCGTTTAGGGATCAGGGCCCACAAAACTGATCTTGGGTAAGGCAGAGGGGAAACAAAAAGTCTTGGGAACGATCTTTTGGCACTGCCCCCCATGCCCAGCTCCTAAGTCTGGGAGTTGATTTCGGAGCTCAACAATAAGCTGAATTAAGTGTAATTACAGCCCTGAGCTACCACCTCACTCCCTGGATCTTCCCCAGTGGCAGCGGGGAGTGGGGAGTCCCGGTCCCAGACCGGTCCAAATAAACGTTCCCCATCCCTGCTCCCTGGGTGTCTGATAGCTCTCAGGCCACAGCCAGAACTGCTCCTCCCTGAAGGCTTACAAACAGCCCTCAGCTTCAGGGGGTGGGGCGGGGCACATGACTGCCTGGGGTGAGAATTCTGCAAAGTATAAGCGAGAAGTCAGGAAACTGGGTGCTGAGCACGGGCCCTCAGTAAGGGACTGAAGGAACTCTTGTAACCAATGATGCTGAAATGAGACTTTAGCGTGACAAGGAACCCTCACATTAGGGACACACAGAGATGGGAAGGAGGGTGGGGAGGATGGTGGCCGGAGGACCCAGGAAGCCCAGGAAAACCAGAGCTTTGGAGAGCTGAGAGATGAGCCAGGCAGCGAGAGGCAGGATCCTTGCCCGGAGGGGGCTCAGGGCAGCGGGGGGAGGCAGGTGCTTGCTTCAGCTGGCTGGTCCTCCTCTGGTCTCCATTCTTCACGCCTCCAGTTAGCTGGGCCATGTTCACTTCCTGCCAGGGCCAGGAGCACTGGGCCACCCCTGCCCTGCTCCATTAGATGTCTTCCCAGGGGCTGAAGTACTGGGTCTGTGGCAAAGAGAAAAGCAGGATGTGACGGTCTGGGCCCAGGTAGGGCCCACCGATGTGACGCTCCCTGGCGCTCCAGCATCCCTTGAATTTCCACTAAGGCCTCCTCCGTGCCAGATGCTGAGCCACAAGGCTCCTGGGGCTGCCAGTCCAGGTGAGGACATGGCAGGTCAACGGGCCACTCAACCACAGCTCTGCCTCTGTTCTCTCTACTCCCTGTTCACAGGCCCAGGGTGCTGTGAGAGGAAGGTGGGACCTGCCCCCTGGCTCGGCCAGGCCACGAATCACTTTTCCTTCTTTTCATGACAAACACACTGCTTCTCACCAGAGACCAGTGTGATCTAGTTCCTTAGGGGTTGAGGATGAGGTCTGCTCTCCAGCTTTCTCAGAGACTTGTGAAATCTGAGACCCAAGCCACAGCCTGTGGCTGATGTGTCAGTCCCAAGTCAGAGGTTACGGGGGAAGGACAAGCGGAGGGGAGTCAGAGGAAAGGCAAGTTGGGAGCCCGGGAGCACTGGGAGGGGGGTTGGAGAAAGAGTTCTTACGAGACCCAGCTCATCTGCATCCAGGGCTGGGGGCGAAGGGGTGGCAGGGCTGCCTGTTGGAGGAAGGGACAGAGGCCAGAAGGGAGGCTGCCAGAGCCGGGGCTGTACTGTGCTAAATGTGCAGGCTCGCGAGTCAGGCTGGTTCTGTGCCCTGGTTCTGATACTTGCACGCCCCCGCCTGCATGATGGGGCAAGCTGTTTAACCTCTCAGTGACTCTGGCTAGCTTGTTCCTCTGTAAAATGGGATCATAACAATACCTGCCTCATGGAGGTTACGTGGATTCATGTAGAAGAGGGTCTTTATTCAATAAACATTAGCTGTGAGTATTTATCACCCAGGGAGTCTGAGGGAGTCAGGAGCGTGAGTGCTGTTGCTACAAAAACTGGAGGGACCAGGGCAGCCTGGGAGCGTTCCCCCAGCAGAGTGGGAGGCCAGCCTCAGGCCCACAGGACAACTGGGCAGAGGGTGGACAGCTGGTGCCTCTGCTGCCCCTTCCTGGCACAGCTCACGACAGACCGGCCCTGTGGCCCAGGCTCTTCCCTCTCCGGGGTGAAGCTCTTCTTTGCCTTCACCCCGGGGTCGCCTGCGCTGTGCCTCCCTCCCCGCAATCCCACACGGGGGCCTCTGACTCTCGATAAGAATGGCGATGGCCCACTGAGGACACGTCTCCCCGCACTGCCCTCTGCCTCCATCTTCCAGCCAGGAACCCGGCAGCTGCAGAGGGGGCGGACACACTGAGGGCTCCGGTCAGCCGCCTGACCACGTCCCTCCCCTCCCAAGCCTGGGGGCTGGTGTGGGCACCACCTGGGGCTGGCAGTGGACCAGCAGCTCCTGCCAGCGGATGTAGGTCTGGGCAGCCAGGTCCTTGAGTGCGGTCCAGTGCATGGCCTGGGGGCTCTCCCGGATGTGGGTGCTGATGCTACGGTCCAACTGCATGCACAGCAGCTGCACCTCTCCCTGCAGAGGCCGTGGGGGGCGGGGCACAGGCCCGCAGCCACAGCCGGGGAGGGGAGCACAAAATCGGAGAAAGAGGAGGACGGGTCTGAGTGACTGCCCAAAAGTCAGGCAGCAAAGGGAGGGGAGGCACGGGGTAACCAGGGGCACGGGTCAGTATCCCTTGGGAAGGCCTGGTGGGACGCTGGGAGGAGGACGAGGCCGGCTCCCCTAGGCCTGCTTCTTTTTCAGCCTCCCACTCTTCCCAGTTCCTGGCAGCGGGCTGGGCTCCTCCCCCAGGGGCCCCAGCCCAGCCTCCTGGGAGACTCACCCATTGGTCTGGAGTAATGTCCTGGCAGCCGACCACCAGCCCAGCCAGCGTCAGGAGGCTGTGACACAGGTAGCAGACCTGGGGAGAGACAGGATTCCCTGAGTGCAGCTCCGGCCCAGCCCTGGGCTTCCGCGACAGTGTCTGGGGAGGTGTCTTCAAGGAGGGCCCCGCTCACTCAGAGCTCTGCCCCTGAGGAATGACCGTGCCCCCCAACCTCAGAAAAAGAAGAAATCTCTGCCATCCAGAAATCCACACTGTCACCCAGCCCCATCCTGGGGCTCCAGAAGAGAAAGCCCGTGGGCGAGAGGGGCCTGTCCACTCTGAGCTCTGCCCGGTGTCTGTGGTCCCCGAGTCTCTGCTCTGCTCCCTGTGGCACCCACGCCTGTGCGCACTGTGACCAGATGCCACTGTCCACTATATGCGTCCACGGGCCCCCCATGGGTGCCCAGCTCAGCCCGGGGGGACACCCCTGCACAGACAGATGCGCGGCTCAGTCCAGACACTCCCACCGTGCTGACCGGAGGAGGCTGGCGAGGGGAGGGGGGCAAAGGGCAGGAGGTCTGGTTGCGCATTCGCCCACCTTACCCACCTACTCATACCCTCGCTCTTGCCCCCTGGACACCAAGGGGTGAAAACAGGACGAAGGCCGATTCTATGTGATCAGAGGCTACGTTAGATCCCGGGGTGCCCTTGGACTCTGCTGGTGCCCATTCGTTTATGAGACATTCACCTGCTGTGCAGAGAAAATGAAGTACGGGGAGCACCCACCCCAAAGGCAGGCGAGGCTCCTGCTGGGAAGACAGCCTGCTCCTGGCACTCAGTGGGCATACCCCTCCCCCACTCGGAGGTGCCTGCTGCTCTGTCCCCTTCAGACTCCTCCTAAGATAGGAAGGGTGGCAGGAAGCACCCCACCATCATGCCTGTGGCAGATAACCAGCCCTGAGGCTGAGCTGGGAGGGGAGAGGCAGGCTCTAGAGATGGCCAGCAGGGCTCCAGCTTGGTGATAATGGGGTTGGAGCTCAGAGCCAGCCAAGGCTCCCCTGTCCCCCCACTTCCCCTGCCCTTATCATCCTCCCCCTTTAGAGCACCTGGTGGTGCCCCAGAAACGGTCACAGCCTCTTTGCACAGACCCAGCAGCCTCCTTAGGGCAGAAGCTAGAACGGTTTTTGAGGGCATCAGACACTCTGGAGTGTAGTCTTCTCCAGCTCAAACACCACGTGCAAAATCCTGAGGCCACAGGCCACCGGCCCCCCTCCTCCAGCAGCACCTGCCCTGCCCAGGACCCAGCCTGTTCTTCAGGACAGCAGCTGAGGCCCACAGGTGGCTGATACCACAGGCTGGCCGGGTTGGGTGGCATGCCACCTGGCAGTGGGGAAAAGCAGGGGGCCCACTGGGTGTGCCTCCAGGCGGCGCTGCCCCGGGCTGGGGAAGATCCAGCCTCCGTGAGCAGGGTCCACCGGCTGGGTCCCCCTTCCCCAGCCTGGCCTTGCCCTCGGGAGGCTCACGGCATTCGGAACTCCTGAACTCTGCAGTCGTGGCAAACGGCTCTTTCCCGCCGTCCCAACCCCCTAAAGCAGGCTCAAGCCTGTGCGCTAGACAGTGTACCTTGACTAAGACACAGCCACACACACTCAGACGTCAGACGGGAAAAGATGCTTCAGGAAGGCTATCACTTGGTTACTGACACCGAATACTGTGCCCCAGCGTCCCCGTGGACCAGGAGGACAAAGGGTCCTTCTGGCTTTTCTGGGGAGGGCGGGGGAGCGGTGGTGGTATGCAGCTGAGAGGGCTTCAGGGAGGAAGTGACTAAACCAGGTCTCAAAGGAGCCGTAGGATTTGAGGTGAAGGTGGCCCTGTGCGGGTGGGGCACAGCCAAGATTACACCACCAGACAGATCCCAGGCTGATGGAAGAAGCAGAGGCAGGACTCGCCGGGGGGACTGACCGCCGCTGGGGCACGAGCTGGGCTGGAGCGGGGAGAGAGGGGCGCCCTGGGGACTGGGCTGGCAGCAGAGGGACCAGACAGTGGACAGTGGAGGCCACGCCACGCTGCTCTGGAGCAGGGAGCCTGGGTTGTGGAGGACAGACTGGGGGCACTTGGGGGAAGCAGGGGGTTGGAATCTGTTGGGATGGAATCCACCGAAGTGAAAACACGGCTCTCAGAAGGATTATACTTCCTCCGTCTTTTTTTTTTTTTTCTCTTTAATTTCTTTACAATGTGTGTGCTTTACTCATATAATCAGAATATAATGACAAAAATTTTAATTAATTTTAAACCAGACAATGCCAATGATAAACGACTGAGCCCAGGTGGGTCTGGCTGGGGTAGGTGCGGGGCAGGGGAGAGGGACGTGACCTTGGGAAGCACCCTCTTCCAGAGAGGGGCATTGAGCAAGCTGATGGTGAGAGGTGGTGGAAGCCAAAGAAAATATCCCAGGGCGATGGAGCCGAGGGCGATGGAGCCGTCGGTTGGCGGCCGGGAGGCGGGGCCTGTCTGCAGGGTGGGTGTGAAAGCCCTGGAGGGCTGTGGCAGAGGAGAGAGAAGGACCTTTCACCTGTAAACATTCCCTCAACCGAAGGGGGCGTGGAGGCGCTGGGCCGCGGGCTCAGGTGGAGGCCCTGGCCAGGCCCCCAGCCCCCTGATCTCCCCTCCCCTGCAGAATGTATCTTCCTGGGAGGGGGGCGTGGTGAGGGTGGGCCTGGGATCTGAGGAGTGCCCTGGAGGAAAGCCTGTGCAGCGGGGATTTACTGAGAGAAAAGAGCGGCTACGTGTGTACGGGTTTCACAACTTCATTCTTAATGCCGATTCCCATAATTGAATCTGGAGGGAAAATCCCAGGGAAACTATTCTGAATACGTTTGTTTTTTTGGGGGGTGGGGTGGGGTGGGGACGAGAATAGCAAGAAGGAAGAGGTAGTTCTGAAGAAGAGCCCTGTTAACCACACTGTATAAGCCGATCGTCCAAAGGGCGGGTGAGGGTACATGGGAACCGTGCCCACTACCTGGAAGGAGGGCTGGGAGCATTCTCCCCTCTTTGGGGAAAAGGGCTTCGTTATCAGCAGAGTCGCCCAGACCATTCCTCCCCACGGTCTCTGCACTGAGAGGAGAGGTGAGAGAGGGTCCTTCCGCTCTCATCCAGACAAAGGGACAGACCGCGGCACCGGGGACACGCCAGGCTTCTCCTGCACCTCAACCCTCCTCTCCCAGGCCCTGTTTCTGTGAAGGTCAGAGAAGCAAACCATGAGCAGAAACTGGGGCTCTAGCAGGCTGGGGGAGGCTGAACCTGGGTCTCCGTCCTCTGGAAACTTCCTCTGGTGGGGAGGGCAGGGGCTGGCCCAGGAGCCAGGCAGGGCCGGGCGGGAGACAGGGTAGGACGCTCAGTCAACAGCCAGGTGTGAGAGCTGCGTTTCCTGCTCCAGTTGTGCTGTGACCAGTTCCTGAACTCAGCAAGCCCGTTCCTGTCCTGCTGGCACCACAGAAACGTGGGGCTCTGTCTTCTCTTTCAAGATACTGGAAAGGGAGGCTGGGCAGAGGCCAGGCATCGGCAGGGCCAGTGCAAGGTGGCCCTTCCTCCCGTCTGAGGCCCCTTCCAAGTCCCTATGGGCGGGTGGGGGTATGTATGGGTGTAGGGGAGGGTGCCGGGTGGCTTCAGGGTTAGTGAGCAGTGCAGGGGCACACCTTGAGTGGGGGCTATATCCATCCAAGCTTGGGCATCTCGTCTGTAGAACGGATGCTCCCCAGCTCAGGCCACCCATCACCTCCCGACTGGGGCGTGAGTGGAGGCTGGGAAGCCCCCAAGGGAAATGGGGCCAGGAAACCTCAGTCCACGACTTGGGGAGAGGCAGAGTCTGAGGCATGGGACGTGCCCGAACCCAATGCCGACAGGAAAGGACGGTCCCCTCCCGCTGCTGCCAGTGGGGCCTGCAGCTCCATCTTCCGGGTCTCTCCCCGGAGTCTGGCAGACAGACTTTTCTGAGAAGTTCTGTGCTGGATGCCTCCCTCCTGGCTCTAGCGCCTGGAGGCGGGGCCCCGTCCTCTCCCTGGGGAAGGATGACACGGCAGAGAGATAAGGGACGGCCCACTGGGCTTGTCACCCGCGAAGGGGCCAGGGGAGGGGAAGGCCAGTGTCTCCTTTTCTGGTCCAGCTAGTTCTGACCCGGGAACCGCCAGCCAAGTCTTGGTGTACAGAGCTTTCGTCATGAGACGAAAGGGAAAAAGGGTGGACGGTTCCCAGGAACTTCATCCTTTAGAAAAATTCCCCTCCAGCTAATGCCAAGGGAGCCGGGCGGTGGGTTATTTACGCTAAGAAAGGGCAGAGAGGGGGAGGGAGAGGATCTCCCAGGAAGCCACTCGCTCTGGCCAGAACATAATAGTTTCTCCCACCGCAGTTCCGACCAAGAGCGCAGGCTCACCCGAGGCAACCCTTCGAACCCAGCCCCCTCCCTGGAGGCTGCCAGGCCGGTGGGGGTTAGAGGGGGTGCAAGGAAGGCGGGGGATGGTGGATCTTGCTCTTGGCTGGAGGGTCCTGGGGGAGCAGGTCCAGCCAGGCTCTGGGGCAGCTGCTGTGGGGCATGGGGGTGGTGGTGGGGGGAGAACTAAGGCTGACCCAGGAACACCTGCTGGGGAGGACACACTGACTCAGAGGACACAGCCTTCCAGCCAGGCTGCTGGGGCCCAGGGACTCACACTGCAGATGTCGCCGGCTCCCGCTCGGCAAGCTGGCCCTCGAGGCCAGCTGCTGTCCGGTTCCTTGCCCGGGATGGCAGGACCCCAGGGCAGCCTCCCTTGGTCTCACCTCTCCAGGCTCACAGGCTCTGGGGTTGGGAGGGGTCCTGTCCTGGGGGACCTGCATTCAGCCACAGCCTGGCTGGGCTGCTCTCGGCCCCGTTTGGAAGGCCTGGAGGTCCAGGAGGAGAATTCTGCCATAGGTCCTGTCATTGCCACGTGTGGGTCTTCTCAGGGGTTCTGTTCCCTCAGAGACACTTTGCTGCAAACACACGTGCTGAAGGTCAGTTCTAGAACCAATGAAGCCTGGGAAAGAGTGAAGCCACGCTGGTCCGCCTCGGGCCATTTCAAACCCAAGGCTAGAGCTGGGCCCTGATGAATTCTCTTCCTTCCTTCCTTCCTTCCTTTCTCCTTTTATCAAATTGAACCCTACGGCACTACTGCACAATGCCCTGACCCAGCGGGTTCCCACAGAGGTCCTGCTGACCCCCCCTGGGGAGGAGAGTCGGGGCAGCAGGCCTGAGCCCCAGGGCATGGTCTAGGTACTCCATCACACACCGGCTGGGCAAATAACAACAAAAGTAGTCAGTCATGAGTAATCCTGAGGTAGGGCTACTTGCAGGCCCCAGGCCAAGAGTCTCAGACTGGGGACAGACTGCATCTCATCTGGCTAGTGTGTCCACCAGGGCTCAGGGGGAGAGGGGACGCGTTTTTTAGGGGAACCCCATCTGGACCTGTCCTGGAGCGTGACACCTGCCACCATCTCTAGGTGCTATTTCTTCCTAACTTCTTCCACCCCACAAGTTAAGTGCAAGATTTATTCCCCTTGCCCAGGCCGTTCCTGCTCCAAGTTACACTCTCTGATCTTGGCTTGGGCAAGCACCAAAGCAGCAAGCAGAGGGCTGTGCCCACAGGAAAGCTGAGTATAGAAGTGACTCTGACCAGGACAGGTCATCCGTCATAAGCCCTAGACAGAAGGAAATGACAAGGACGCATGACCCATCCCTAGGAAATGACATGGTGACATGGCACCTCTTCCTAGCCCAGGTCCCTGGAAGCACAGGGCACAGAGGCCAGAGAACAGACATCGCAGGCAGGACTTGCCAGACTCACCCCGGGGGCTTGCAAGGCCAGACACTCAGTTCTGTAAATGAAAGTGCCTGTTTAGGCGTGGGGGTGGGTGGAGCCCTAGACATGGAACAGGCTGATGGGAGACGGGCTGGCAGCACCTGGACAGGACCAGCGCTTCCGGCTCAGCTTTTGGGAATGGCCACTGCCTAGAAAGTTTGTCTCAAGGCCCCAGCGGGGCGGAGAGATGGGATGTCTCTGCTGAGGCTGCTGGAGGACCTCGGGGCCCCGCATGGGTCCCCCTCCACAGGTAGCTCAGAAGATGAGCCCCTCACCTGCTCTTCTAGCTGCCCAGAGGAGGTGGGCTCAGAGACCTGAGACACTGAACTCACCTGAAAGGGACAGAGGTATTCTTTTTTTAAGCTCTACCCTGAATTTGGAGTTGCACCCTGAGCAGCCCTGGCCCCTGCTCTTGGTAGTGAGGAGGGGAGGGAACTAGGAGGCCGTGGCGGCACAGCGGGGCCAGGTGGGGAAGAGATGCAGTTGAGACAAAAGCAGGAAGGCCGAGGGCTTTTTGTTCCTGTGGACCTGCTGCAGGGGGTTATCTCAGCGCATCTGCCCCCCTCCTATGTCTGTGGTGGGAGGAACCGAGGGGCTGCAGGCAAACTCCTGCTGGAGCGCTCTCACCCAGCCCACCCTTCCTTTCTGGCTTCCTGCTGGCCATGGCGGGGGGGCGGGGGGGATTTGACAGGCGGGGGGATTGGTTGGCCCTTCCTGCTCCTCCAGCTGGGACTAGAGACCCTGACCCCAGGGGGATCTGGAACGGAAACCCAGCTCTGCCTGCCGCCCAGAGAGGGACAACATTCTCGGTGCCTGTGTTTGAGAATCTACGCCTGGGTGTGCACGTGTACATCAGTACGCGGATTCCAGAGCCGGAGGGAGCCCCTGAAACCAGCCAGGGTGTTGGCGGGGGCTGGAGGGGCCCCATGGAGCGGTGGCTTCCTCAAAAGCCATTTCCTCAAAAGCAATGGCTTCCTCCCTTCTCTTTCTTATCTTTCTCACTCTCTGTATTGTCTCCTGGCGTGTTGGCATGGCCAGTGCCCGGGGAAGCACTGCCCTCCTAATACGTCCCATGGGTGTTAGAGAACAAGGCCTCTGCCCACGGCTGAAGACCAGAGGGATGCCATGGACACTAAGGCTTCCTGGTGCCCAGGGTCCTGCCCCCTCCTTTCTCGAGTCTCAGCCTCCCGTCCCCTACACCCAGGCCAAGGTGCCGCACAGTGGGGACTTCAGCCCAGATTCCA